>NC_091311.1:36888571-37161071 GCF_038502225.1 Cherax quadricarinatus | reverse complement strand
CAAAACTAATCACATAATGATGGGGCTGACTAGGCATAGCATTAAGTAATGCATTAATTAGAATATTGAACAGTGTGGGACTGAGCACACCTCCCTGTGGGGTTCCTAATTCAAAGTCTTTAGTTACACTTCTATGTCCCTGGAACAACACAGACGATTTTCTGTTGGACAGGTAACCTTTACTCCAGCGGAGAAGCCATCCTCCAACATCCATTCTGGCAAGTTCACTAATGATTACATGTCGGTTGGCTACATCGAAAGCGGATTTAAGGTCAAGGAAGGTAGTGTATGAGCTGTCAGTGTGCAGGGTGAGAAAGGTGGCTATGCAATGATGCACACTCCTTCCATGCATGAAACCATGTAACCGGGGAGACAAAAATTGTTTACCTGGAGTTTACCTGGAGAGAGTTCCGGGGGTCAACGCCCCCGCGGCCCGGTCTGTGACCAGACCTCCTGGTGGATCAGAGCCTGATCAACCAGGCTGTTGCTGCTGGCTGCACGCAAACCAACGTACGAGCCACAGCCCGGCTGATCAGGAACTGACTTTAGGTGCTTGTCCAGTGCCAGCTTGAAGACTGCCAGGGGTCTGTTGGTAATCCCCCTTATGTGTGCTGGGAGGCAGTTGAACAGTCTCGGGCCCCTGACACTTATTGTATGGTCTCTTAACGTGCTAGTGACACCCCTGCTTTTCATTGGGGGGATGGTGCATCGTCTGCCAAGTCTTTTGCTTTCGTAGTGAGTGATTTTCGTGTGCAAGTTCGGTACTAGTCCCTCTAGGATTTTCCAGGTGTATATAATCATGTATCTCTCCCTCCTGCATTCCAGGGAATACAGGTTTAGAAACCTCAAGCGCTCCCAGTAATTGAGGTGTTTTATCTCCATTATGTGTGCCGTGAAAGTTCTCTGTACATTTTCTAGGTCGGCAATTTCACCTGCCTTGAAAGGTGCTGTTAGAGTGCAGCAATATTCCAGCCTAGATAGAACAAGTGACCTGAAGAGTGTCATCATGGGCTTGGCCTCCCTAGTTTTGAAGGTTCTCATTATCCATCCTGTCATTTTTCTAGCAGATGCGATTGATACAATGTTATGGTCCTTGAAGGTGAGATCCTCCGACATAATCACTCCCAGGTCTTTGACGTTGGTGTTTCGCTCTATTTTGTGGCCAGAATTTGTTTTGTACTCTGATGAAGATTTAATTTCCTCATGTTTACCATATCTGAGTAATTGAAATTTCTCATCGTTGAACTTCATATTGTTTTCCGCAGCCCACTGAAAGATTTGGTTGATGTCCGCCTGGAGCCTTGCAGTGTCTGCAATGGAAGACACTGTCATGCAGATTCGGGTGTCATCTGCAAAGGAAGACACGGTGCTGTGGCTGACATCCTTGTCTATGTCGGATATGAGGATGAGGAACAAGATGGGAGCTAGTACTGTGCCTTGTGGAACAGAGCTTTTCACCGTAGCTGCCTCGGACTTTACTCTGTTGACGACTACTCTCTGTGTTCTGTTAGTGAGGAAATTATAGATCCATCGACCGACTTTTCCTGTTATTCCTTTAGCACGCATTTTGTGCGCTATTACGCCATGGTCACACTTGTCGAAGGCTTTTGCAAAGTCTGTATATATTACATCTGCATTCTTTTTGTCTTCTAGTGCATTTAGGACCTTGTCGTAGTGATCCAATAGTTGAGACAGACAGGAGCGACCTGTTCTAAACCCATGTTGCCCTGGGTTGTGTAACTGATGGGTTTCTAGATGGGTGGTGATCTTGCTTCTTAGGACCCTTTCAAAGATTTTTATGATATGGGATGTTAGTGCTATTGGTCTGTAGTTCTTTGCTATTGCTTTACTGCCCCCTTTGTGGAGTGGGGCTATGTCTGTTGTTTTTAGTAACTGTGGGACGACCCCCGTGTCCATGCTCCCTCTCCATAGGATGGAAAAGGCTCGTGATAGGGGCTTCTTGCAGTTCTTGATGAACACAGAGTTCCATGAGTCTGGCCCTGGGGCAGAGTGCATGGGCATGTCATTTATCGCCTGTTCGAAGTCATTTGGCGTCAGGATAACATCGGATAGGCTTGTGTTAATCAAATTTTGTGGCTCTCTCATAAAAAATTCATTTTGATCTTCGACTCTCAGTCTGGTTAGCGGCTTGCTAAAAACTGAGTCATATTAGGACTTGAGTAGCTCACTCATTTCCTTGCTGTCATCTGTGTAGGACCCATCTTGTTTAAGTAGGGGCCCAATACTGGACATTGTTCTCGATTTTGATTTGGCATAGGAGAAGAAATACTTTGGGTTTCTTTCGATTTCATTTATGGCTTTTAGTTCTTCCCGCGATTCCTGAATCCTAAAGGATTCTTTTAGCTTAAGTTCGATGCTTGCTATTTCTCTGACCAGTGTCTCCCTACGCATTTCAGATATATTGACCTCTTTTAGCTGCTCTGTTATTCTTTTCCGTCGCCTGTAAAGGGAGCGCCTGTCTCTTTCTATTTTACATCTACTCCTCCTTTTTCTTAGAGGAATAAGCCTTGTGCATACATCGAGTGCCACCGAGTTAATCTGTTCTAGGCATAAGTTGGGGTCTGTGTTGCTTAGTGTATGTTCCCAGCTTATATCGGTTAGGTCTTGGTTTACTTGGTCCCACTTTATGTTTTTGTTATTGAAGTTGAATTTGGTGAATGCTCCCTCGTGACTAGTCTCATTTTGTCAGTCTGGGGCTCCACGCATACATGTCTGAACCTCAATTATGTTGTGATCTGAGTATATCGTTTTTGATATGGTGACATTTCTTATCAGATCATCATTGTTAGTGAAGATGAGGTCTAGTGTATTCTCCAGTCTAGTAGGCTCTATTATTTGCTGGTTTAAATTGAATTTTGTGCAGAGATTTAAAAGCTCGTGTGAGTGTGAGTTTTCATCAGAGCTGCCTCCTGGTGTTATTACTGCAACAATATTATTTGCTATATTCCTCCATTTTAGGTGCCTTAAGTTGAAATCCCCCAGGAGCAAGATGTTGGGTGCAGGAGCTGGAAGATTTTCCAGACAGTGGTCAATTTTTAACAGCTGTTCCTGGAATTGCTGGGATGTTGCATCCGGAGGCTTGTAGACTACCACAATGACTAGGTTTTGGTTCTCGACCTTTACTGCTAAAACTTCCACTACATCATTTGAGGCATTAAGCAGTTCTGTGCAAACAAGTGACTCTGCAATGTACAGGCCAACCCCCCCCTTTTGCCTGTTCACTCTGTCACATCTGTATAGGTTGTAACCTGGGATCCATATTTCGTTGTCCAAGTGATCCTTTATGTGGGTCTCAGTGAAAGCCGCGAACATTGCCTTTGCCTCTGCAAGCAGTCCACGGATGAAAGGTATTTTGTTGTTTGTTGCTAGCTTTAGACCCTGTATATATGCAAAGAAGAATGTTATCGGACTGGTGGTATTGTTGGTACTGGGGGGGGGGATTTTTTTTCCAGCATTAGTATCTGTATCTGTTGGTTTGGAGTGGAGGCCATCGACTGTTTACCTGGAGTTTACCTGGAGAGAGTTTCGGGGGTCAACGCCCCCGCGGCCCGGTCTGTGACCAGGCCTCCTGGTGGATCAGCGCCTGATCAACCAGGCTGTTGCTGCTGGCTGCACGCAAACCAACGTACGAGCCACAGCCCGGCTGATCAGGAACTGACTTTAGGTGCTTGTCCAGTGCCAGCTTGAAGACTGCCAGGGGTCTGTTGGTAATCCCCCTTATGTGTGCTGGGAGGCAGTTGACCAGTCTCAGGCCCCTGACACTTATTGTATGGTCTCTTAACGTGCTAGTGACACCCCTGCTTTTCATTGGGGGGATGGTGCATCGTCTGCCAAGTCTTTTGCTTTCGTAGTGAGTGATTTTCGTTTGCAAGTTCGGTACTAGTCCCTCTAGGATTTTCCAGGTGTATATAATCATGTATCTCTCCCTCCTGCGTTCCAGGGAATACAGGTTTAGAAACCTCAAGCGCTCCCAGTAATTGAGGTGTTTTATCTCCGTTATGCGCGCCGTGAAAGTTCTCTGTACATTTTCTAGGTCGGCAATTTCACCTGCCTTGAAAGGTGCTGTTAGAGTGCAGCAATATTCCAGCCTAGATAGAACAAGTGACCTGAAGAGTGTCATCATGGGCTTGGCCTCCCTAGTTTTGAAGGTTCTCATTATCCATCCTGTCATTTTTCTAGCAGATGCGATTGATACAATGTTATGGTCCTTGAAGGTGAGATCCTCCGACATAATCACTCCCAGGTCTTTGACGTTGGTGTTTCGCTCTATTTTGTGGCCAGAATTTGTTTTGTACTCTGATGAAGATTTAATTTCCTCATGTTTACCATATCTGAGTAATTGAAATTTCTCATCGTTGAACTTCATATTGTTTTCTGCAGCCCACTGAAAGATTTGGTTGATGTCCGCCTGGAGCCTTGCAGTGTCTGCAATGGAAGACACTGTCATGCAGATTCGGGTGTCATCTGCAAAGGAAGACACGGTGCTGTGGCTGACATCCTTGTCTATGTCGGATATGAGGATGAGGAACAAGATGGGAGCTAGTACTGTGCCTTGTGGAACAGAGCTTTTCACCGTAGCTGCCTCGGACTTTACTCTGTTGACGACTACTCTCTGTGTTCTGTTAGTGAGGAAATTATAGATCCATCGACCGACTTTTCCTGTTATTCCTTTAGCACGCATTTTGTGCGCTATTACGCCATGGTCACACTTGTCGAAGGCTTTTGCAAAGTCTGTATATATTACATCTGCATTCTTTTTGTCTTCTAGTGCATTTAGGACCTTGTCGTAGTGATCCAATAGTTGAGACAGACAGGAGCGACCTGTTCTAAACCCATGTTGCCCTGGGTTGTGTAACTGATGGGTTTCTAGATGGGTGGTGATCTTGCTTCTTAGGACCCTTTCAAAGATTTTTATGATATGGGATGTTAGTGCTATTGGTCTGTAGTTCTTTGCTATTGCTTTACTGCCCCCTTTGTGGAGTGGGGCTATGTCTGTTGTTTTTAGTAACTGTGGGACGACCCCCGTGTCCATGCTCCCTCTCCATAGGATGGAAAAGGCTCGTGATAGGGGCTTCTTGCAGTTCTTGATGAACACAGAGTTCCATGAGTCTGGCCCTGGGGCAGAGTGCATGGGCATGTCATTTATCGCCTGTTCGAAGTCATTTGGCGTCAGGATAACATCGGATAGGCTTGTGTTAATCAAATTTTGTGGCTCTCTCATAAAAAATTCATTTTGATCTTCGACTCTCAGTCTGGTTAGCGGCTTGCTAAAAACTGAGTCATATTGGGACTTGAGTAGCTCACTCATTTCCTTGCTGTCATCTGTGTAGGACCCATCTTGTTTAAGTAGGGGCCCAATACTGGACATTGTTCTCGATTTTGATTTGGCATAGGAGAAGAAATACTTTGGGTTTCTTTCGATTTCATTTATGGCTTTTAGTTCTTCCCGCGATTCCTGAATCCTAAAGGATTCTTTTAGCTTAAGTTCGATGCTTGCTATTTCTCTGACCAGTGTCTCCCTACGCATTTCAGATATATTGACCTCTTTTAGCTGCTCTGTTATTCTTTTCCGTCGCCTGTAAAGGGAGCGCCTGTCTCTTTCTATTTTACATCTACTCCTCCTTTTTCTTAGAGGAATAAGCCTTGTGCATACATCGAGTGCCACCGAGTTAATCTGTTCTAGGCATAAGTTGGGGTCTGTGTTGCTTAGTGTATGTTCCCAGCTTATATCGGTTAGGTCTTGGTTTACTTGGTCCCACTTTATGTTTTTGTTATTGAAGTTGAATTTGGTGAATGCTCCCTCGTGACTAGTCTCATTTTGTCAGTCTGGGGCTCCACGCATACATGTCTGAACCTCAATTATGTTGTGATCTGAGTATATCGTTTTTGATATGGTGACATTTCTTATCAGATCATCATTGTTAGTGAAGATGAGGTCTAGTGTATTCTCCAGTCTAGTAGGCTCTATTATTTGCTGGTTTAAATTGAATTTTGTGCAGAGATTTAAAAGCTCGTGTGAGTGTGAGTTTTCATCAGAGCTGCCTCCTGGTGTTATTACTGCAACAATATTATTTGCTATATTCCTCCATTTTAGGTGCCTTAAGTTGAAATCCCCCAGGAGCAAGATGTTGGGTGCAGGAGCTGGAAGATTTTCCAGACAGTGGTCAATTTTTAACAGCTGTTCCTGGAATTGCTGGGATGTTGCATCCGGAGGCTTGTAGACTACCACAATGACTAGGTTTTGGTTCTCGACCTTTACTGCTAAAACTTCCACTACATCATTTGAGGCATTAAGCAGTTCTGTGCAAACAAGTGACTCTGCAATGTACAGGCCAACCCCCCCCTTTTGCCTGTTCACTCTGTCACATCTGTATAGGTTGTAACCTGGGATCCATATTTCGTTGTCCAAGTGATCCTTTATGTGGGTCTCAGTGAAAGCCGCGAACATTGCCTTTGCCTCTGCAAGCAGTCCACGGATGAAAGGTATTTTGTTGTTTGTTGCTAGCTTTAGACCCTGTATATATGCAAAGAAGAATGTTATCGGACTGGTGGTATTGTTGGTACTGGGGGGGGGGATTTTTTTTCCAGCATTAGTATCTGTATCTGTTGGTTTGGAGTGGAGGCCATCGACTGTTTACCTGGAGTTTACCTGGAGAGAGTTTCGGGGGTCAACGCCCCCGCGGCCCGGTCTGTGACCAGGCCTCCTGGTGGATCAGCGCCTGATCAACCAGGCTGTTGCTGCTGGCTGCACGCAAACCAACGTACGAGCCACAGCCCGGCTGATCAGGAACTGACTTTAGGTGCTTGTCCAGTGCCAGCTTGAAGACTGCCAGGGGTCTGTTGGTAATCCCCCTTATGTGTGCTGGGAGGCAGTTGACCAGTCTCAGGCCCCTGACACTTATTGTATGGTCTCTTAACGTGCTAGTGACACCCCTGCTTTTCATTGGGGGGATGGTGCATCGTCTGCCAAGTCTTTTGCTTTCGTAGTGAGTGATTTTCGTTTGCAAGTTCGGTACTAGTCCCTCTAGGATTTTCCAGGTGTATATAATCATGTATCTCTCCCTCCTGCGTTCCAGGGAATACAGGTTTAGAAACCTCAAGCGCTCCCAGTAATTGAGGTGTTTTATCTCCGTTATGCGCGCCGTGAAAGTTCTCTGTACATTTTCTAGGTCGGCAATTTCACCTGCCTTGAAAGGTGCTGTTAGAGTGCAGCAATATTCCAGCCTAGATAGAACAAGTGACCTGAAGAGTGTCATCATGGGCTTGGCCTCCCTAGTTTTGAAGGTTCTCATTATCCATCCTGTCATTTTTCTAGCAGATGCGATTGATACAATGTTATGGTCCTTGAAGGTGAGATCCTCCGACATAATCACTCCCAGGTCTTTGACGTTGGTGTTTCGCTCTATTTTGTGGCCAGAATTTGTTTTGTACTCTGATGAAGATTTAATTTCCTCATGTTTACCATATCTGAGTAATTGAAATTTCTCATCGTTGAACTTCATATTGTTTTCTGCAGCCCACTGAAAGATTTGGTTGATGTCCGCCTGGAGCCTTGCAGTGTCTGCAATGGAAGACACTGTCATGCAGATTCGGGTGTCATGTGCAAAGGAAGACACGGTGCTGTGGCTGACATCCTTGTCTATGTCGGATATGAGGATGAGGAACAAGATGGGAGCTAGTACTGTGCCTTGTGGAACAGAGCTTTTCACCGTAGCTGCCTCGGACTTTACTCTGTTGACGACTACTCTCTGTGTTCTGTTAGTGAGGAAATTATAGATCCATCGACCGACTTTTCCTGTTATTCCTTTAGCGCGCATTTTGTGCGCTATTACGCCATGGTCACACTTGTCGAAGGCTTTTGCAAAGTCTGTATATATTACATCTGCATTCTTTTTGTCTTCTAGTGCATTTAGGACCTTGTCGTAGTGATCCAGTAGTTGAGACAGACAGGAGCGACCTGTTCTAAACCCATGTTGCCCTGGGTTGTGTAACTGATGGGTTTCTAGATGGGTGGTGATCTTGCTTCTTAGGACCCTTTCAAAGATTTTTATGATATGGGATGTTAGTGCTATTGGTCTGTAGTTCTTTGCTGTTGCTTTACTGCCCCCTTTGTGGAGTGGGGCTATGTCTGTTGTTTTTAGTAACTGAGGGACGACCCCCGTGTCCATGCTCCCTCTCCATAGGATGGAAAACGCTCGTGATAGGGGCTTCTTGTGGTTCCACTCCAGGAATGACTGGATTTGGTGTACGATTTCTGCCATTTCCTGCCAGTTTTTTTTCCTTCCTGGCACTAAAAAACCTCTCCCTCTTGAGTGGCTGTGGCTACTGTTGTGATAGAAACACAGGCCTTATCTCTAGGCTTTATTGAACATAGAATCTTCATAGTACTTCTGCAACAACTAAATATAATGACTAGTACATCTAATAATGGCTTCTACAGGGATGGTGATGTCTTGCATATGTCAAGAGAAAAGTTATAACTACAGGCCACATATTTAAACTCACCATGTAATCTGCATCACTGATAAATGGATATAGTAGGAGAGAATCACACACCATGTGTTGGCACCCATGACACACACCAAACTGTTGTTGTTGTTAAGGGCCCCAAGAGGTGGTGCAGTATTATCCTGCTGCTGCTCCCCACAGGACCAGTATCACTACAGCTACCCAGGTTTTCCCATGGCCTGGATGTTTTGTATCTTTTTGTCCCCTTTAGATGGTATGCCTGGCAATTTAAGTTATAGCACAGTCTTTCCTGTACTGAAGAGGTACACATTTCAGGGTGAAAAAGCTTACAGGAAGGGAGTTTGCATTTTCCTATTGTCATATGGGCATGGCATTTTCTAGGGTGGTCATAGTTGCATGTCCCATCTGTTTTTCCAGATTTCCCATGCCAGCAGATACCAAGTGCATAGTATGTGCACAGGCTTGGTTTCCGCTTGCCTTGGGTTTCTGTGACTGTATTCCCTGTTGGTGCATGTTTCCCTGTCTTACTTCTATCATCCCTAGCACCAACAATGGAGCTCCCACCAGTTGTTTTTGGTAATTTATCCTCAGTATTGCTATTGGAGTCCTCTTGTTTGCTATTTCCTGAGGTATTTCTAGTTTGCAATATTGGTTTTATCTTATCTTTGACTACACTTGTTTCCCTACTATGGCTCCTGTCCCCTATGAGGTCATTTATATGTTTTCCTTCCTGCGTATAATTCCCGACTACCTGGACAAAATCTCCAGCTTCACCATTACTGTCTCCCAGGACAGCACCTCCAGCTTCACCATTACTGTCTCCCAGGACAGTATCTCCAGCTTCACCATTACTGTCTCCCAGGACAGTATCTCCAGCTTCACCATTTCTGTCTCCCAGGACAGCACCTCCAGCTTCACCATTTCTGTCTCCCAGGACAGCACCTCCAGCTTCACCATTACTGTCTCCCAGGACAGCACTATCAGCCCCACATTTACTGACTACCAGGACATCACCTCCAGCCTTACAGTTTGTGAGTACATGGCCAGTATCAAGGGCAGTACCATTCAGCCCAGACTTTTTATGTTCCCATCTGTTGTAGAAAGCTTCCAGGTTTTCTATGAAAGCAGCTTTGATGTTGTCCTCTTTTAATACCCTTGTGATTTTAGTCCACAGATTTTCCTCATTTGGGCATACCCAAAAACACTTCTCTGTTTTAATACTGCTTGTAGCTAGTTCTGGGATATCTGCACAAGGGGCGTGACACCAATTTCCACAAAAATGACAATTTATCCATGTGGAAGCCCGTTTGTTTGACTGACCACAGACTACACACAGCTTCATAATGATTTGAATGGTTGATTTACTGCAATTCTACTAGCAACCTCTTGAATATTCTATTAATAACCTCCTTAAATGAAGCTCTAGCTATTTGTATTTCTGTTTCTAACTGTTTTTGTATATTGGACAGCTTACCGTCACGTTCCTGATTTTTAATGTTTGTGTTTATAAGGGCGCCTACAACCCCATCCGTTTACAGTCTGCTTTATTGTCCAACGAAACCGTTTGAAACCAGTCCCGGGTTCGGACCAGTCAAGGGTTTGGACCAGTCAAGGGTTCGGACCAGTCGATCTGATCTGATCAGTGGGTCACTTATTTAAACATACTGGTCGGTGATTTGAGCTAGCACATGAAGGCTCTACTGGAAATTATCTACCCGAGTAATATGTGATTTGAGTGATACAAAAGTATAACTTGCGTGTTGAAGAAATCGGTGACTGCTGGCACTCCTACAATGACGAACGGTCGACCTCCACCCTTGTTTATCAATCGCTGTATCTAGCTTTTCTATTTTTTTTTTTTTCCATCTCCACCACAATAAATGCTATATTATCACTATAGTTGACTGGTGCAAATTTTGGAGGAAGGACGCTTTTTCTGTAGTAATAATTGCTTCTCATTGTGTATATTGCGACCGCTGGTAACTACAGGTTATATGAAATTCACAGTAACGTCTGGTAATTCAAGAAAAAGAAACTAATGAAAGTCACTCCACTCCACTAAGTACCATTATAATACTGGTTAGTTGCTACTACAACACTGTATTCTGCTATTCACTGGTATCACTAGATTATATGCGAGTACACTAGCAGGCCAGGAAGATTATTAAAACAGCTGACCTGTGGTAAGTTTCTGGCGACTTCTGGCACCTGCCTCTATAGGCTTATCACTTTGTTGTGATAGAAACACAGGCCTTATCTCTAGGCTTTATTGAACATAGAATCTTCATAGTACTTCTGCAACAACAAAATATAATGACTAGTACATCTAATAATGGCTTCTACAGGGATGGTGATGTCTTGCATATGTCAAGAGAAAAGTTATAACTACAGGCCACATATTTAAACTCACCATGTAATCTGCATCGCTTATAAATGGATAAAGTAGGAGAGAATCACACACCATGTGTTGGTGCCCATGACACACACCAAACTGTTGTTGTTGTTAAGGGCCCCTAGAGGTGGTGCAGTATTATCCTGCTGCTGCTCCCCACAGGACCAGTATCACTACAATCTCCCCCTTCTAAAATATCAGAGACAGTAATCTCCCAAACTGTTAGGTGGGCGACGTACACGTCCCGACCTTCGTAGCCCTTGAGCCTCTTCACCAGGTTCGATATTTTCCAGCGGGGTTTGGTTACCTGCTGGAGCAGAATCCTCTATTTCCATAGGGGTAGTCTCAAGGGGCTTTCCAGGAGAAAACGAAGCATCTTTCACATCTATTGGTGTATCTTGAGATTCCACACTAATAGGGATTTCAACTGGGGCTAAATGTCTTGTAGATACTGTAGTCTCTTCACCATTTTGGTAGCGAATGTGGGCGTAATGTGGATTAGCTTGCAGGAGCTCTACCTCTTCCACTAAAGGATCCGTCTTGTTCATCCTACGGTGACTCTTCAGGAGAACGGGTCCAGGATGACATAACCAAGTGGGCACGGAGGCTCCCGTAGAGGAACGACGTGAATAGATGAGGAGTCTTTCATGAGGGGTTGCATTAGTAGCTGTGCACAGCAGTGATCTAATAGAGTGAAGAGCATCAGGTAGGACAGTTTGCCAGTGTTGAACAGGTAGATTGCACGACTTTAATGTCATTGTAACTGCCTTCCATATAGTACCATTGAACCGCTCCACTTGACCATTGCCTTGAGGGTTGTAGCTTGTTGTTCTGCTGCAGGCAATACCTTTGCTAGCCAAAAACTCCTGAAGTTCGTTACTCATGAACGAGGATCCCCTGTCTGAATGGATATAAGCTGGCATACCAAAAATAGAGAACAACTGTGAAAGACAACTAATAACAGTTGAAGCAGCCATATTTGCACAGGGGAATACAAAGGGAAACCTTGAATATTCATCTACTATGTTAAGGAAATACCTATTCTGATTTGTGCTTGGTAGAGGTCCTTTGAAATCTATATTCAATCTTTCGAAAGGCTGGGTGGATTTTATGAGATGAGTCTTCTCTGGCTGATGAAAGTTTGGCTTGCACTCTGCACATACTCTGCATGCTCTGATCACTTGTCGCACATCTTCCACTGAGTAGGGCATGTTCTTTGATTTGACAAAATGGTACAGGCGTGTAACTCCTGGGTGACACAAAGCCTTGTGGAGAGCTGAGAGTGATTGCAAATCATGACATGCTGCTCCACAGTGGGACCTAGAGAATGCATCAGGTGAGATGTTCTCTTGACCCGGTCGGTACAGAATATCAAAGTCATAACACGATAGTTCCATCCTCCAGCGTAATATCTTGTCATTCTTTATCCTACTTTTGTGCCTCTTGTCGAACATATACATCACGGACCGTTGGTCAGTCCTTATGGTGAAATGTCTACCAGTTAAATAATGCCTCCAGTGGCGAACTGCTTCTATGATGGCCTGGGCTTCCTTTTCTACAGCAGCATAACATTTCTCTGATCCTTGAAAAGTTCTCGAAAAGAAGGCTACTGGTCGTCCTGCCTGAGATAAGACTGCAGCAATGGCAATGTCAGATGCATCCGTTTCCACTTCGAATGGTAGGGACTCATCAATGGCTTGAACTACTGAGTTTTCAATGTCCTGTTTGAGAGTATGGAAAGCGGCTTCTGCTTCCTTTGTCACAGGAAATGTGGTAGCACTCAATGGGCGGACTTTACTTGAATAGTTGTAGATCCATTGTGAGTAATAAGCAAAGAGACCAAGAGTTCTTCGGAGTGACTTTTTGTCTTGAGGCATTGGAAGTTCCCGTAGAGGTCGTAGTCGTTCAGGGTCTGGGAATATTGAACCTCCTTCCACTACATAACCAAGGATGCTAAGCCTTTTAGTTGAAAAAGTGCACTTTTCCTCATTGTAACTGATATTTTTCTTCTTGGCGGCTTCCAAAAACTTATCAAGGTTTGCATCATGTTCCTCCTGGGTCTTGCCACAAATGGTAACATTATCTAAATACGCGTAGGTTCCCATGAGTTGCTCTTCCTGAATGAGTGAATCCATAATTCGTTGGAAGCAGGCTACCCCATTGGTGACTCCAAAAGGGACTCTGGTAAACTGATACAGGCCATCACTAGCCTGAAACGCTGTGTATGGTTTATCTTCACTCCTTATAGGGACTTGATGATAGGCACTCTGCAGATCAATTGTGCTAAACACATAGTACTGAGCAATTTTGTTCACTGTATCGTCAATTCGAGGTAGAGGGTACCCATCAAGAAGTGTAAATTTGTTGATTGTCTCAGAGTAATCGATAGCCAGTCTCCGTTTCCTATAACCATCTTTAACAACAACAACCTGTGCACGCCAAGGGGAATCACTCGGTTCTATAATACCCTCCTTCAGCAGCCTCTGAGTTTCTTTCTCAATGAACATCCGATCCTCATAAGAATAGCGGCGTGACTTAGCTGATATAGGATGGCAATCCGCGGTAAGATTTGCAAACAGCTTTGGTGGGTCTACCCTTAAAGTGCTAAGTCCACAGACAACAAGAGGAGGCAGTTCACCTCCATATGTTAAGGTGACACTACCATGCAGCTTCTGAAAGTCCTGACCAAGGATAACATCAGAGCACAGTTGTGGCAGAATAGCTAAATGTACATCTTGATAATCCTTTCCATTAACTCTGAGATTTACCTTACAAAACCCTAAGGTCTGAATAGAGAGAGATGTTGATGCCATGGAAACGGTACCTGATGAGTGATGTAGAGTCAAGGAGAGCCGTTTAACTAAGTCAAGGTTGATGAAACTCTCTGAGCTGCCACTATCAATAAGACCATCTACTTCTGTTCCTTTGATGAATACTTTCACAACTGCCTTTGACAGTGAATTTGGAGTAGCCGCAGAAGTCACTGTTGCTAGAGTCGCATGATCACTGGAATGTGTGGAGGCACTAGCTCTTGTTGATGCATTAGCACGACATACTTTAGCAAAGTGACCTTTCTTGTGGCATTTATGGCACATTGCTTCACGAGCAGGACACTTTGGACGTGGATGTCTTGAAAAACCACAAACGAAACACACCATACCTGCTGCTGCTGTCACTGAGGCAGGTTCCCCAGTAACTTCATTGCAAGAGTCTTGGTCAGGAATTGCAGCACTTACCACTCGAGAAGGCTGAGTGGTACTGTATACTTCAGAATTCTTCTGGGCTGAATCTAGAGCTCTTGCCTGGTCAAAGGCAGCGGCTAAGTCGAGAGTTTTATTCTCCAATAAACGCTGCCTTATTATTGGTGATTGCAGGCCACTGATAAAAGCATCCCTGATGGACTCTTCACAATACTGAGCAGCTGTCACTGCTTGGAAGTGACAGTCCTTACCTAAAATTTTCAGTGCTTGAAAGTATTCCTCTAAGGACTCATCAATCTGCTGGCGGCGAGTTGCAAGGCGATAGCGTGCAAAGATTTCATTTGTAGGTTTAATATACTGAGACTTGAGGGTTTTGATAGCATCTTCGTAGGTATTACACTCAGAAATAGCCTCATATATCTTAGGTGACACAAAATTGATGAGCAGACTTAGTTTATCTAGATCTTCTTTAGGAAGGGCTCCCAAGAAGTTTTCGAAAGTCTTAAACCAGTGCTTCCATTCCTGAGCAGCCGTTGATAAGCTGGGGTCACAGTCTAGCCTCTCAGGTTTCAGTAAACGCTCCATGTTGTGATGTAGTCTAGCGCAGGATCACCACCAGGTAGCCCAGGATTCTATGTTCAATAAATTGTTGTGATAGAAACACAGGCCTTATCTCTAGGCTTTATTGAACATAGAATCTTCATAGTACTTCTGCAACAACAAAATATAATGACTAGTACATCTAATAATGGCTTCTACAGGGATGGTGATGTCTTGCATATGTCAAGAGAAAAGTTATAACTACAGGCCACATATTTAAACTCACCATGTAATCTGCATCGCTTATAAATGGATAAAGTAGGAGAGAATCACACACCATGTGTTGGTGCCCATGACACACACCAAACTGTTGTTGTTGTTAAGGGCCCCTAGAGGTGGTGCAGTATTATCCTGCTGCTGCTCCCCACAGGACCAGTATCACTACACACTTCATTTACAAATTCACCTGTTTTCAAATGACACACACACACACACACACACACACACACACACACACTTTAGTTTAATATCTTTATGCACCCCATACCCATCCTGTGGGCGGTAGTCAAAAGATTACAAAGGTGTGAGTTCATTACCTTTGTAAATTGTGAGTTCATTGCCTCTGTAACTTGCTCAGCTATCAAAACTTTGGAGTCCAGTCCCTGGACCAATCATGTACCTCTGTAATCTTTTGACTACCACCCACAGGATGGGTATGGGGTGCATAATAAACATATTAAATTAAATTAATTCAAATGACACTTTAGCCTTTATCATCAATATACTAGGGAGCCACTGTAGTATACACTATACACTATGTATACTCAATATTATCAGGGAGACTTTCTTTCCTCTGACACGAAAAGTTCAATTATTATTATTTTTTTTCACCCGGGACACAGGCCTATGATTCCCCTCTGGCAGTAAACTCTGCTAGGTAGTGCACACTAATTCTCCTTTTTTGACTCAGTATATAATGTTTTCCGCCCAAGATTGGTTCCAGGCGCTAGAGGGATGTATCGTATAGGATTGATGACACCAATTAAAGTTCTAGCACGTAAGAGCGACCGTGAAAACACGAGATAACCCGGAGCACAACGAGGCACGCTGACACCCTGGCGCGTGTGTGAATAAACTGGATAAGTGTGGATGTACTGAACAGGGAGTAAGTTTAGATCCATGAAGAGTGGGGGGGTGTGTTGCCAGGGATGGGATTTAGTGATTATTCTTACTGCAGCTTTTTGTTGGGTTATTATTGGCTTTAGGTGTGTTGCTGCAGTTGATCCCCAAGCACAAATAGCATAGGTGAGGTATGGATATATAAGTGAGTGGTATAGTGTGAGAAGGGTATTTTGCGGCACGTAGTATCGTATCTTCGAGAGGATCCCAACCGTTTTGGATACTTTTTTGGTTATGTGTTGGATATGGGTGCTGAAATTCAGGTTGTTGTCAAGGTATAGGCCTAGGAATTTGCCCTCATTATGTCTGGTAATTAGAGTGTTGTCGATCTTAATGTTAATTTGTGCATCTCCTGCTCTGCTACCAAACATAATATAGTAAGTTTTGTCAGTGTTAAGCATAAGTTTATTGGCTGTCATCCAAGTCGATATTTTGATAAGCTCCTCGTTAACTATGGTGTTGAGGGTGGCAAGATTAGGGTGAGAGATGACATAAGTCGTGTCATCAGCAAAGAGAATGGGTTTCAGGTGTTGCGATACGTTTGGAAGATCATTGATGTATATGAGGAAGAGCATGGGACCGAGGACACTTCCCTGCGGAACTCCAGTATCAAGTGGCCGTGTTGTTGATGCTGTGTCTTTAATGGTGACATACTGATACCTATTAATAAGGTAAGATTTGAAATAAGCAAGCGCATGGCCTCTTATACCGTAATGGTCAAGTTTGTGGAGTAGGATGTCGTGGTCTACTGTGTCAAAAGCTTTTCTTAGGTCAATAAAAATTCCTAGTGGATATTCCTTATTTTCCAATGCTGTGTAAAGCAGATCTAGCATTTTTATGATTGCATCATTAGTGCTTTTATTTTTCCTGAATCCAAATTGGCAGGGGTTGAGTATGTTTTGTGCTGTTATAAATGAATATAGTCTCCTGTGTATGGGTTTCTCAAAGATTTTGGATAGCAATGGTAAGTTTGATATTGGCCTATAGTTGTTTAAGTCTGTAGGGTCACCACCTTTATGTATTGGTGTAACCCTTGCCATCTTGAGTAGTTTCGGGAAGGTGCTAGTTTCTAGTGACTTGTTAAAAAGTAATGAAATAGCATGCGAAAGGATACGGGCCGCTCGCTTGTACAGTAATGGTGGGACATTAGACAGATTCCCTGAGTTGTTTTTAAGTGACTTTACAATCTCGGTGACTTCCGAGGGCTCAGTTGGTGCAAGATAGAAGGAATTTGGAAAATTCCCATCTAGGTAGTCCCTGGCATGGGCATTGGTATGTGGGATTTTATTGGCGAGATTAGATCCTATGGTTGAGAAGAAGTTTATCTTGTTAGCTGTGTCAGTGGGATGTAGTGGTGTTTCATTAGGTTTAGTTAGGACAATATTCTTGTTTTTTTTCAGTTTGTGGGTCCCTAGAATCTGAGAGAGTGTTTTCCAGGTCTTTTTTATATCTCCTCTAGTGTCTGTGAATCTACTGGAGTAGTATAGTTGTTTGGCTTTCTTTATTACTTTGGTGAGAACTGATGAATAGTGTTTAAGAATATCTTTGTGTATTAAGCCCTGTCTATATTGCTTTTCATATTGGTGTTTCTTGTCAATGGATTTCAGAATGGTGCTGGTTAGCCATGAGCAACCAAGCCGTTTGTTTGTGATCTGTTTCGTTTTTATAGGACAAAGTTTGTTGTATAGTCTAAGTAATTTGTTAAGAAAAATGTCTGTCCAGTCATCAATACCATTGGCCTTGGAGAATTCTGTAGGCCAGTCAACAGTCTCTAGGTCAGCTGTGAACTTCCTTATTGAGGCCTCGTCATAGAGTCTAAATGAGACTTTGTTGTATTCAAGTGGTGGTTTACTAATGTTTGTCAGGAGGAAGGTAGGGTAGTGGTCTGTAGTGCTATCTGTGATTATCCCTGACTTAAGGGGGGCTAGTATATTGGTCCATATGTGGTCAATGAGCCTGGTTGGTTTAGTTACTGTTGGTATGAGAAGTGTGTTGTTCATATTGTTGATGAAATCAGTTACAGGCTGATCATCTAGTAAGCCAAGGTTGATGTTGAAGTCTCCAGCTAAGAGAAGGTGGTGCTTATTCATTTGTCTGTTTGTTATTAGTGACTTCAATTTCTCACTGAAATTTGGGATGTTTGTGTGAGGTATCCGGTAAATGGCACCGATTGTTATAGGTGTCTTAAGGTTTTTTACAGTAAAATTAGCAAAAATATATTTCCCATATTCATCGCTAAAGCAAGTGGTACTAATACAAGATAATTGGTTAGAGTAATAGATTGCAATACCACCCCCAACTTGGTTTGGTCTGTGGTTGTGAATTGCTGTGTATCCTGGTAGAGGGTAGATATCTATTGTGTCCTGCTTAAGCCAGGTCTCAGTAAGAATAATGCAGGAGAAGGATGTCTTTAGTGATTCAAGGAGTGCCAGGAGGTCATCATAGTGTTTGCTTAAGGACCTGATGTTGTAGTTAAGTAATGATAGACTTTTAGCATTGTTTAGGATAGTGCTGGCTTGTGATGCTGTGTAATAAAGGCAGTTACTTTCCAATAGGTTTTGATTGGGTGTCAGATTATGGAGGTTTAGATCAGGGTCAATGTGATCAATCATCTAGGTTTAAATTATGGTTATTTACATCCTGAGTTGTGTGTTGAGTTCTAGTACTGATATCTGTAGTGGTGGGAAGTTTGGATAAGTATATAGCTAGAGTATTTTGGTCATATAGAGTATAGTCACTACTACACATAATGAAGTTGATGTTGTCTGTGTTGTGCTGGAATGAACTAAAGTACAACTAGGTATAAACTAGTAATATAAAAATACAAATTTAAAATAGAACAAGACTCTCACTTGTAATTGCACTAAGGTCTAATATAATGACTTTTGTGGAGTCTATGTTTTGAGCTAGAATGAGCTATAGTACAACTAGATTTAATCTAATAATATAAAAATACAAATTAAAAATAGCACTAGTCTCTCACTAGTAATTGCACTATGGTCTAATATAATGAATTTGGTATTGACTATAGTACAACTGAGTTTAATCTAATAATATAAAAAAGGCACAAGACTCTCAGTTGTAATTGCACTAAGGTCTTATATAAGTTGTTTACAAGAATTAGAGTATAACTAGATTTAAACTGACAGGATAAAATATACAAGTTAAGGTAGCAAAAGAATAAAAAAAAAAAAATAATAATAATAATAATAATAATAAAAATGGCAATGACTTGGTTATAATATGCTAGTAAGATGGTAGACAGGATAATATAAAAGTTGTAGTTGAAAATACTAGTTTAAAAAAGTATAGAATAAAAATGGTCAATAAAAGAAGTTTACAATAAGTTTGATCAATATAGTTTAAAGCAAAATTGGGCAATCACCTTTTCCGAATCAGTTGTGAACCATACCTTGTACAAATAAGTTAAACATTTATCATTCATCGTTTCAAAGATAAGCAGGCCTCAATACGCTGTCAGTGGCCCTTATAAACTCAACAAGAAGCAGCAGTAGCCACAATATTGTGACTGTCTGTGGCCCTATAAACCCCAACAACAACAAAATATTGTGATTTATTAATCAAAACAACAATTATAAACATGAACCTTTTGAGGAAGAGGACGGAAAAGTAAAGAAATTGAGGTAAATGATCATTTTTCTCCTTTAACAGTATTCATAAATATGTGGTGTTATCTCTCAAACAAAAGGACCCCAGTGAAAATAAGTCACTTTGACTTTTTTTTGGGGTTATCCTTGGTAATTTACACTATGTATGATAATTGTCCTTATGTCTACCTGTGCCTAAATAAACTTACTTACTTAAAGTCCAGATTTGCTTGAAATAAATGTTTATTCATAAAAAAATATTACCTGGAGTTAGTATCAATATTTTTCTCTAAAGCTATTTTACTCTCATCATTGTGGACAAGACCCAAGATGATGCTGGAAATTAATTAAAGGTGTTTAAAGGTAAGATGCAAAATCCAATTTATTTAAAGGACTAGATAAAAAATTAAGATAAGGTTAGATCTGCATAAGTGCACTTTTTATGGATGTCCATAACTTATGTGCCGTCAAGTTAGTTATAATTTTGTTATATATGTAAACCTAAATAAAATAAAATATTTAGAGTAATTATAGAGATGAGTGC
Source organism: Cherax quadricarinatus (assembly GCF_038502225.1). NCBI lineage: Eukaryota > Metazoa > Arthropoda > Malacostraca > Decapoda > Parastacidae > Cherax > Cherax quadricarinatus. Next base: position 37,141,118 of record NC_091311.1, on the reverse strand, counting down.
TTTTTGTGCATTCAGCAGCAATCTATAATTTGAACTAATCAATATTTAGCTTTTTTCGTGCAAATAGGAAGAAAATAGTAATTGCTGAGTCTGGCTACTCAACATATTTTGGTAATAAATTATAGTCAGACACTGCAACATCATGGAATCTTGGTACAAAGACTTCTACGCTTGTCCAACCTTTGGATGATGACCTACTTACATTAGTGGCAGGTCCCACTGTGATCCCGTCTCCTCCTGCTTCGAGTCACCTAACTGCAGTATATAAGCCACCTCTCTGGCCCTATGCTGTACTTCCTACAAGAGTGATGGACTGAACACATCAAATTCAGGCTGAGGGACTGATTACCTGAAACTCCTCCTTTCCTTACCCATTTCTACTTTGTATTGGACAGATGAAGCCACTGTATGGTGAAACGTTTCTTCAATAAAGATTCTCATATGTTGCATAAGTGTCTCATAGTTTAAATTGTCTAATATAAAGTGGGTTGTGCCATAGGGATAGTTATAAGGTATACAAATGGAAAAAACAATGTAACTTTATGTAACCCAAAATAACCTAACAGAATAGTACTTAGCATAACCAAATCTAGCCTAATAAATGATTTTATAATATTACTCACATTGCAGCATGCAAAACTGTCGATTTATGACATAAACAGTGAATATACACGTATCAGTATGAGAAGAAATTACTCCGCAATAATGTGTATTGGAGTAAGTTTATTCATGTATAGGCACCCATAAATACAGTTACATAAATTATCATACATAGCAGCATATGTGTAGATTACCTAGGATAACCCAAGAAAGTCAAAGTGACTATTTCCATTGGGGTCTTTGGAAATAGATGTGTTCATATGTTTCACCATAATTGACTTGGCACATCATGTGACTGATGAGTGGCTAGGTGTGAATATTAACAGCTGATTGGTTGAATATTAACAGCTGATTGTTTTGCAATTTTTATTCCAAAATAACAGTTTGCACAAGAAATAGTGCATGAGTTCCTCCAAAGAACTCATGCACCACTTTCAATAACTGTCAAAAATTTAACAAAATTTAACACAGCCCATCCTAACTTTACCTAGCATAATTTAATCTAATGAAACCTAACCAAAACTAACATTGGTCAACAACAAAAATGCTTCTGAGATCAGAGTAGCAATTTCCAACTAATTTTAGGTCATTGAAAATGAATACAGTATCGTGGTTAAAATTGTTTGTTATCTCTACTTTTCCATATACACCTATGTATCACAACAGGTTCCAACAGGCTTGCAGCAGTGTGTTTCTTACCACACTCACAGTCTTACTGCCCTTCATTATTGTTCCAGCAATCATAGAAGGTGGTTGTGCTGTGCAAGTTTATATTTTATATGAAAGGTAGGTGATTTTCTTAGCCAAGCACTTTTCAAACTTATAATAAATACTCACTGAGCAAGCTATTGATATGCATATGAGGCATATATTAATTTTATTTTCCTACTGAATGCTATAAATACTTCTGCTTAGATATCATGCTCTGTATTATAATAAATTAATGAACAAATTTTCTGTTTATCTTCTAATTGTTTGTTGTTTTCTTCTTTCAGATGCCGCATACTTGTGTGAATAGGGCAGACAACTTCTGCTACACATGCGGTGAGGTAAACTTTGCATCACAGAAACACTGTATAACTGCTATGGTTAGAAAGGCATATCACCTACATTTTGGATGCAAGATTGGTGACCAGGATAAGAACTAGGCTCCACACATATGCTGCAACAAATGTGCTACTAACCTTCACTAATGGTTGAACAGGAAGAGAAAAGGAATGCCTTTTGCTGTGCCAATGACAGGCGGGAGCCAACAAAAGATTCCAACAATTGTTATTTCTGCATGGTACCTCCAGTACAAAAGGGCTTGTCAAAGAAAAAAAAGGGGTCCACTGAATAACCAAACATTCCATCAGTTATTTGCCCAGTTCCACATGAAGAAGGTCTACCTGTTCCTGATGCACCAACTTCGGTATCCTGCAAGTCAGATGAAGAAAGTGGTGAGGAGGAAGAAGAGAAGGATGACAGTGCTGGATTGCAGAGTGACTGAAACTTTGATGAAGCACACTCCTCTAGGCCACATCTCATAACAAAAGGGAAACTCCATGACTTTGTCAGGGATCTGCAACTACCCAAAAATAAGGTAGAGTTGCTAGGCTTTTGTCTTCGACAGTGGAATCTCCTAGCAGCTGATGTGAAGATTTCAAAATTTCGTGACTGTCATCAGCAGTTCAATGATTTCATAATAGAAGGTGATTTAGTGGCCTGCAACAATATTAATGGTCTAATGGAAGCACTTGGCATTGACTGTGAACCCAGTCACTGGAAGCTGGTCATAGATTCATCAAAAACGAGTATGAAAGGTGCCTTGCTGCATAACAGCAATAGTAAACCATCAGTTCCTGTGCGCTATGCACCACATATGAAAGAAACTTATGAGAATATAAAGCATATGTTGCAATGCATGAAATATGATGAACATCAATGGCAACTCTGTGGTGACTTAAAGGTTGTTGTTCTTGTGATGGGCTTGCAGGGCAGATACACCAAGTACTGCTGCTTTCTATTTGAATAGGACAGCAGTGCAAGAGGTTCCCACTACACCAGGAGAGACTGGCCACCTCATCAATCACTGGAACCTGTTATCAAAAATGTTCAACATCCACTTCTCATTGAACCAAAAAAAATTTTGCTACCACCACTACACATAAAACTGGGGCTCATGAAAAACTTTGTAAAAGCTATGGTCAAATCCAGTCAGGGATTCTAACATCAAAATTCCCCCTCACTGAGCGAGGCAGAGGCGTCGTAAATGGGGGGCCGCCCCGGGTGACACCATTTAGGGGTGACACCATAGAGCCTCTAAAGAAGGTGACACTAATGCCCAAAACAGTGCTGCACCAACATAAGAGAAGAATCCTTCATTTCTATATAGCCTATTATATATTAACAAAGTACAAATAAGCCTATCTAAGGAAAATCATTGATTTTGATGATGTGATAGGTGATTTTGCATAATTGAAGGCAAGGAAATGTAAGATCAGATTCACTGAGATGTTACCTGTACTCAAGGTCAGATCGGAACTAGCGTTTCTCTGATATTGCAATGTTTTTCTTTATTTTTCAAGTTTTTTTTTTTTTTGGCATTGTTAAAGATGAATAAATGTAGGATCTGTTGGCTGTACTCAAAGTGGTATTTGAGTTTGTTTCCTCAATATTATTACGTTTATTTATTTTATCATTAATAAAGTCGAGAAGTATTCTCCTGTTCAGTTTATGGTCTTAAATGTTCTCATTGTTAAACATTTGTCGCTGGTCATGCAGTAGTGACATAACTGGAGTTTACCTCCCCCCCCACCCTTGAATTTCATGGGGGTGACACCAGAGATGCTCCCCCGGGTGACACCAGAGATTCCGCCCCGGGTGACACCAGAGATGCCGCCCCGAGTGACACCATCTCTAGCGACGCCTCTGGAGCGAGGCTAAGATAATAGAGGGAGTCTTCAATGGTCCTCAGATTCAAGAGCTTCTTAAAGATGGTGACTTTGAATCAGATCTTCATGGGGAGGAGAAAGCTGCTTGGGAAGCGTTCAAGTTATTGGCGAAGGGATTTCTTGGAAACAGAAAGGAAGGTATCTATGAAGAATTGGTGGAAAACCTCATCAAAGCTTACAAGAACATGGGATGTAACATGTCACTGAAAATCTATTTTTTTGACTCACATTTAGACTTTTTCAGCAAACTGTGGGGCAGTTAGTGACAAACATGGTGAAAGGTTTCACCAAGATATTTCCAACATGGAAAAGTGGTACCAGGGCAAATGGGGCACAATAATGTTTGCAGACTATTGCTGGACTTTGGCAAGAGATGATTCTTCAGCCCACTATAAGTGTCAAGCAAAAAGGCAGAGAGTAGGTATGGATTAGAGTTTAAAACATACTGACACATACTGTATGTTATAATAAAATACAGTGGAACCTCGGCTTACAAACGCCCCACCATGCAAACTTTTCAGGATACGAACTGTTTGGTTGATTTTTTACTTTTGGATACAAACGAAGTTTCAGGATGCATACTTCCCCCTCAAGTGATGTTCCTTAAATAAATAAATAAATATATAAAATATCTGTTTCTTTGCATTTACATATCATAGTATGATTGGAGCAAAGAAAGCCACTATCGTGCTGAGGCATTTTGGGCACACTTAACCTACTTATGTCTAGACAGGTGAAGAGTGGTAGTGGTTATGAATGTTTAGCTCCTCCAACCCCATGGACTTCCCCAAAGACACAATAGATTCCACAACAGGCAGAGGGTCGACAGGGTCAGGGTCAGCCTCAAACCCTTCAAAATCCTTGTCAGGGACACAATCTGGCAACAGTTTTCTCCATGCAGAGTTCAAAATCCTGGAAGTCACTCCCTTCCAAGCCTTACCTATAAGGCTATGTAATGGAGGATACTGAAGTGATTCCTCCAGAACTCTCTTAGGATCAATCCAGTATCTGAGGTCACTTCAAAGCACCTTTGAAACATTGCTTTCGTGTAAATTTTTTGAAGTTAGAAATGACCTGCTGGTCCATGGGCTGGATGAGAGGAGTGGTGTTAGGAGGCAAGAACTTCACTGTTATAAAACTTAACTCCATAGACAATAGGTCTACCAAATTTGGAGGATGAGCAGGAGTATTGTCCAGTACCAGGAGGCACTTGAGTGGCAATTTATTTTCCTGGAGGTATTTTTTCACACTTCGTGGACCCAGTCAATGAAAATTTGCCTTGTGACCCATGCCTTATTATTAGCTTTCCACAACACCCACAATTTACTCTTGACGACATTGTTTTTCTTGAATGCTCTGGGATTTTCAGAGTGATACACCAGTAAAAGGCTTCACTCTGAAATCCCCACTAGCATTACTACAGAACAAAAAAGTAAGCTTATCCTTCATAGGCTTTTGTTCTGGCAGTGCCTTTTCCTCCTGCATGATGTAGGTTCTCTTTGGCATTTTCTTCCAAAAGAGGCCTGTTTCGTCACAATTGAACACTTGTTGAGGGACAAATCCTTCAGCCTCTACATACTTCTTGAATTCATGCACGAATTCTTCAGCCGCACGTTTCTCTGAACTTGCAGCCTCGCCATGCCTTACAACACTGTGTATGCCACTACGCTTCTTAAATCTGTCAAACCAGCCTTTGCTGGCCTTAAATTCACTAACAGCACCACACAGTCCAGGCATTTTGTTCACGAAATCTGCATGAAACTGCTTTGCCTTTTCACAAATGATCAACTCCACAACACTATATCCCGCTAACTTTTATCATTGATCCACACCAGCAATAACTTCTCCACATCTTTGATTATTGTTGTTCTTTGTTTCATTAGCATATTCACCCCTTTCACAACATTAACTTCCTTGATTTCCACTTTCTTTGCCAGGATGGAAGTGTTTGTTGATTTGGATTTGCCATACATCCTGGCAAACTGGAGCACACATACACCACTTTTGTACTACTTTGCTACAATTTCTTTCTTGAATTCTATTGTGTTTCTCACTTTCTTTACCAAAGGGCTACCATTAGGAACTTTCTTTGGGCACATGGTGGCTTATTTCACAGTTGCACTCAACAAACAACCACAAAAAACGATGGAGTGTTGCTCATTCACGGAGAGACACAGCCAGACTGACTCATGCATGTGGTGGAGTGGCAGGTGGACACATCCAATACGGCCAATTTCCGAGTTGCCTGCCGAAATCCAGGGTAGAATTTCGGCCAAAAAAGTGGCTGAAATTCGATTTGGCTGATATCTTCACTGGCTGATATCTGGGGGTCCACTGTACTTAGGTCTACTGTTAGCTTAATATTAGTGTAAACTTGTTACCTGGCATTTGTATGCATTTACAAGTGGAAAAAATGGTATTCTACTTTCCGGTGATAACTGCTTTAAAGCGGTAGCCTGGAGCCTAACTCGCCATATAAGTGGGGCCCTATTATAAATAAATACGAGTTTATCTTCATTTAGTGATGTACTCGTTTACCAACCACTTGGACTTATGACCAGCTCTCCAACCAATATGCTAACCTAAGTATATTAGAGCTGATTTCCTTTATTTTGTTACAGTATACAATACACTACTGAATAAAAATTTAAAAATATACTAAAAATGTTATAAATGGTGTAAAGAATTTAAAAAAATATCTAAAGATGGTTGACACAACCCCACTACCAGTATAGTATGCTTCTTGCTTAATGACCAATTCGCTTACCAACCTAGTCTTAGGAATGGAACCTCATCGTTAAGTAAGGAGAGGCTGTACTAAATGTGCATCACTACTGCACCATCACAAAGTTGAAATATCGTAAAGTGAGGAGAATCTGTACTGGGGAAGAGATTAATGCCTTTTAAATGATTAGAAGCCCTATCATTTACTTTAGCCAAATGGAAACTTTGGGTTAATGAGTTTTGTGAAAGTAGTTAGGGCAGAACCAACAATAGGAGCCAGCCATTCTTAAAAACCTCATCATTGTACAATCTCTGTGAGTATTGTAAGCAGTAATGTTTGTCATCTTGCCCTTGGCAAGTACCATCTTGCTCTGCTTCACACAAATCTCAATGTATTGGAATGTACCCTGACCAAAATCAAACTTTGCAATATCTACAGTGTAATGGCCAGCTAATCACACAAATAGCAATTGCATCCTGCACATATGATCATCCCAGTATTACTGCATACAACAATGTCATTGAAGTATGACTTTATTCTATCCAGATCCAAGGTGACTTGGTGGATGAATCACTGGAAGGAGCATGGTGTATTGCATAGGCCAAATGGCATATGGTAAGTGTAGAGACTGCATGGACTGTGAATGCTGAGATCTCTAGTATGTAGTGTCATTGGCACTTGGTAAATTAGTCAAATCAGGTCAGTCCTGGAGATGTGTCTCACCTCAGATACCAGATTCTAGGTCAGTAATATCATCAGTCCTGGGCAGTGGGTACCAGTCCACCAGTGCAACATTACTGATCCACTTATAGTCAGTGAACGTGCAGTATTTGCCATTTGGCATGGGCACCATTAAACACAGAGATGCCCATCATTGCGGAGGTTTAACCCTGTAAGTGTCCAGACCCCTGATCTGAAAAGTGTCCACAGCATCCAAGAATTTTATTTTTTTTTTTATTTTTTCTTATGAAACCAACTTACGAGGTGATATAAAAAAGACCTGGAAAACCCTATCAGCAATTCTAGGAACAATAAAATCCCAAGCTCAGATACCCCACCCAATGACTACCTCACTGGCAACTACCTGAACACACTGTTCCTAGCTCCGACTAACCCTACTGAATTCTCCCTTATCAACACACTAAAAAACAAGACAGGAGATTTAAATACCCTACCACTCTTTATATACAAAAAAGCGTCACAAGTACTATCACCAATCATTGCAACACTCTTTAACAAATCCATAGAATCATCTACCTTCCCTACAGTTCTCAAAATAGTAAGGGTTACCCCGATCCATAAAGGAGGAGACCAAACAGACTTGAATAACTATAGGCCAATATCCAACTTACACCCTCTCTCTAAAATCTTTGAAAAATTAATTCATAAGCAAATCTATTCCTACCTCATCTCCCACAACATACTCAACCCCTGTCAGTTTGGGTTCAGGCCTAATAAAAATACTAATGATGCTATTATACACATGCTAGAACACATATACACTGCAATAGAGAAAAAAGAGGTCCCACTGGGGATCTTCATAGACTTACATAAAGCTTTTGATACATTTGACCATGACTTGCTCCATATAAAATTGTTGCACTATGGTATAAGAGGGCACTCCCTCAACTACCTAAAGTCTTATCTCAGCAACAGAAGCCAATATGTGTACACAAACGGGGCAAACTCTTCAGCACAGACAATTACAGTTGGTGTCCCACAGGGAAGTGTCCTAGGCCCTCTTCTCTTTCTCATATACATAAATGACCTACCAAATGCATCGCAACTACTCAAACCCACACTATTTGCAGATGACAATACATATGTCTTCTCTCACCCAAACCCAGTCACGCTAGCCAATACTGTAAATACCGAATTACAGAAAATATCTACCTGGATGAGTAATAACAAACTTACTCTAAACACTGACAAAACCTACTTCATTCAGTTTGGTAACAGAGCTACAGACGTCCCTCTTAACATAATGATAAACGGATCACCTATCACAAAACTCACAGAGGGAAAATTCTTAGGAATCCACCTTGATAACAGACTCAAATTTCAAAAACATATACAACAAATTTTCCAAAAAATTTCCAAGACCGTAGGCATACTATCGAAGATACGGTACTATGTTCCACAGTCAGCCCTCCTGGCCCTATATCACTCACTTATTTATCCCTATCTCACCTATGGAATTTGTGCACGGGGCTCAACAACAATAAACCATCTCAGACCATTAATTATCCAACAAAAGGTTGCAGTCAGAATGATAACAAATTCCCACTACAGGCAGCACACTCCACCAATATTCAAAACTCTAAACCTACTCACCATTCAAAACATCCATACTTATTACTGCACCTACTACATTCATAGAACATTTAATTCTGATAGAAACCCTCCCCTCAAACATCTCCTTACCAACCTCAACAGAACACATGGCCATATGTTACACCCTTTTGTTCATTTTGTTCATTTTCTTCTTATTACATGTTATTTTTGCTATTTCACTTAATATTATATTCAGGAGTAATTCCATTAGTAGCTAAAATGGATTTACTCGAATTTATAATATTATCTGGTCGTATTACTTAGCTTTGTATTTAGGTAGGTCATTTAATTAGTGTCAACTGCTGGTGACCTGGCCAAGCACCAGTAGGTGTTTTGAGCTGCTCGACCCCTGCTCCGACCGAGGCAAAGTGGGCTGGTAAAGCCTCACAGAGTTCAGTTCTTACCTTCCTCACCTCTCGTGAGGGAAGCTCCCTGATTCCTGGATTTAAACTTCTGGTCCCACATGAGGTTCCCTAGTGACCCTCCAGTACCTCGGACGGTATCCGACAGAAACGTCTCGGACGAAGTGTGTGTTGCTGTTTTGGAGACGCTGGTGATTGTCCCTAGCTCTACTAGGAGTGAATTTAAGCAGTATTGGTTCAAAGAGGACGGTGAAAAAGTCATGGGAGACAGACTAGCCTCAAAATTCCTTTAAGTGTAAAATATTCCTAATCTCACTTAGTATATTATGAAAGTTGAATAAGAGTGAATTATTATTGAAGTGTTATGTCTTCTGTCTCATTTGGATTCAGTTAAGTAAAGTGTTATTATGTGAAGAGAAGGTGTTATGATACTAGAGCCGTTCAGTACTACAGTGGACCCCCGCATACCGATGGCACCACATAATGATTAATCCGCATACCGCTTGCTTTAATCTCAAAAATTTTGCCTCGCATACCGCTTAAAAACCCGCTCACCGATTTTCGTCCGAGACGCGTCCAATGTGCGCCCTCAGCCAGCCTCACATGTGCCGCCCGTGCCATTGTTTACCAGCCAGCCTCCGCGGAAACATCCAAGCATACAATCGGAATATTTCGTATTATTACAGTGTTTTCGGTGCTGTTTCTGGAAAATAAGTGACCATGGGCCCCAAGAAAGCTTCTAGTGCCAACCCTACACCAATAAGGGTGAGAATTCCAATAGAAATGAAGAAAGAGATCATTGATAAGTATGAAAGTGGAGTGCGTATCGCCGACCTGGTCAGGTTGTACAAGAAACCCCAATCAACCATCGCTACTATTGTGGGCACCAGAAAGGCAATCAAGGAAGCTGTTCTTGCCAAAGGTTTAACTGTGTTTTCGAAACAAAGATCGCAAGTGATGGAAGATGTTGAGAGACTCTTATTGGTGTGGATAAATGAAAAACAGCTAGCAGGAGATAGCATCTCTCAAGCGATCATAAGCGAAAAGGCTAGGAAGTTGCATCAGGATTTAATTAAAAAAATGCCTGCAACTAGTGCTGATGTGAGTGAATTTAAGGCCAGCAAAGGTTGGTTTGAGAGATTTAAGAAGCGTAGTGGCATACATAGTGTGATAAGGCATGGTGAGGCTGCCAGTTCGGACCACAAAGCGGCTGAAAAATATGTGCATGAATTCAAGGAGTACATAGAGACTGAAGGACTGAAACCTGAACAAGTGTTTAATTGTGATGAAACAGGCCTGTTTTGGAAGAAAATGCCAAGCAGGACCTACATTACTCAGGAGGAAAAGGCACTCCCAGGACATAAGCCTATGAAAGACAGGCTTACTTTGTTGATGTGTTCCAATGCTAGTGGTGATTGCAAAGTTAAGCCTTTATTAGTGTATCACTCTGAAACTCCCAGACCGTTCAGGCAAAAGAATGTCCTCAAGGAGAATTGGTGTGTGCTGTGGAGGGCAAACAGTAAGGCATGGGTCACTAGGGACTTTTTCTATAACTGGTTACACCATGCATTTGCCCCCAATGTGAAAGATTACCTAACTGAAAAGAAATTAGAACTTAAGTGCCTCCTGGTGTTAGACAATGCCCCTGGTCATCCTACAGATGTGGCAGAGCGACTTTATGGGGACATGAGCTTCATTAAGGTGAAGTTTTTGCCTCCTAATACCACTCCTCTCCTGCAGCCCATGGACCAGCAGGTTATTGCAAACTTCAAAAAACTGTACACAAAAGCTCTGTTTGAAAGGTGCTTTGTAGTGACCTCAGAAACTCAACTGACTCTAAGAGAGTTTTGGAGAGAGCACTTTAATATCCTCAATTGTGTAAACCTTATAGGTAAGGCTTGGGAGGGAGTGACTAAGAAGACCTTGAACTCTGCTTGGAAGAAACTGTGGCCAGAATGTGTAGACAAAAGGGATTTTGAAGGGTTTGAGGCTAACCCTGAGAGGATTATGCCAGTTGAGGAATCCATTGTGGCATTGGGAAAGTCCTTGGGGTTGGAGGTTAGTGGGGAGGATGTGGAAGAGTTGGTGGAGGAGGACAATGAAGAACTAACCACTGATGAGCTGATAGATCAACTTCAAGAGCAAGAGGCCAGACCTGAGAAAACTGGTTCAGAGGAGGGGAGAGAGAAATTGAAGAAGTTGCCTACTACAAAGATTAAGGAAATGTGTGCAAAGTGGCTTGAAGTGCAAACCTTTTTTGATGAAAATCACCCTCACACAGCTATTGCAAGCCGTGCTGGTGATTATTACACTGACAATGTTGTGAAACACTTTAGGGAAGTCATAAAGAAACGAGAGGTACAGGCCACTATGGACAGATATGTTGTGCGAAAGAAGTCCAGTGACTCTGAAGCTGGTCCTAGTGGCATTAAAAGAAGAAGGGAAGTAACCCCAGAAAAGGACTCGACACCTCAAGTCTTAATGGAAGGGGATTCCCCTTCTAAACACTAACACTCTCTCTCCCCTCCTCCCATCCCATCAATCATCACCAGATCTTCAATAAAAGTAAGTGTCATGTAATTGTGCATGCCTTTTTCAGTTTGTGTGTACTAAAATTAACATTTCATGTGGTAAAAAAATTTTTTTTTTCATACTTTTGGGTGTCTTGCACGGATTAATTTTATTTCCATTATTTCTTATGGGGAAAATTCATTCACATACCGATTATTTCGCATAACAATTACCCCTCTTGCACGGATTAAAATCGGTATGCGGGGGTCCACTGTACATGTATAAGCAAGATAATACTGTGTATTATCTTTTAAGTGGACTTAAGTGTAAATTTCATGAGTACTCTGTTTTATGGTGCGACCTTTTTAAAGTTAATATAAAACCCTTCTATGGTTTATTAAGGAACTTAATAAAAAACCGGAAAGAAACATTGTGATTGTTTACTACTGAACCCTTGAATGATTTCATCTAGAACAGGATATTCAGTCCTGTTTATTTGTTGCAAGAAAGGGCTAAACAGGCTTAAGTAGTGGCCCTGTACGCAACAAAGTGGGGGCCCATCCGCGAGTTGCTCTCTGATCCAAGGTGCTGGAGGAAATATCAGCCCTAGGAAGTAAGTGCCAATCCCATGAAAGTGAGCTGCTGTTCAGGTACCTGGAGTTTACCTGGAGAGAGTTCTAGGGGTCAACGCCCCTGTGGCCCGGTCTGTGACCAGGCCTCCTGGTGGATTAGAGCCTGATCAACCAGGCTGTTACTGCTGGCTGCACGCAAACCAACGTACGAGCCACAGCCCGGCTGATCAGGAACCGACTTTAGGTGCTTGTCCAGTGCCAGCTTGAAGACTGCCAGGGGTCTGTTGGTAATCCCCCTTATGTATACTGGGAGGCAGTTGAACAGTCTTGGGCCCCTGACACTTATTGTATGGGCTCTTAACGTGCTAGTGACACCCCTGCTTTTCATTGGGGGGATGTTGCATCGTCTGCCAAGTCTTTTGCTTTCGTAGTGAGTGATTTTCGTGTGCAAGTTCGGTACTAGTCCCTCTAGGATTTTCCAGGTGTACATAATCATGTATCTCTCCCGCCTGCGTTCCAGGGAATACAGCTTCAGGAACCTCAAGCGCTCCCAGTAATTGAGGTGTTTTATCTCCGTTATGCGCGCCATGAAGGTTCTCTGTACATTTTCTAGGTCAGCAATTTCACCTGCCTTGAAAGGTGCTGTTAGTGTGCAGCAATATTCCAGCCTAGATAGAACAAGTGACCTGAAGAGTGTCATCATGGGCTTGGCATCCCTCGTTTTGAAGGTTCTCATTATCCATCCTGTCATTTTTCTAGCAGATGCGATCGATACAATGTTATGGTCCTTGAAGGTGAGATCCTCTGACATGATCACTCCCAGGTCTTTGACGTTGGTGTTTCGCTCTATTTTGTGGCCAAAATTTGTTTTGTACTCTGATGAAGATTTAATTTCCTCGTGTTTACCATATCTGAGTAATTGAAATTTCTCATCATTGAACTTCATATTGTTTTCTGCAGCCCACTGAAAGATTTGGTTGATGTCTGCCTGGAGCCTTGCAGTGTCTGCAATGGAAGACACTGTCATGCAGATTCGGGTGTCATCTGCAAAGGAAGACACGGTGCTGTGGCTGACATCCTTGTCTATGTCAGATATGAGGATGAGGAACAAGATGGGAGCGAGTTTATCTGGAGTTTATCTGGAGTTTATCTGGAGTGAGTTCCGGGGGTCAACGCCCCCGCGGCCCGGTCTGTGACCAGGCCTCCTTAGGTCAGTGTCCCAGGATGCGACCCACACCAGTCGCCTAACACCCAGGTACCCATTTTACTGATGGGGAACATAGACAACAGGTGGAAAGAAACACGTCCAATGTTTCTACTCTGAAGAATATATGTGAACAGTATTTAGATAAAGGTAGGGAAGTTTTTATTGCATTTATGGATTTAGAAAAGGCATATGATAGAGTGGATAGAGGAGCAATGTGGCAGATGTTGCAAGTTTATGGAATAGGTGGTAAGTTACTAAATGCTGTAAAGAGCTTTTATGAGGATAGTGAGGCTCATGTTAGGGTATGTAGAAGAGAGGGAGAATACTTCCCGGTAAAAGTAGGTCTTAGACAGGGATGTGTAATGTCACCATGGTTGTTTAATATATTTATAGATGGGGTTGCAAAAGAAGTAAATGCCTTGTGGAACAGAGCTTTTCACCGTGCCTGCCTCGGACTTTACTCTGTTGACTACTACTCCCTGTGTTCTGTTAGTGAGGAAATTATAGATCCATCGACCGACTTTTCCTGTTATTCCTTTAGCACGCATTTTGTGCGCTATTATGCCATGGTCACACTTGTCGAAGGCTTTTGCAAAGTCTGTATATATTACATCTGCATTCTTTTTGTCTTCTAGTGCATCTAGGACCTTGTCGTAGTGATCCAATAGTTCAGACAGACAGGAGTGACCTGTTCTAAACCCATGTTGCCCTGGGTTGTGTAACTGATGGGTTTCTAGATGGGTGGTGATCTTGCTTCTTAGGACTCTTTCAAAGATTTTTATGATATGGGATGTTAGTGCTATCGGTCTGTAGTTCTTTGCTGTTGCTTTACTGCCCCCTTTGTGGAGTGGGGCTATGTCTGTTGTTTTTAGTAACTGTGGGACGACCCCCGTGTCCATGCTCCCTCTCCATAGGATGGTAAAGGCTCGTGATAGGGGCTTCTTGCAGTTCTTGATGAACACGGAGTTCCATGAGTCTGGCCCTGGGGCAGAGTGCATGGGCATGTCATTTATCGCCTGTTCGAAGTCATTTGGTGTCAGGATAACATCAGATAGGCTTGTGTTAACCAAATTTTGTGGCTCTCTCATAAAAAATTCATTTTGATCTTCGACTCTCAGTCTGGTTAGTGGCTTGCTAAAAACTGAGTCATATTGGGACTTGAGTAGCTCACTCATTTCTTTGCTGTCATCTGTGTAGGACCCATCTTGTTTAAGTAGGGGCCCAATACTGGACGTTGTTCTTGACTTTGATTTGGCATAGGAGAAGAAATACTTTGGGTTTCTTTCGATTTCATTTATGGCTTTTAGTTCTTCCCGCGATTCCTGACTCCTATAAGATTCCTTTAGCTTAAGTTCAATGTTTGCTATTTCTCTGACCAGTGTCTCCCTACGCATTTCAGATATATTGACCTCTTTTAGCCGCTCTGTTATTCTTTTCCATCGCCTGTAAAGAGAGCACCTGTCTCTTTCTATTTTACATCTACTCCTCCTTTTTCTTAGAGGAATAAGTCTTGTGCATACATCGAGTGCCACCAAGTTAATCTGTTCCAGGCATAAGTTGGGGTCTGTGTTGCTTAGTATATCTTCCCAGCTTATATCGGTTAGGACTTGGTTTACTTGGTCCCACTTTATGTTTTTGTTATTGAAGTTGAATTTGGTGAATGCTCCCTCGTGACTAATCTCATTTTTTCGGTCTGGGGCTCTGCGCATACATGTCTGAACCTCAATTATGTTGTGATCTGAGTATATTGTTTTTGATATGGTGACATTTCTTATCAAATCATCATTGTTAGTGAAGATGAGGTCTAGTGTATTCTCCATTCTAGTAGGCTCTATTATTTGCTAGTTTAAATTGAATTTTGTGCAGAGATTTAAAAGCTTGTGTGAGTGTGAGTTTTCATCAGAGCTGCCTCCTGGTGTTATTACTGCAACAATATTATTTGCTATATTCCTCCATTTTAGGTGCCTTAAGTTGAAATCCCCCAGGAGCAAGATGTTGGGTGCAGGAGCTGGAAGATTTTCCAGACAGTGGTCAATTTTTAACAGCTGTTCCTGGAATTGCTGGGATGTTGCATCCGGAGGCTTGTAGACTACAACAATGACTAGGTTTTGGTTCTCGACCTTTACTGCTAAAACTTCCACTACATCATTTGAGGCATTAAGCAGTTCTGTGCAAACAAGTGACTCTGCAATGTACAGGCCAACCCCCCCCTTTTGCCTGTTCACTCTGTCACATCTGTATAGGTTGTAACCTGGGATCCATATTTCGTTGTCTAAGTGATCCTTTATGTGGGTCTCAGTGAAAGCCGCGAACATTGCCTTTGCCTCTGCAAGCAGTCCACGGATGAAAGGTATTTTGTTGTTTGTTGCTGGCTTTAGACCCTGTATATTTGCAAAGAAGAATGTCATCGGACTGGTGGTATTGTTGGTACTGGGGGGGATTTTTTTTCCGGCATTAGTATCTGTATCTGTTGGTTTGGAGTGGAGGCCATCGACTGTGGTTCCACTCCAGGAATGACTGGATTTGGTGTACAATTTCTGCCATTTCCTGCCAGTTTTTTTTCCTTCCTGGCACTAAAAAACCTCTCCCTCTTGAGTGGCTGTGGCTACCCAGGTTTTCCCATGGCCTGGATGTTTTGTATCTTTTTGTCCCCTTTAGATGGTGTGCCTGGCAATTTAAGTTATAGCACAGTCTTTCCTGTACTGAAGAGGTACACATTTCAGGGTGAAAAAGCTTACAGGAAGGGAGTTTGCATTTTCCTGTTGTCATATGGCCACGGCATTTTCTAGGGTGGTCATAGTTGCACATCCCATCTGTTTTTCCAGATTTCCCATGTCTGCAGATACCAAGTGCATAGTATGTGCACAGGCTTGGTTTCCGTTTGCCTTGGGTTTCTGTGACTGTATTCCCTGTTGGTGCATGTTTACCTGTCTTATTCCTATCTTCCCTAGCACCAACAATGGAGCTCCCACCAGTTGTTTTTGGTAATATATCCTCACTATTGCTAGTGGAGTCCTCTTGTTTGCTATTTCCTGTTGTATTTCTTGTTTGCAATATTGGTTTTATCTTATCTTTGACTACACTTGTTTCCCCACTACGGCTCCTGTCCCCTATGAGGTCATTTATATGCATTCCTTCCTGCGTATAATTCCCGACTACCTGGACAACATCTCCAGCTTCACCATTACTGTCTTCCAGGACAGCACCTCCAGCTTCACCATTACTGTCTCCCAGGACAGCATCTCCAACTTCACCATTACTGTCTCCCAGGACAGCATCTCCAGCTTCACCATTACTGTCTCCCAGGACAGCACCTCCAGCTTCACCATTTCTGTCTCCCAGAACAGCACCTCCAGCTTCATCATTACTGTCTCCCAGGACAGGACCCATAAAATTAACTATTGAGGCTCAAATGCAACAGTTAATGTGTGAGTTAACCTGGGAGGTTTTGAAGTCTTTAAAACTTCAGAAGTGCTGGCAAATTGCTGTACGCCTAGGAGTGAAGTATAACAAATATTACACCGCCGAGACCACTCGATCTATTTTGAGAAACATGCTGTTTCCAGAACAAGGGGAGGTGGATGACATCGACGATACTGATGAGGCAAGTCTAATATCTCAATTTGAACACTTGGACCGACCGCTTGGAGCACAAGGACTTGATCTTGGTGGCCTTCCAACTTCCCTACCCTCTAGTGATGTGGCTGAGCCAGAATCAAAGGGAGCTGCTGGTGAGTGGACATCTCTGGGAGAGGTGCCTGAAATTGGGGCGTCTAATCACCCAGTTTCTGACCCTGGTTCACAAGAAGCACCCAGCACAGGTGCTCGACCCAAGGAAAGACGGGAAAACTTGTATCCTCCAACTCTCCACTACCGATTGGGCCATATCACAGAGCCAGTTCGAAAGAATGGAGCGCCTTATTACTTTACAAATGGCCCAAATAGAAGCCCAAAGGAAGCTGAATGCAGAAGAGTTCGAGAGGGACACCATACTCTACGAACGTCAGTGGCAAAGGGAAGGAGTTGTAAGGCCCGAGGCCCCCAGAAATATTTTCGACATTCATAAAGCAGCATCTTTGGTACCCAAGTTTTGCGAGTCTGATCTGGACACGTACTTCGATACGTTCAAAAATCAGGCTCGAGCTATGCAGTGGCCCCAAAAATTCTGGGCTGTCTTGTTGCATACGACGCTGACTGGTAAAGCTCGAGAATGTACCACGGCTTTGCCTTACGAAAAGTACATACAATATGACTCCTTCAAAAAGGTCATACTGGAGACCTATGATCTACTCCCTTTGAGCTACCAGCAAGCCTTCCGTACTCTGCAAAGGTTACCAGGGCAAACTTGGGTGGACTTTGCCAGGCAGACGAAGGTAGCTTTCGAGAGGTGGCAAAGAGCCTCACAAAGCAACACCGTAAGCAGCTTAACCCAATTAATACTACAAGAGGACTTCTATAATTCTATATCTGGGGATTTGCGGAAGTTCCTGATCGACCGTCCAACACCTGATGTGATGGAGACCGCTGCACTGGCCAATCGCTACGAGATCTCCAGCCAGCTGATCCGTGATAGAACATCCAGAGAGGAAGCAGTAAAATTGGGTCAGAAGGTTCGACCAGTTAAGTCAAGAACAGAACCTCGCCAAAAGTTTCCTTCAGAAGCAGTGACCTCTCGAACCCTGGATAAGCCATGCAATGGTGACCGGTTTCAACTACGACAGAACCGGGAGGTGTATAAAGCCAGGAAGAACTTGTCCTGTTCATATTGCCAAAAGGGAGGTCATGTGAGAAACCAATGTTATCAGCTGGAAAGGGACAGGAAATATAAGTATCGAGAAGGTGCTCCTGTGCAGATGGTGTCTTCAGTAGCCCACACGCAGAGATGTTTACAGGCAGATCTAGAGCCGGCAGGACCGAAGACTGCTTCACTGAGATGACCTGAGATGAGGGCCATCTCAGGGCAAGAAATTGAAAAGGCAATGAGCCCATATTTTTCAAAAGGAAAAGCTGGTATTGACAAGGGTCAAGTGGTGCTGGTTAAAACCTATAGGGATACGGGGAGTTACTTGACATTGTTAAAAAAGGGAATCCTCTCTGTCTGACTGCACTTATACGAAGATAGATGCACTTCTGGAGGCTTATGGAGGAGCTGTTTCTAGAGTTCCCCTCCATAGGATATACCTAGACCTGGGTTGCTATAAAGGATATGCGACTGTCGGTATATCAGATGAAGGATTTCCTATTAAGTCTGCTGACCTACTGATAGGAAATGACCTAAGCTGCGAAGGAATGAAGAAAGAACCTCTGGTGATAGAAAATACCTCAGGAGAGGATTACGTGATTGAGGCTCATAGGAAGGACCTATCATTATTTCCGCTGGGAGTTGTCACTTGGTCCATGGCAACGACCAGGTTACCTCCTGAATCAACAGAGGAAGAAGAGGACAAAGCTGATCTGGGTTTGAACCTATTGTTTAGTGCGACCCACTGGCCCGAGGATGCGATGTCTGTGTCTGCAGGGCTAGACTCAACTTTAGATTCTTTAGGTGCTAAAAAGTTTAGACCTGAAGATCTAATCCAAGCACAGATGGAAGACCCCTCATTGGAGAAAGTAAGAAAGCTGTTGATAATGGAAGAAGAGGCCAAGAAACTAGAGGACTGTGTTTATTCTAGTAGCGGTATACTTATGAAGAAATCCACCAGAAGACATTCTCTAGGGGCACCTTTGGCCAAGGCCAAGCATGTATTAATCCTGCCTAGGATTTATCGTGAGCTTGCATTGAAGGTCGCCCATAATAGTTCAATGGGAGGACATCTGGGATTAAGGAAAACAATGGTAAAGTTGTCAAAATACTTTTTTGGCCTAGAATGCGGGAAACCGTGGTGGAACATCTTCGCAGTTGCCGGGTCTGTCAGACCATCGGTAAACCTGCTCATACCCCGCCTCCAACTCCCCTCTGTCCTATCACCTCAGATGGCGAGCCTTTTTCCCATTTAATCATCGATTGCATAGGTCCACTCCCCAGGACCAAGGCGGGGAATCAGTACCTATTCACTATAATGGATTCTGCCACCCGTTACCCCGAGGCCATCCCCATGAGGAAAATAAATGCTCGCGCAATAGTCCGCGCTTTAATAAAGTTTTTCTCACAGGTAGGGCTGCCTCGTGAGATCCAGTCTGATCAAGGATCAAACTTCACTTCAAAAATCTTCAAGGAGGCCATGTCATGCCTTGGTGTAAGATCTATCCTCGCTACGAGCTATAGGCCCCAGTCCTAAGGAGCATTAGAACGGTTTCATCAAACATTGAAGGTGATGATGCGTTTCTACTGTGAACAATTCAGTAAAGACTGGGACGAGGGCATTCCTTTCCTTCTCCTGGCCATAAGGGAAAGCGAGCAGGAAAGTCTAGGGTATGGCCCTTTTGAGTTGATATATAGTTATACGGTACGTGGACCCCTCGCAGTATTGAAAGATGTATGGACCGGAAGACGTACTCCGTCAGTTCGGGTATGCCCGGCTTTGATGCAGGAACACCTCACTTTCACGAGGAACCTAGCCGCAGAGAACTTGAAGAAAGCCCAGGCTAAAATGAAACTACGACATGATGAACATGCGGCCTCTCACTCTTTCAACATCGGAGATAAAGTATTGGCTCAAAAATTCATGCCCGGACATGCACTGAAACCAAGATATGAAGGACCTTTGGAAGTCATTAAAAAACTGAGTGAAGTGAATTACCTGGTTCGTACCCCAGGGAAAAAGAAATCAGACCATACATACCATGTTAACCAATTGAAGAAATATTATGGAGGGTT
Organism: Cherax quadricarinatus; assembly: GCF_038502225.1. Taxonomy (NCBI): domain Eukaryota; kingdom Metazoa; phylum Arthropoda; class Malacostraca; order Decapoda; family Parastacidae; genus Cherax; species Cherax quadricarinatus. Next base: position 37,121,057 of record NC_091311.1, on the reverse strand, counting down.
AGCCCCGACTGCTGCCATTCTTCTAGAGTCCCAGCAAGAAGCAGAGGATTTGGAGGACTGCTCCAAAGGAATAGAAGTCCGTCTTAGAAACACTCAAGTTTTACGATCCCTGGATGATTTTTTAAAAGGTCTGGCCTGTGACTGAGCCAAAGAAGTGAAAAATGTGATTTTGAAGTATCCATCATTGTTTGGCGATATACCTAAGCGTTGCACGTTGGGGACACACGACGTGGATGTCCAAGGAGCTGCACCCATCAAGCAGTCCCCTTATCGCTTAAGCCCTATTAAACACCAAGCTCTAAAGGAGGAAATCGACTTTTTGCTGACCCATGGACTAATTGAATGAAGCAAAAGCCCATGGGTGTCACCTTGTGTGTTAGTCCCAAAGTCAGATGGAACCTATCGTATGTGTACGGATTATAGAAAGGTGAATTCCGTCACAGTTCCTGATGGTTACCCTTTGCCTAGGGTAGATGATTTAATCGATATGGTTGCCGGAGCCAAGTATGTGAGCCGGCTGGACTTACTGCGAGGCTACTATCAAGTGCCCCTGACGGACCGAGCTCAGGACATATCAGTGTTTACAGTGCATGGAGGCTTGTTCAACTACTTGGTTACCCCATTCGGGTTGTGCAATGCAGCATCCACGTTCCAGCGACTTATGAATGACCTTACTTATAACCTTGAGGGGGTTGAAGCCTACCTCGACGACCTAGTAGTCTTTAGTGACGAGTGGAGTTCACATTTAGTCCGTCTGGAGGCTCTTTTTAAGAAATTAGATGCTTATAATTTTACCATCAATTTAGCCAAATGCAAATTTGGACAAGCAATGATTAAGTATTTGGGCTTCAATATAGGTCAGGGGACGGTGGCACCTATCAGTGCAAAAGTGAGAGCCATTGCAGACTTTCCTATACCAAGAGACAGAAAAGGGGTGCAGAGATTTTTGGGAATGGCTGGGTATTATAGACGATTCTGCCCTAACTTTTCACACATAGCTGCCCCCCTTTTCGCGCTAACTAGTTCTAAAATTAAATTTGCTTGGTCTGAGGAATGTAGTATGGCTTTTAATAGGTTAAAGCGATTATTGAACTCCTCTCCAGTATTGAAAAGCCCTGATTTTAACTTTCCCTTCCTGTTACATATAGATGCCAGCAGTTATGCTGTTGGATCAGTACTACTGCAGTCCTCCCCCTCCTTTGATATTCTACATCCGATATGTTATTATTCCTCCACCTTAAAGCCACACCAAAAGAATTATACAACCGTAGAAAAAGAAGCTCTAGCCCTGGTTATCTCTCTCGAGCATTTTGAAGTTTACTTGGGAACATCACCTCATCAGATTACAGTATACTCAGATCACAACCCTTTGACATTCATTAATACCATGAAGGCTAAGAATGCCAGAATACAGAGGTGGGCCCTTAGAATTCAACCTTTTTCTATTAAAATCCTACACATAAAGGGCAAACATAATGTAACTGCGGATGCTTTGTCCCGCCCTTAAACCAGTTGCACCAATATGCCCCTGTTCTAACTTACACCTAATATTTCCTTTTTTGCCTACAGTTATGTGAATGAGTGGTACTGTTTACAGTTTAGTTATGGAGGATGAAGCTTGGAGACCAGTTGCTGTGTCCTTACATTTTACTTGAGAGACAGCATTCGTGTCACCCAAGGCCAAGAGAGAACCCAATTCTGTTGAGGCAGATGTCTGTTGTCTCAACAATATCCTCCTTGAATACCTTCAGAACACATGAAGATTGTCTGGGACGAATTGGTGGTGAAATGTATATCAGTCTTGCTATATGGGTATTTCAGTTTTTCTACTGAATCTAAAAGGTTCAGGATTATTTTTGTCCTATTGTCAGTGCGACATTTGGTCGTGTGGAGGGGATGTTACACCCTTTTGTTCATTTTGTTCATTTTCTTCTTATTATCACAATGGTATACTATTACATGTTATTTTTGTTATTTCACTTAATATTATATTCAGGAGTAATTCCATTAGTAGCTAAAATGGATTTACTCGACTTTATAATATTATCTGGTCGTATTACTTAGCTTTGTATTTAGGTAGGTCATTTAATTAGTGTCAACTGCTGGTGACCTGGCCAAGCACCAGTAGGTGTTTTGAGCTGCTCCACCCCTGCTCCGACCGAGGCAAAGTGGGCTGGTAAAGCCTCACAGAGTTCAGTTCTTACCTTCCTCACCTCTCGTGAGGGAAGCTCCCTGATTCCTGGATTTAAACTTCTGGTCCCACATGAGGTTCCCTAGTGACCCTCCAGTACCTCGGACGGTATCCGACAGAAACGTCTCGGACGAAGTGTGTGTTGCTGTTTTGGAGACGCTGGTGATTGTCCCTAGCTCTGCTAGGAGTGAATTTAAGCAGTATTGGTTCAAAGAGGACGGTGAAAAAGTCATGGGAGACAGACTCGCCTCAAAATTCCTTTAAGTGTAAAATATTCCTAATCTCACTTAGTATATTATGAAAGTTGAATAAGAGTGAATTATTATTGAAGTGTTACGTCTTCTGTCTCATTTGGATTGAGTTAAGTAAAGTGTTATTATGCGAAGAGAAGGTGTTATGATACTAGAGCCGTTCAGTACTATAATCAAGATAATACTGTGTATTATCTTTTAAGTGAACTTAAGTGTAAATTTCATGAGTACTCTGTTTTATGGTGCAACCTTTTTAAAGTTAATATAAAACCCTTCTATGGTTTATTAAGAAACTTAATAAAAAACCGGAAAGAAAAATTGTGATTGTTTACTACTGAACCCTTGAATGATTTAATCTAGAACAGGATATTCAGTCCTGTTTATTTGTTGCAAGAAAGGGCTAAACAGGCTTAAGTAGTGGCCCTGTACGCAACACCATAACACAAGGCACAGATCAGTCTTTGATGTTCCTCAAGTCCATCTCACGCTATGCAAAAACTCAATGCACATAAAAGGCCCTAAAATCTGGAATTCATTACCTGTGAATATAAAAGAAGCACTATCTGTTTATAAATTCAAGTCTCTTCTCAAAAATCACTTACTCACCCACAACTAAATAAATACTGAATAATTGTATCATAAATTGTATCTCGTAAATGTTTCTCATTATTGTATCTTATAAATGTCTAACCTGTGACCCAATCAAACTTTATTTTTTAATTACATTACCTAACAGAATACTCCATTCTACTGAATGCTCAGCAACACAGTAAATGACCATATGACCTATCTTTGTAATACTCATTTGTGTTAAATTGTTATCTGTTTACAATAATGTTTTTACCACTGAATATATCATTGCTTAGTTAATCTTAAGTCAATTTTAAGCCTGCTCGTAATGCTCTGCATACATGTTGCACTGTAATAACTTTGTACTTCACTGTATCATGTTCAAATTAATAAATAAATAAAATAAATAAAAATAAAAGTACAAAACTTGATGGAAAACTTATGGAACTATGCTCTTACAAAGTCAGTGGTCTTGGCGATATTTACGCATTGGTGATTTCACCCACTTTGACCCTTATTTTCAGCCATTTCCATTGTTCCAGCCAACCAAACTCATAGGTACTTTGCTAGTATTCCTTTCTGTTAATTGAGTACAAGAAATTACCCCTTTACCTATTTCAACTACCAAAGTGATCAGAAATTGATAATTTGGCCAATTTCATGGCCTGGTGATCCACAAGACTTCATGATCAACATGGTTTTGTGATCCACATTACAGTGGACCCTCGACTAACGCTATTAATCCGTTCCTGAGAGCTCATCGTTAGTCAAAATAATCGTTAGTCAAGTTAATTTTCCCCATAAGAAATAATGGAAATCAAATTAATCCGTGCAAGACACCCAAAAGTATTGAAAAAAAAATTTTTTAACACATGAAATATTAATTTTAATACACACAAACTGAAGAAGACATGCACAGTTACATGACACTTACCTTTATTGAAGATCTGGTGATGATTGATGGGATGGGAAGAGGGGAGTGTGTTGATGGTCTTAGTGTTTAGAAGGGGAATCCCCTTCCATTAGGACTTGAGGTGGCAAGTCCTTTTTCGGGGTTACTTCCCTTCTTTTAATGCCACTAGGACCAGCTTGAGAGTCACTGGACCTCTGTCGCACAACATATCTGCCCATAGAGGCCTGTACCTCCCGTTCCTTCATGACATTCCTAACGTGTTTCACAACATTGTCAGTGTCACCATTAAACACTTGTTCAGGTTTCAGTCCTTCACTGTCTATGTACTCCTTGAATTCCTGCACATATTTTTTAGCTGCTTTTTGGTCCAAACTGGCAGCCTCACCATGCCTTATCACACTATGTATGCCACTACGATTCTTAAATCTCTCAAACCAACCTTTGCTGGCCTTAAATTCACTCACATCACCACTAGTTGCTGGCATTTTTCTAATTAAATCGTCCTGCAACTTCCTAGCCTTTTCACATATGATCGCTTGAGAGATGCTATCTTCTGCTATCTGTTTTTCGTTTATCCATACCAATAACAGTCTCTCAACATCTTCTATCACTTGCAATCTCAGTTTTGAAAACATAGTTGCACCTTTGGCAAGAACAGCTTCCTTGATTGCTGTTTTCTTGGCCACAATAGTAGCGATGGTTGAGTGGGGTTTTGTGTACAGCCTGGCCAGCTCGGAGACATGCACTCCACTTTCATACTTAGCAATGATCTCTTTCTTCATATCCATAGTAATTCTCACCCTTTTTGCTGTAGGGTTGGCATTAGAAGCTTTCTTGGGGCCCATGGTGACTTATTTTGCAGGTGCAATCACTAAAAGGGCTGGAAGACCCTATCAGAAATTCTGGGAACAAAAAAGATATCACGACATAGCGAAATAAAATTAGCAAAATCAGATGAACCCCAACTCCCACCAACAGAAACAGCAAACAGACTCAATGATTTCTTCTCCACTATAGGTCAAAACCTTGCCAATAAAATCCCAAGCTCAGATACCCCACCAAATGACTACCTCACTGGCAACTACCCGAACACACTGTTCCTAGCTCCGACTAACCCATACGAAGTCTCCCTTATTATCAACGCACTGAAAAACAAGGCAGGAGATTTAAATACCTTACCACCCTTTATATACAAAAAAGCATCACAAGTACTATCACCAATCACTGCAACACTCTTTAACAAATCCATTGAATCCTCCACCTTCCCTACAGTTCTCAAAATAGCAAGGGTCACCCCAATCCATAAAGGAGGAGACCAAACAGAGTTGAATAACTATAGGCCAATATCCAATTTACATCCTCTCTCAAAAATCTTCGAAAAATTAATTCATAAACGAATCTACTCCTACCTCATCTCCCAAAACATTCTCAACCCCTGCCAATTTGGATTCAGGCCTAATAAAAATACTAATGATGCTATTATACACATGCTAGAACATATATACAATGCAATAGAGAAAAAAGAAGTCCCACTGGGGATCTTCATTGACTTACGTAAAGCTTTTGATACAGTTGACCATGACTTGCTCCACGTAAAATTGTCACACTATGGTATTAGAGGGCACTCCCTCAACTACCTCAAGTCTTACTTCAGCAACAGAAGCCAATATGTGTACGCAAATGGGGCAAGCTCTTCCGCACAACCAATTACAGTTGGTGTCCCACAGGGAAGTGTCCTTGGCCCTCTTCTCTTTCTCCTATACATAAATGACCTACCAAATGCTTCGCAATTACTCAAACCCACACTTTTTGCAGATGACACTACATACGTTTTCTCTCACCCGAGCCCAGTCACGCTAGCCAATACTGTAAACACCGAATTACAGAAAATATCTACCTGGATGAGGGCTAACAAACTTACACTAAACATTGACAAAACCTACTTCATTCAGTTTGGTAACAGAGCTACAGATGTACCTCTTAACATAACGATAAACGGATCACCTATCACAAAGCTAACAGAGGGAAAATTCTTAGGAATCCACCTCAATAATAGACTCAAATTTCATACACATGTACAACAAATTTCTAAGAAAATTTCCAAGACTGTAGGCATACTATCGAAGATACGGTACTATGTTCCACAGTCAGCCCTCCTGGCCCTTTATCACTCTCTTATTTACCCCTATCTCACCTATGGAATTTGTGCATGGGGCTCAACAACAATTAACCATCTCAGACCACTAATTACCCAACAAAAGGCTGCAGTTAGAATGATAACAAATTCTCACTACAGGCAACACACTCCACCAATATTCAAAACACTCAACCTACTCACCATACAAAACATCCATACTTATTATTGCACCTAATACATACATAGAACACTTAACTCTGATATTAACCCTCCCCTCAAACATCTCCTTGCCAACCTCACCAGAACACATGACTATAACACAAGGCACAGATCACTCTTTGATGTTCCTCGTGTCCATCTCACGCTATGCAAAAACTCAATGCACATAAAAGGCCCTAAAATCTGGAATTCATTACCTGTAAATATAAAAGAAACACTACCTGTTTACAAATTCAAGTCTCTTCTCAAAGTTCACTTACTCACTCAAAACCAAATAAATACTGAATAACTGAACCTTATAAATTGTATATCCAAAATGTTACTCACAATTATATCACATAAATGTTAAACCTAGGACCCAATCTAACTTTGTTATTTTTTTAAATACACTACCTAACAGAATACTCCATTCTACTGAATGAACAGCAATGCATGCAACCATATGAGCTGTCTTTGTAATACTCATTTGTGCTTTATAGTTATCTGTTTACAATAATGTTTTATCACTGATTTCATCATTGCTTAGTTAATCTTAAGTTAATTTTAAGCCAGCCCGTAATGCTATGCATATAAGTGGCTTTGGCATGCTGCTCTTACCTGTATTTTTTTTTTTTGTACCTCTGAAGTACATAAGAGGTTAGCGTGACAGTGTCAGCGTGCCTCGTTGTGCTCCGGGTTTTCTGGTGTTTTCACGGTGGCTCTTACGTGCTAGAACTTTAATTTGTGTCATCAATCCTATACGATACATCCCTCTAGCGCCTGGAACCAATCTTGGGCGGAAAACATTATATACTGAGTCAAAAAAGGAGAATTAGTGTGCACTACCTAGCAGAGTTTACTGCCAGAGGGGAATCATAGGCCTGTGTCCCGTGTGAAAAAATAATAATAATTGAACTTTGTGTCAGAGGAAAGAAAGTCTTCCTGAAAACATTGAGTATACATAGTGTATAGTGTATACTACAGTGGCTCCCTAGTATATTGATGATAAAGGCTAAAGTGTCATTTGAAAACAGGTGAATTTGTAAATGAAGTGATAAGCCTATAGAGGCAGGTGCCAGAAGTCGCCAGAAACTTACCACAGGTCAGCTGTTTTTAATAATCTTCCTGGCCTGCTAGTGTACTCGCATATAATCTAGTGATACCAGTGAATAGCAGAATACAGTGTTGTAGTAGCAACTAACCAGTATTATAATGGTACTTAGTGGAGTGGAGTGACTTTCATTAGTTTCTTTTTTCTTGAAATACCAGACATATACTGTGAATTTCATATAACCTGTAGTTACCAGCGGTCGCAATATACACAACGAGAAGCAATTATTACTCCAGAAAAAGCGTCCTTCCTCCAAAATTTGCACCAGTCAACTATAGTGATAATATAGCATTTATTGTGGTGGAGACGGAAAAAAAAATAGAAAAGCTAGATACAGCGACTGATAAACAAGGGTTGAGGTCGACCGTTCGTCACTGTAGGAGTTGCCAGCAGTCACCGGCTCTTCAACACGCAAGTTATACTTTTGTACCAATCAAATCACATATTACTCGGGTAGATAATTTCCAGTAGATCCTTCATGTGTTAGCTCAAATCACCGACCAGTATGGTTTAAATAAGTGACCCACTGATCAGATCAGATAGACTGGTCCGAACCCTTGACTGGTCCGAACCCTTGACTGGTCCGAACCCTTGACTGGTCCGAACCCTGGACTGGTTTCAAACGGTTTCGTTGTGCACTACCTAGCAGGTTATTAATAGAATATTCAAGAGGTTGCTAGTAGAATTGCAGTAAATCAACCATTCAAATCATTATGAAGCTGTGTGTAGTCTGTGGTCAGTCAAACAAACGGGCTTCCACATGCATAAATTGTCATTTTTGTGGAAATTGGTGTCACGCCCCTTGTGCAGATATCCAAGAACTAGCTACAAGCATTATTAAAACAGGGAAGTGTTTTTGGGTATGCCCAAATGAGATAAATCTGTGGATTAAAATCACAAGGGTATTAAAAGAGGTCAACATCAAAGCTGCTTTCATAGAAAACCTGGAAGCTTTCTACAACAGATGGGAACATAAAAAGTCTGGGCTGAATGGTACTGCCCTTGATACTGGCCATGTAGTCAGAAACTGTAAGGCTGGAGATGATGTCCTGGTAGTCAGTAAATGGGGGGCTGATAGTGCTGTCCTGGGAGACAGTAATGGTGAAGCTGGAGGTGCTGTCCTGGGAGACAGTAATGGTGAAGCTGGAGGTGCTGTCCTGGGAGACAGTAATGGTGAAGCTGGAGATGCTGTCCTGGGAGACAGTAATGGGGAAGCTGGAGATGCTGTCCTGGGAGACAGTAATGGTGAAGCTGGAGATTTTGTCCAGGTAGTCGGGAATTATACGCAGGAAGGAATACATATAAATGACCTCATAGGGGACAGGAGCCATAGTAGGGAAACAAGTGTAGTCAAAGATAAGATAAAACCAATATTGCAAACTAGAAATACCACAGGAAATAGCAAACAAGAGGACTCCACTAGCAATAGTGAGGATATATTACCAAAAACAACTGGTGGGGGCTCCATTGTTGGTGCTAGGGAGGATAGAAGTAAGACAGGGAAACATGCACCAACAGGGAATACAGTCACAGAAACCCAAGGCAAACGGAAACCAAACCTGTGCACATACTATGCACTCGGTATCTGCTGGCATGGGAAATCTGGAAAAACAGATGGGACGTGCAACTATGACCACCCTTGAAAATGCCATGCCCATATGACAACAGGAAAATGCAAACTCCCTTCCTGTAAGCTTTTTCACCCTGAACTGTGTACCTCTTCAGTACAGGAAAGACTGTGCTATAACTTAAATTGCCAGGCATACCATCTAAAGAAGACAAAAAGATACAAAACATCCAGGCCATGGGAAAACCTGGGTAGCCACAGCCACTCAAGAGGGAGAGGTTTTTTAGTGCCAGGAAGGAAAAAAAACTGGCAGGAAATGGCAGAAATCGTACACCAAATCCAGTCATTCCTGGAGTGGAACCACAGTCGATGGCCTCCACTCCAAACCAACAGATACAGATACTAATGCCGGAAAAAAAATCCCCCCCCGTACCAACAATACCACCAGCCGATAACATTCTTCTTTGCAAATATACAGGGTCTAAAGCCAGCAACAAACAACAAAATACCTTTCATCCGTGGACTGCTTGCAGAGGCAAAGGCAATGTTCGCGGCTTTCACTGAGACCCACATAAAGGATCACTTGGACAACAAAATATGGATCCCAGGTTACAACCTATACAGATGTGACAGAGTGAACAGGCAAAAGGGGGGGGTTGGCCTGTACATTGCAGAGTCACTTGTTTGCACAGAACTGCTAAATGCCTCAAGTGATGTAGTGGAAGTTTTAGCAGTAAAGGTCGAGAACCAAAACCTAGTCATTGTGGTAGTCTACAAGCCTCCGGATGCAACATCCCAGCAATTCCAGGAACAGCTGTTAAAAATTGACCACTGTCTGGAAAACCTTCCAGCTCCTGCACCCAACATCTTGCTCCTGGGGGATTTCAACTTAAGGCACCTAAAATGGAGGAATATAGCAAATAATATTGTTGCAGTAATAACACCAGGAGGCAGCTCTGATGAAAACTCACACTCACGCGAGCTTTTAAATCTCTGCACAAAATTCAATTTAAACCAGCAAATAATAGAGCCTACTAGACTGGAGAATACACTAGACCTCATCTTCACTAACAATGATGATCTGATAAGAAATGTCACCATATCAAAAACAATATACAGTGGACCCCCGCATAACGATGGCATCACATAGCGATTATTTCGCATACCGCTTACTTTAATCGCAAAATTTTTGCCGCACATACCGATTAAAAACCCACTCACCGATTTTCGTCCGAGACGCGTCCAATGTGCGCCCTCACCCAGCCTCACATGTGCCGCCCGTGCCATTGTTTACCAGGCAGCCTCCGCGCTAACATCCAAGCATACACTCGGAATATTTCGTATTATTACAGTGTTTTCGGTGGTGTTTCTGGAAAATAAGTGACCATGGGCCCCAAGAAAGCTTCTAGTGCCAACCGTACACCAATAAGGGTAAGGATACCCATTGAAATGAAGAAAGAGATCATTGATAAGTATGAAAGTGGAGTGCGTATTGCCGACCTAGTCAAGTTGTACAAGAAACCCCAATCAACCATCGCTACTATTGTGGGCACCAAAAAGACAATCAAGGAAGCTGTTGTTGCCAAAGGTTTAACTGTGTTTTCGAAACAAAGATCGCAAGTGATGGAAGATGTTGAGAGACTCTTATTGGTGTGGATAAATGAAAAACAGCTAGCAGGAGACAGCGTCTCTCAAGCGATCATATGTGAAAAGGCTAGGAAGTTGCATGACGATTTAATTAAAAAAATGCCTGCAACTAGTGATGATGTGAGTGAATTTAAGGCCAGCAAAGGTTGGTTTGAGAGATTTAAGAAGCGTAGTGGCATCCATAGTGTGATAAGGCATGGTGAGGCTGCCAGTTCGGACCACAAAGCAGCTGAAAAATATGTGCAGGAATTCAAGGAGTATATAGAAACTGAAGGACTGAAACCTGAACAAGTGTTTAATTGTGATGAAACAGGCCTGTTCTGGAAGAAAATGCCAAGCAGGACCTACATTACTCAGGAGGAAAAGGCACTCCCAGGACATAAGCCTATGAAAGACAGGCTTACTCTTCTCATGTGTGCCAATGCTACTGGTGATTGCAAAGTGAAGCCTTTATTAGTGTATCACTCTGAAACTCCCAGAGCGTTCAGGCAAAAGAATGTCCTCAAGGATAATTTGTGTGTGCTGTGGAGGGCAAACAGTAAGGCATGGGTCACTAGGGAATTTTTCTATAACTGGTTACACCATGCATTTGCCCCCAATGTGAAAGATTACCTAACTGAAAAGAAATTAGAACTTAAGTGCCTCCTGGTGTTAGACAATGCCCCTGGTCATCCTACAGACGTGGCAGAGCGACTTTATGGGGACATGAGCTTCATTAAGGTGAAGTTTTTGCCTCCTAATACCACTCCTCTCCTGCAGCCCATGGACCAGCAGGTTATTTCCAACTTCAAGAAACTGTACACAAAAGCTCTGTTTGAAAGGTGCTTTGTAATGACCTCAGAAACTCAACTGACTCTAAGAGAGTTTTGGAGAGATCACTTTAATATCCTCAATTGTGTAAACCTTATAGGTAAGGCTTGGGAGGAAGTGACTAAGAGGACCTTGAACTCTGCTTGGAAGAAACTGTGGCCAGAATGTGTAGACAAAAGGGATTTTGAAGGGTTTGAGGCTAACCCTGAGAATCCTGTGCCAGTTGAGGAATCCATTGTGGCATTGGGAAAGTCCTTGGGGTTGGAGGTTAGTGGGGAGGATGTGGAAGAGTTGGTGGAGGAGGACAATGAAGAACTAACCACTGATGAGCTGATAGATCAACTTCAAGAGCAAGAGGCCAGACCTGGGGAAACTGGTTCAGAGGAGGGGAGAGAGAAATTGAAGAAGTTGCCTACTACAAAGATAAAGGAAATCTGTGCAAAGTGGCTTGAAGTGCAAACCTTCATGGATGAAAATCACCCTCACACAGCTATTGCAAGCCGTGTTGGCAACCTGTACACTGACAATGTTGTGAAACACTTTAGGGAAGTGATAAAGGAACGAGAGGTACAGGCCACTATGGACAGATATCTTGTGCGAAAGAAGTCCAGTGACTCTGAAGCTGGCCCTAGTGGCATTAAAAAAAGAAGGGAAGTAACCCCAGAAAAGGACTTACTACCTCAAGTCCTAATGGAAGGGGATTCCCCTTCTAAACAGTAAGAAGATAATGCTCTCCCCTCCTCCCATCCCATCAATCATCACCAGATCTTCAATAAAAGTAAGTGTCATGTAAGTGTGCATGCCTTTTTCAGTTTGTGTGTATTAAAATTAATATTTCATGTGGTAAAAAAAATTTTTTTTTCATACTTTTGGGTGTCTTGCATGGATTAATTTTATTTCCATTATTTCTTATGGGGAAAATTCATTCACATAACGATTATTTCGCATAACAATTACCCCTCTTGCACGGATTAAAATCGTTAACCGGGGGTCCACTGTACTCAGATCACAACATAATTGAGGTTCAGTCATGTATGCGCGGAGCCCCAGACCGACATAATGAGATTAGTCACGAGGGAGCATTCACCAAATTCAACTTCAATAACCAAAACATAAAGTGGGACCAAGTAAACCAAGTCCTAACCGATATAAGCTGGGAAGATATACTAAGCAACACAGACCCCAACTTATGCCTAGAACAGATTAACTCGGTGGCACTCGATGTATGCACAAGGCTTATTCCTCTAAGAAAAAGGAGGAGTAGATGTAAAACAGAAAGAGACAGGCGCTCCCTTTACAGGCGACGGAAAAGAATAACAGAGCGGCTAAAAGAGGTCAATATATCTGAAATGCGTAGGGAGACACTGGTCAGAGAAATAGCAAGCATCGAACTTAAGCTAAAAGAATCCTTTAGGAGTCAGGAATCGCGGGAAGAACTAAAAGCCATAAATGAAATCGAAAGAAACCCAAAGTATTTCTTCTCCTATGCCAAATCAAAATCGAGAACAACGTCCAGTATTGGGCCCCTACTTAAACAAGATGGGTCCTACACAGATGACAGCAAGGAAATGAGTGAGCTACTCAAGTCTCAATATGACTCAGTTTTTAGCGAGCCGCTAACCAGACTGAGAGTCGAAGATCAAAATTAATTTTTTATGAGAGAGCCACAAAATTTGATTAACACAAGCCTATCCGATGTTATCCTGACGCCAAATGACTTCGAACAGGCGATAAATGACATGCCCATGCACTCTGCCCCAGGGCCAGACTCATGGAACTCTGTGTTCATCAAGAACTGCAAGAAGCCCCTATCACGAGCCTTTTCCATCCTATGGAGAGGGAGCATGGACACGGGGGTCGTCCCACAGTTACTAAAAACAACAGACATAGCCCCATTCCACAAAGGGGGCAGTAAAGCAACAGCAAAGAACTACAGACCAATAGCACTAACATCCCATATCATAAAAATCTTTGAAAGGGTCCTAAGAAGCAAGATCACCACCCATCTAGAAACCCATCAGTTACACAACCCAGGGCAACATGGGCTTAGAACAGGTCGCTCCTGTCTGTCTCAACTATTGGATCACTACGACAAGGTCCTAAATGCACTAGAAGACAAAAAGAATGCAGATGTAATATATACAGATTTTGCAAAAGCCTTCGACAAGTGTGACCATGGCGTAATAGCGCACAAAATGCGTGCTAAAGGAATAACAGGAAAAGTCGGTCGATGAATCTATAATTTCCTCACTAACAGAACACAGAGAGTAGTCGTCAACAGAGTAAAGTCCGAGGCAGCTACGGTGAAAAGCTCTGTTCCACAAGGCACAGTACTCGCTCCCATCTTGTTCCTCATCCTCATATCCGACATAGACAAGGATGTCAGCCACAGCACCGTGTCTTCCTTTGCAGATGACACCCGAATCTGCATGACAGTGTCTTCCATTGCAGACACTGCAAAGCTCCAGGCGGACATCAACCAAATCTTTCAGTGGGCTGCAGAAAACAATATGAAGTTCAACGATGAGAAATTTCAATTACTCAGATATGGTAAACATGAGGAAATTAAATCTTCATCAGAGTACAAAACAAATTCTGGCCACAAAATAGAGCGAAACACCAACGTCAAAGACCTGGGAGTGATCATGTCGGAGGATCTCACCTTCAAGGACCATAACATTGTATCAATCGCATCTGCTAGAAAAATGACAGGATGGATAATGAGAACCTTCAAAACTAGGGAGGCCAAGCCCATTATGACACTCTTCAGGTCACTTGTTCTATCTAGGCTGGAATATTGCTGCACATTAACAGCACCTTTCAAGGCAGGTGAAATTGCCGACCTAAAAAATGTACAGAGAACTTTCACGGCGCGCATAACGGAGATAAAACACCTCAATTATTGGGAGCGCTTGAGGTTCCTAAACCTGTATTCCCTGGAATGCAGGAGGGAGAGATACATGATTATATACACCTGGAAAATCCTAGAGGGACTAGTACTGAACTTGCACACGAAAATCATTCACTACGAAAGCAAAAGACTTGGCAGACGATGCACCATCCCCCCAATGAAAAGCAGGGGTGTCACTAGCACGTTAAGAGATCATACAATAAGTGTCAGGGGCCCGAGACTGTTCAACTGCCTCCCAGCACACATAAGGGGGATTACCAACAGACCCCTGGCAGTCTTCAAGCTGGCACTGGACAAGCACCTAAAGTCAGTTCCGGATCAGCCGGGCTGTGGCTCGTACGTTGGTTTGCGTGCAGCCAGCAGCAACAACCTGGTTGATCAGGCTCTGATCCACCAGGAGGCCTGGTCACAGACCGGGCCGCGGGGGCGTTGACCCCCGGAACTCTCTCCAGGTAAACTCCAGGTATGTATGCTTAAATTTCTAAATAAATAAATAAATAAATAAAGGCTGTGATAATATGAAATGTTCCGATTGTATGCTTGGAAGCGACCGCGGTGGCTGGCTGGCTTGTAAACACTGGCCAGAAGTGGACGAGTCTCAGATGGAAGGAATAGTGTTGGTTGAGTTTTTTAGCGCTAATCGAGGCACAATTTTTGTGATAAAATGTATCGCTAGTCAGATTTATCGTTAATCGATGCCATCGCTGGTCGAGGGTCCACTGTACTTGGTGATCCATGTGACTTGGGAGATCCATTGTCTTTGTGATCCACGTGGCTTGGAGATCTATGTGGCTTCGAGTGACCTGGTCACTCAAACACAGCTCTGGCCTGAAATTCACACAGAATTCACAAAGAGACAGCAAGAGAGTGGATAGTATGATTGGTGGTGGAGGTGGAAGTGAGGGGTGTGGGCAAAGCAAGAATCTGCCACCTTGCTCACCTATACCTGGAGAGGGTTTCAGGGGTCAATGCCCCTGTGGCCCAGTCTGTGACCAGGCCTCATGGTGGATCAGGGCCTGATCAACCAGGCTGTTGCTGTTGGCTGCATGTAACCTGACGTATGAGCCACAGCCCGGCGGGTCAGGTACTGACTTTAGGTGCCTGTCCAGTGCCTTCTTGAAGACAGCCAGGGGTCTATTGGTAGCAGCTGAACAGTTTTGGGCCCCTGACACTTATTGTGTTGTCTCTTATTGTGCTAGTAGCACCCCTGCTTTTCATTAGGGGAATGTTGCAGTGTCTGTCGAGTCTTTTGCTTTCATAGGGAGTGATTTTTGTGTGAAAGTTTGGTACTAATCCCTCTAGAATTTTCCAAGTGTATATAATCATGTCTCTCTCCTGCCTACATTCTAGGGAGTACAGGTTGAGGAACTTCAAGCGATCCCAATAATTTAGGTGTTTTATCACACTTAATGTGTGCCATGAAGGCTCTCTGTATATTTTCTAGGTCACACATAAATCAGCATCTAGCTTTCCTCAGGCCTTAGAAATGGGAAGTGATGGTGGTAGGTAGTCCTAGTGATTGTGTCTGTAGCTGATAAAAATACTGCCCACCACTTTTTTCCCCTCTCAAAAAATAATTTTTTTTCTCCTGAAATAGTAAAGTATATTTTCCTGAAGGTAATGACACCAAAAGTACAAAATTTTATAAAAAACTTACAGAATTATGTAGGTGCAAAGTAAGCAGTATGGGTGCAATTTATGCAGTGGCGATTTTGCCCACTTTCAGTCCTATTTTAAAAAAATTTACATTGCTCCAATCAACCAGATTCTTGGCTACTTCGCTAGTATGCCTTTTTGTTCTATCAGTTGAAGATTAGAAACTGTCCATTCAGCTATTACAACTACCCTATAAAGTGCACAGATGCAGGTAATTGGGCTAATTTTACATAAAATAAAAAAATGCCAAATTAAAATTACACTAAAACATTGTAGACATTCCTGGCACTAAAACAACATTTTGTGTGTTTATTAGTCACATCCCCAGGCCTTTCTTATATTACACTTGCCTTCCATTTTGAATTCACACTCTCACAAGATCAGCATGCAACTGCCTTGCCTTTTCACAAATGATTGACTCTGAAACACTATCACCTGCTATCTGTTTATTGTTGATCCACACCACCAACAACTTCTCAACCTCTTCAACTGTTTGGTTAACATGTCAACACCTTCTGCAACTTCAACTTCCTTGAGTTCTTTTCTCTTTGCCAGGATAGAAATGATTGTTGGTTTGTTTTTGCCATACATCCTGGCAAGCTCACCCACACGTACGCCACTTGTATTTTTGTGTTATCTCCTTCACTTCTATGGTGTTTCTCACTTTCTTTACCAAAGGGCTGCTACTATGATGTTTCTCTGGACCCATAGTGGCTTATTTCACAGTCACAATCAATAAACAAGCACTAAACACAATGAATTTATTGTGAAATGTTTGGATGAGTGTGCAGGGTAATGTTCACTCAAGGATAAACAAAGCTAGACTGGCTTGTGATGCCTGTGCAGGGAGGTGCAGAGGCGTGGGCAGGCAGACAGGTCTGGCACGCCGACTGAAACACAGGGCAACAGCTGAAACTCGGGACAAAATTTAGCTGAAAAAAGCAGCCGAAACTCGAAATGGAGGATACTCAGGGCTGCCGAAGCTTGGGGTTCCACTGTACATAGATTATCACACATAGCAGCATATGCGTAGATTACCTAGGATAACCCAAAAAAGTCAAAGTGACTTATTTCCATATGGGTGGTGGGGAAGACAGCATGGTTGATGGCAAAGGCAGTGTGGGTCTATGTAAACAAGTTTTGTAAACAATATAATGATAACAATATTTGTGTGGTTATTGTGTTGCATAAAACTAGTGTATATATATACATTATGCATTATATCGGTCTCACAGGCCACAAAAGTTACTTGAGAAAATAAAATATTAGAAAAGAAAAGAAAAAATAGACTAAAAGTAAAAATAATATTACCGAGTGAGTGGCAGTCGCCGATGTTACCGTAAGTGGTTCACTTTCTGTCAACTTCATGCCTCTATATCTTGGTAAGTACCGATCACAATTTTTTTTTTTTAAACAATCAGAAAAATATTCTTCAGATTTTGGTAAGAATTTTTTTTTTTTAAATATTTTTAGACACTGAGAGCAAGTCTGTGATCAGGGCTCTCGACAGTGAAAGGGTTAAAGTGTATGAGAGAGCTTTTTTTTCAGTTTCTCTTCACAGAATCTACATCAAGAGTTAGTATTACACTGGTTATGCAACTGTAGGTGTATGTGGGGGTTTCCCATAAAAGATGCTTTACTCTTTCTTGGCAACAGTATTGTTTGTTTTAGATTATATCCTGAGCTTACTGTAACCACAAAAGGCTCTTCTCTGATCTTGGCTGTAACTCAGACAATGTCCAAAAGAAAGTCTGAAGTGAATGCTGACCTTGCCTAGGAGGACTCAGATCTTAAATGAGACAAATTTTTTTTGATGAGGAAAATTGGCCAGGGCCTCGTAAATCCAGTGAAGTGCCCCTGATCAAGCTCTCCTATTCCAGGGTAGCAGGATTGCTAGATGCTCGTTTTCATGCCTGATGGAATGACCTAGGAAGAGGAACAGAGAGACCCTTCTTTGGCTTCAGCATTCAAAGCTGCTACTGATGAAATCAACTCTATATACAGTAGGGCCCCACTTGTTTGGCAGGTTAGGTTCCAGGCTACTGCCGGAAAGCAGACATCGCCAGAAAGCAGAACACCATTTTTTCCCACTTATCTACTTATCTACATTAGTGTATGTTATTATTCTATTACTGTACTATTTCCTGTACTATCACTTCATAATAGTATCTACTACCTCACTGTCTCATATGTCACACACAGTTCCTTGTGTGACTTAAATTTGTGTAATCATTCCAGAACCTGCCTTGTACAATTATTTACTAGTCACATACCCATTCTACCTCACAGCTTGCCTTCCATATAGTATTGCTCAGTACAGACAACTACTCTTTTAGTAATTTACATTTATTGCTCTACTTGTATTTTATAAACCCCAAATTTTACTGATTTACTATCAAGTTCACCAGAGTAAACTTCTCATTGAATCCTATACCCAGTACATTATGCACTTTTATTTTAATTTTAACCTTTACTTTCATATTACTGCTCTATTTTTACTTTCATATTACTGCCTTATTTTTACCACTTATGAATATATTTACTTTTTACAGTTCTTCTTGTTGAATGTTATTAAAGTTAATAAGTAATTTTACTTTTATTTAATATCTGTTTTTCCAAATTTCCCATTTACAATTTATCATTATTAACCCTTTGAGGGTTTTGGTCGTACTAGTACGTCTTACGCGTAGGGGTTTTTGTCATACTAGTACGCATAAATTCTAGCGGCCTCAAATCTCACAGGAAAAGGCTGATAAGCCTAGATGTGAGAGAATGGGTCTGTGTGGTGGGTGTGCGCAGTAGGAAAAAAATCTGGGACCCAGTGGTGCATTGTGGGAATACCATCATAGTACACAATTTCCACCGTGCCCTGTGGTAAGAAGTTCCTCACTCCTCGGCGAATTGGGACACTTTTGTTCCCCAGTGACAGTTCTAATACAGATGGAAGTGACAGTGAAGATGAGTTTCAAGGTTCTGGTGAGGTTTTGACCGAAACTAATGACCATAATATGGGTAATAGTGAGGAAAACCCAGACAACCCACAGCCTTCCACCTCTGGTGCTGGGCCATCTTGTTCACGTTCAGTTGTACCAGAATCAAAGAGGAAACTCCTATTTTCCAAAATCCCAGACTCAGATGTGAGCATTGGTGATGATAGTGATAGTGATTATGAACTACAAGCTCTTCAAACTTGTTCCAAGAATGGAGGAGGAGGAGGAGGAGGAGGAGGAGGCAGAGGAGGAGGAGGCAAGAGGAGGAGGAGGCAAGAGGAGGAGGAGGCAAGAGGAGGAGGAGGCAAAGGAGGAGGAGGAGGAGGAAGAAGAAGAGGAGGAGGAGGAGGAGGAGGAAGAAGAGGAGGAGGAGGAGGAGGAAGAAGAAGAGGAGGAGGAGGAAGAAGAAGAATACGTAATGATAACAATAATACATAATAATAATAATACATAATAATACAGTGGACCCCCGCATACCGGACGCCTTGCATAACGGACAATCCACATACCGGACACTTTGATCGCTAAAATTTTGCCCCGCATACTGCCCAAAAACCCGCTCAGTGCCCTTCGTCCGAGACGCGTCCAATGTGCGGCCTGAGCCAGCCTCATATGTTCCGCCGGTGGCATTGTTTACCAGCCAGCCTCCGCGGTAACATTCAAGCATACAATCGGAATATTTTGTATTATTACAGTGTTTTCGGTGCTGTTTCTGGAAAATAAGTGACCATGGGCCCCAAGAAAGCTTCTAGTTCCAACCCTACAGCAATAAGGGTTAGAATTCCAATAGAGATGAAGAAAGAGATCATTGATAAGTATGAAAGTGGAGTGCGTATCACCGACCTGGTCAGGTTGTACAAGAAACCCAAATCAACCATCTCTACTATTGTGGGCAACAGAAAGGCAATCAAGGAAGCTGTTCTTGCCAAAGGTTTAACTGTGTTTTCGAAACAAAGATCGCAAGTGATGGAAGATGTTGAGAGACTCTTATTGATGTGGATAAATGAAAAACAGCTAGCAGGAGATAGCGTCTCTCAAGCGATCATAAGCGAAAAGGCTAGGAAGTTGCATGAGGATTTAATTAAAAAAAGGCCTGCAACTAGTGATGATATGAGTGAATTTAAGGCCAGCAAAGGTTGGTTTGAGAGATTTAAGAAGCGTAGTGGCATACATAGTGTGATACGGCATGGTGAGGCTGCCAGTTCGGACCACAAAGCGGCTGAAAAATATGTGCAGGAATTCAAGGAGTACATAGAAACTGAAGGACTGAAACCTGAACAAGTGTTTAATTGTGATGAAACAGGCCTGTTCTGGAAGAAAATGCCAAGCAGGACCTACATTACTCAGGAGGAAAAGGCACTCCCAGGACATAAGCCTATGAAAGACAGGCTTACTTTGTTGATGTGTGCCAATGCTAGTGGTGATTGCAAAGTTAAGCCTTTATTAGTGTATCACTCTGAAACTCCCAGAGCGTTCAGGCAAAAGAATGTCCTCAAGGATAATTTGTGTGTGCTGTGGAGATCAAACAGTAAGGCATGGGTCACTAGGGACTTTTTCTATAACTGGTTACACCATGCATTTGCCCCCAATGTCAAAGATTACCTAACTGAAAAGAAATTAGAACTTAAGTGCCTCCTGGTGTTAGACAATGCCCCTGGTCATCCTACAGACGTGGCAGAGCGACTTTATGGGGACATGAGCTTCATTAAGGTGAAGTTTTTGCCTCCTAATACCACTCCTCTCCTGCAGCCCATGGACCAGCAGGTTATTGTAAACTTCAAAAAACTGTACACAAAAGCTCTGTTTGAAAGGTGCTTTGTAGTGACCTCAGAAACTCAACTGACTCTAAGAGAGTTTTGGAGAGATCACTTTAATATCCTCAATTGTATAAACCTTATAGGTAAGGCTTGGGAGGGAGTGACTAAGAAGACCTTGAACTCTGCTTGGAAGAAACTGTGGCCAGAATGTGTAGACAAAAGGGATTTTGAAGGGTTTGAGGCTAACCCTGAGAGGAGTATACCAGTTGAGGAATCAATTGTGGCATTGGGGAAGTCCTTGGGGTTGGAGGTTAGTGGGGAGGATGTGGAAGAGTTGGTGGAGGAGGACAATGAAGAACTAACCACTGATGAGCTGATAGATCAACTTCAAGAGCAAGAGGCCAGACCTGGGGAAACTGGTTCAAAGGAGGGGAGAGAGAAATTGAAGGAATTGCCTACTTCAAAGATTAAGGAAATGTGTGCAAAATGGCTTGAAGTGCAAACCTTTTTTGATGAAAATCACCCTCACACAGCTATTGCAAGCCGTGCTGGTGACTGTTACAATGACAATGTTGTGAACCACTTTAGACAAATCATAAAGGAACGAGAGGTACAGGCCACTATGGACAGATATGTTGTGCGAAAGAAGTCCAGTGACTCTGAAGCTGGTCCTAGTGGCATTAAAAGAAGAAGGGAAGTAACCCCAGAAAAGGACTCGACACCTCAAGTCTTAATGGAAGGGGATTCCCCTTCTAAACACTAACACTCTCTCTCCCCTCCTCCCATCCCATCAATCATCACCAGATCTTCAATAAAAGTAAGTGTCATGTAATTGTGCATGCCTTTTTCAGTTTGTGTGTACTAAAATTAACATTTCATGTGGTAAAAAAATTTTTTTTTTCATACTTTTGGGTGTCTTGCACGGATTAATTTTATTTCCATTATTTCTTATGGGGAAAATTCATTCACATACCGAACATTTCGCATAACAGCCAGCCCTCTTGCACGGATTAAGGTCGCTATGCGGGGGTCCACTGTAATACATAATAATAATAATAGGTAATAATAATAATAATAATATGTAATAATAAATGTTCACCCATGACAGTAACAAGATAAGGGGAGATAACATCTGATAAGTGCTGACGTTTGATGAGGGTAAATGAGGGTAGAGCTGATGCTAAAAGATGAGATAAACATCTCCCTCCCTTTGTTTTTGCTGGTATACTAACATTTCTGTCTGTCTATTTGCCTGTCTGTCAAGCTCCCTGTCTATCTGTCTAGCTCTCTGTCTCAGAGAGCCACAAGACTGTGTCATCACTTTTACTCACATCTTCAAGCAGAGTATAGCACTTTGTCTGGGTTTCTTGGGTTATCCTAGGTAATTTATACTATGTATACTTGTATTTATGTGTACCTGTGAGACAGAGATAAAAAGACAGATAGAATGAGGGAGAAAGATAATTAGATAGAATGGAGGAAGGGAAGCAGCATCCGACCCCATTGTTTTGACAGGCGGGAGGGGGGAGTGAGTAATGAGACAATATGTCATTTTGACAGCTGCCGACTCCTGGTAATTTACACTATGGAGGAGGAGGAGAAGGAGAAGGAGGAAGAGTAGGGGGAAGAGGAAGAAGAGGAGGAAGAGGAGGAGGAGGAAGAGGAAGAGTAGGAGGAAGAGGAATAAGAGGAAGAGGAGGAGGAAGAGGAATAGTAGGAGGAAGATTAGGGGGAAGAGGAGGAAGAGGAAGAAGAGGAGGAGGAGGAGGAAGAGTAGGAGGAAGAGGAAGAGTAGGAGGAAGAGGAAGAAGAGGAGGAGGAGGAGGAAGAGGAGGAGGAGGAAGAGGAAGAGTAGGAGGAAGAGGAAGAGGAAGAGTATGAGGAAGAGTAGGGGGAAGAGGAGGAAGAGTAGGGGGAAGAGGAGGAAGAGTAGGGGGAAGAGGAGGAAGAGGAAGAAGAGGAGGAGGAGGGTGGAACACTAGTACACTGGTACTGGTACACTAACATTTCTGTCTGTCTATTTGTCTGTCTGTCAAGCTCCCTGTCTATCTGTCTATCCGTCTAGCTCTCTGTCTCAGAGAGCCACAAGACTGTGTCATCACTTTTACTCACATCTTCAAGCAGAGTATAGCACTTTGTCTGGATTTCTTGGGTTGTCCTAGGTAATTTATACTATGTATACTTGTATTTATGTGTACCTGTGAGACAGAGATAGACAGACAGATAGAAAGAGAGAGACAGATTGAAAGAGATAGAATGAGGGAGAAAGATAAAACACCATTGTGTATGACACCATGTTTCAGAGTTCCACAAGCTGCAGAACTAATAGGAATATGTTCAGTGACTGTATATTGGTATATATATTATAGAACAATAATAATAAACAATGTTTTGTATTGTTTGTTTTTGTAAACAAGTTTTGTAAACAATATATTGATAATTATGTTTGTGTGCTTATTGTGTTGTATACAACGAGTGTATATATGTACATTGCACCTTACTTTGGTCTCATAGGCCACATAAGTTATGTGAAAAAATAAAATAGTGAAAAAAACAACAAACTTTCAAATACAAGTAAACTAAAGTTTACCAGGTAAGCGGCAGTCGCCGCTGTTGCCATACGCTGCTCATTTTCTGCAAACTTCATGCATCCATATCTCCGTAAGTATTGATGGTAAATTTTTTTTGTTTATCCTATAATGTTTAGAAAAAAAAACTCTATTTTTTCATAAGAAAAAATAATTTTTTTTTTTTTTGAAATTTGGCCGACCCTGAGAACGAGTTTTGGAGAGGGCCTGTCGACTCTCAAAGGGTTAATAAGAACTTTACTTTTTCCTAGTATCTGTATTACCAGTTATTCCCATTTATACATTGTTATAAATCCCTTATTATCTTTTTTCACAATCTTACCAAATTTTTCCCTTTAATCCCAGTTTATAAATATTACATCAGTGTGTACTGCCCTTTATTCAGTAATTATTTTACTCTTAGTTTTAACCCTTTGACTGTCGAAAGGCCCAATCTTGATGTGTCTCCTGGTGTCGCAAAATATTCGAAAAAAAAAATTATTTTTTCTTATGAAAATGTTAAGATTATTTTTCTGATTGTTTCAGTCCAAAAAAAAATTTTTTCCCATCAGTACTTACCCAGATATAGAGGCATGGAGTTTGCAGAAAATGAGCCGCATATGGCAAGAGCGGCGTCTGCCACTCACCCAGTAAACTTTGGTTTACTTGTATTTGAAGGTTTGTTGTTTTTTTCACTATTTTATTTTTTCACATAACTTATGTGGCCTGTGAGACCAAAGTAAGGTGCAATGTACATATATACACTCGTTGTATACAACACAATAAGCACACAAACATAATTATCAATATATTGTTTACAAAACTTGTTTACAAAAACAAACAATACAAAATTTTTTTTATTACTATTGTTCTATAATATATATACCAATATACAGTCACTGGACATATTCCTAGAAGTTCTGCAGCTTGTGTAACTCTTTGAAACATGTTTTCATACACAATGGTATTTTACACTCCTCACACATAAAACATGGTGTCATACACAGTGGTGTTTTACACTCCTCACACATAAAACCAGTGTGTGTGCATTTTTGTGGAAGTTTTTTTTTATGTGCAAAGAGAAAACACCTCGTCTGAGCAGTTTTCTTCAAAGTATTAGCAGGCAGTTGTGTTATGTAGTTATCCTAGGTAAATGGTCGTGTGTCATCATTCCTTCCTGCATTCCTTTCCTTCATTCCTTTCCTGCATTCCTTTCCTTCATTCCTTTCCTGCATTCCTTTCCTTCATTCCTTTCCTGCATTCCTATCCTTCATTCCTTTCCTGCATTCCTTTCCTGCATTCCTTTCCTTCATTCCTTTCCTGCATTCCTTTCCTGCATTCCTTTCCTGCATTCCTTTCCTCCATTCCTTTCCTTCATTCCTTTCCTGCATTCCTTTCCTTCATTCCTTTCCTGCATTCCTTTCCTACCTCTCTTCCTACATTCCTTCATCTGTCCTTCCTTACTTTTTTCCTTCCTTTCATCTCGTCCTTCCTTCATTCCTGCCTTCCCTTCTTGCTTCTGGTTTCTATAATATATATACACATATATAGTCACTAGATACTTTCATATAACTGCTATTATCTCCATTCAGCAAGCTTGTCTTGTGTGCAAGTGTGTGGCTTATAATTGTTTTGAGTCAGGAGTCAGCAGCTGTCAAAATGACATATTGTCTCATTACTCACCTTCCCTACCGCCTGTCAAAACAATGGGGTCGGATGCTGCTTCCCCTCCATTCTATCTAATTATCTTTCTCCCTCATTTTATCTCTTTCAGTCTGTCTCTCTCTGTCTCTCTCTCTCTCTCTCTCTGTCTATCTCTGTCTCACAGGTACACATAAATACAAGTATACATAGTGTAAATTACCTAGGATAACCCAATAAATCCAGACAAAGTGCTATACTCTGCTTGAAGATGTGAGTAAACGTGATGATGACACAGTCTTGTGGCTCTCTCTGAGACAGAGAGCTAGACAGATAGACAGGGAGCTTGGCAGACAGACAAATAGACAGACAGAAATGTTAGTGTACCAGCAAAAACAAAGGGAAGGGGATGGTCATCTAATCTTTTATCAACTGCACCCTCCCTCCACCCTCATTTACGCTCATCAAACGTCAGCTCTTATCAGATGTTATCTCCCCTTATCTTGTCACTGTCATGGGGTGAACTGCTTTTCATGCTTCAAGGGAACATATTATTATTATTACGTATTATTATTATTATTATTCCTCTTCCTCTTCTTCCTCATCTTCTTCTTCTTCTTCTTCTTCTTCTTCTTCTTCTTCTTCTTCTTCTTCTTCTTCTTCTTCTTCTTCTTCTTCTTCCTCATCTTCCTCATCTTCTTCTTCCTCTTCTTCCTCTTCTTCCGCTTCTTCCTCTTCCTCCTCCTCCTCCATTGCTTTTGGTCTCAAACTCCTCGAAATCATGAAATTAATCTTCACTGACACTTCCATCTGTGTTAGAGCATCACTTGGGAAGAGAAGAGTCCCAGATTTGCTGGGGAGTCACATATTTCTTACCGCTAGACATGCTGAAAAAGGACTGAAACGGCATTCTCACAATGCACCACTGGCTCCCTGATTTTTTTTATATGGTGCACACTGACCATGGAGACCCATTCTCTCACATGTGGGCCTACCAGCTTTCTCCTGCTTGATTTGAAGCCGCTAGAATTTATGCGTATATATACGTCAAACACGGTATCTCCTATGACGTATATATACGACCGCGACAGCCAAGGGGTTAATAACAATCAAGGGACAAATTCAGGTGCTAAAATATTTTTCTTTCTTTATTCATTATAGTCACTTTTGTTAAAAAACTAGGGTGCTACTGCAGGTGCTAAAGTGTAATACTTTTATTGTTTTTTTTATTTTTACTATTATATTCCATAGCACCTTTATTTTTTAGCTTTAGAATATTTACTTTGTCTTATACTTAAGTCTAGTTATAGATTCACTCTAAATCTGATGATTACAAGCATTGATCCTGATACCAACCTCTTATTAACCCTTTGAGGGTTTTCGTCGTACTAGTACGTCTTACGCGTAGGGGTTTTTGACGTACTAGTACTCATAAATTCTAGCGGCCTCAAATCTAGTGGGAGAAAGCTGGTAGGCCTTCATATGAAAGAATGGGTCTATGTGGTCAGTGTGCACAGTCTAAAAAAAATCCTGCAGCACACAGTGCATAATGAGAAAAAAAAAACTTTGACCATTTTTTTTTAATAAATCAGCGATTTTGCAGTGTATTTTCGTATGGTATTTATTGTTGTATTCTAGTTTTCTTGGTCTCATTTTATAGAATGGAAGACATATTACAGAAATTGAGATGATTTTGACTGGTTTTACAAAGAAAAGTGCCTTGAAATTGAGCTCAAAGTAGCAGAAATGTTCGATTTTTACCAAACTTCAAAAGTACACAAATCGTGCCAAGCGTGCAATACACGTCAACTGGTGAGTCTAATATTCTTTCACAAGTGCACCAATAATATTTATACCATTTTTTACACTAATGCAGTAGTCTGCATAACAGTAAATCTTATATTTTTTGTGAAAATAAAAATTCAAAGTGGAAAGCAAAAGAATATAAGAGGGGCCTTGAGACGTTACTAATGACTAGAGGAAATGTCATTTTAGTGCTAGGAATGTCTTTCTTGTTTATTCTGGACCCTATTCGGAAATTGGCATCTTTTGAAATTTGTGTGAAATTGGCAAAATTGCTAAATTCTGACCACTGTACTGGATAGTTGAATTTCATAAATGAGTGGTTTCTTGCACCCATTCGATAGAAAAAATGGAGTTCTAGCGAAATATTCATGTTTTTTGTCGACTAGTACAGTGAAATTGGCCGAAAATGGGGCTCAAAGTGGGCAAAATCGCCGATGCATAAACATCGCCGAGACCGCTAACTTTGCGAGAGCATAATTCCGTAAGTTTTCTATCAAATTTCAAACTTTTGGTGTCTTTATGATCGGGAAAAGATTCTCTATCTTTTCATAAGAGAAAATAATTTTTTTTTTTTTTAAATTTGGCCGACCCTGAGAACGAGTTTCGGAGAGGGCCTGTCGACCCTCAAAGGGTTAACCCTTTCAGGGTCGAGAGGCCCTCTCCTAAACTCGAAAATTTTTTGGAAAAAAAAAATTATTTTTTCTTATGAAATGATAGAGAATCTTTTCCCAATCATAATGACACCAAAAGTATGAAATTTCATGGAAAACTTACAGAATTATGCTCTCATGAAGTTAGCGGTCTTGACGATGTTTACGCATCGGCAATTTCACCCACTTTGAGCCCTATTTTCGGCCAATTCCAGTGTACTAGTCGACAAAAATCATATTTATTTTGCTAGAACTCCATTTTTTCTATTGAATGAGTACAAGAAACCACCCATTTACCGATTTCAACTATCGAGTAAAATGGTCAGAAATTGGCAATGTTGCCAATTTCACACAAATTTCAGAAGATGCCAATTTCAAAATAGAGTCCAGAATAAACATGATAGACATTCCTGGCACTAAAATAACATTTTCTCTGTTCATTAGTCACGTCCCCAGGCCCCTCTTACATCTCTTTTGCTTTCCACTTTGAATTTTTATTCTCACAATAAATAGAAGATTTACTGTTATGCAGACTACTGCATTAGTGTAGAAATGATATAAATAATATCAGCACACTTGTGAAAGAATATTAGACTCACCAGTTGATGTGTATTGGACGCTTGGCATGATTTGTTTACTTTTGTACTTTGGTAAAAATCAAACATTTCTTCTAATTTGAGCTGAATTTCAAGATACTTTTCATTGTGAAACCAATCAAAATCATCTCAATTTCTGTAATATGTCTTCCATTCTATAAAATGAGACCAGGAAAACTAAAATACAACCATAAATACCATACAAAAATACACTGCAAAGTTGCTGTTTTAACCCTTTGAGGGTTTTGGTCATACTAGTATGTCTTACGCATAGGGGTTTTTGACGTACTAGTACGCATAAATTCTAGCGGCCTCAAATCTCGCAGGAAAAGGCTGATAAGCCTAGATGTGAGAGAATGGGTCTGTGTGGTGGGTGTGCACAGTAGGAAAAAAATCTGGGACCCAGTGGTGCATTGTGGGAATGCCATCATAGTACACAATTTCCACCGTGCCCTGCGGTAAGAAGTTCCTCACTCCTCGGCGAATTGGGACACTTTTGTTCCCCAGTGACAGTTCTAATACAGATGGAAGTGACAGTGAAGATGAGTTTCAAGGTTCTGGTGAGGTTTTGACCGAAACTAATGACCATAATATGGGTAATAGTGAGGAAAACCCAGACAACCCACAGCCTTCCACCTCTGGTGCTGGGCCGTCTTGTTCACGTTCATTTGTACCAGAATCAAAGAGGAAACTCCTATTTTCCAAAATCCCAGACTCAGATGTGAGCATTGGTGATGATAGTGATAGTGATTATGAACTACAAGCTCTTCAAACTTGTTCCAAGAATGGAGGAGGAGGAGGAGGCAGAGGAGGAGGAGGCAGAGAAGGAGGCAAGAGGAGGAGGAGGCAAGAGGAGGAGGAGGCAGAGGAGGAGGAGGAGGAGGAGGAAGAAGAGGAGGAGGAGGAGGAGGAGGAAGAAGAGGAGGAGGAGGAGGAGGAGGAGGAGGAAGAAGAGGAGGAGGAGGAGGAAGAAGAAGAATACGTAATGATAACAATAATACATAATAATAATAATACATAATAATAATAGGTAATAATAATAATAATAATATGTAATAATAAATGTTCACCCATGACAGTAACAAGATAAGGGGAGATAACATCTGATAAGTGCTGACGTTTGATGAGGGTAAATGAGGGTAGAGCTGATGCCAAAAGATGAGATGAACATCGCCCTCCCTTTGTTTTTGCTGGTATACTAACATTTCTGTCTGTCTATTTGCCTGTCTGTCAAGCTCCCTGTCTATCCGTCTAGCTCTCTGTCTCAGAGAGCCACAAGACTGCGTCATCACTTTTACTCACATCTTCAAGCAGAGTATAGCACTTTGTCTGGGTTTCTTGGGTTATCCTAGGTAATTTATACTATGTATACTTGTATTTATGTGTACCTGTGAGACAGAGATAAACAGACAGATAGAATGAGGAAGAAAGATAATTAGATAGAATGGAGGAAGGGAAGCAGCATCCGACCCCATTGTTTTGACAGGTGGGAGGGGGAGTGAGTAATGAGAGAATATGTCATTTTGACAGCTGCCGACTCCTGGTAATTTACACTATGGAGGAGGAGGAGAAGGAGAAGGAGGAAGAGTAGGGGGAAGAGGAAGAAGAGGAGGAGGAGGAAGAGGAGGAGGAGGAAGAGGAGGAGGAGGAAGAGGAAGAGTAGGAGGAAGAGGAATAAGAGGAAGAGGAGGAGGAAGAGGAATAGTAGGAGGAAGATTAGGGGGAAGAGGAGGAAGAGGAAGAAGAGGAGGAGGAGGAAGAGTAGGAGGAAGAGGAAGAAGAGGAGGAGGAGGAAGAGGAGGAGGAGGAAGAGGAAGAGTAGGAGGAAGAGGAGGAAGAGGAAGAGGAGGAAGAGTAGGGGGAAGAGGAGGAAGAGTAGGGGGAAGAGGAGGAAGAGGAAGAAGAGGAGGAGGAGGGTGGAACACTAGTACACTGGTACTGGTACACTAACATTTCTGTCTGTCTATTTGTCTGTCAAGCTCCCTGTCTATCTGTCTATCTGTCTAGCTCTCTGTCTCAGAGAGCCACAAGACTGTGTCATCACTTTTACTCACATCTTCAAGCAAAGTATAGCACTTTGTCTGGATTTCTTGGGTTATCCTAGGTAATTTATACTATGTATACTTGTATTTATGTGTACCTGTGAGACAGAGATAGACAGACAGATAGAAAGAGAGAGACAGATTGAAAGAGATAGAATGAGGGAGAAAGATAAAACACCATTGTGTATGACACCATGTTTCAGAGTTCCACAAGCTGCAGAACTAATAGGAATATGTTCAGTGACTGTATATTGGTATATATATTATAGAACAATAATAATAAACAATGTTTTGTATTGTTTGTTTTTGTAAACAAGTTTTGTAAACAATATATTGATAATTATGTTTGTGTGCTTATTGTGTTGTATACAACGAGTGTATATATGTACATTGCACCTTACTTTGGTCTCATAGGCCACATAAGTTATGTGAAAAAATAAAATAGTGAAAAAAACAACAAACCTTCAAATACAAGTAAACTAAAGTTTACTAGGTGAGCGGCAGTCGCCGCTGTTGCCATACGCTGCTCATTTTCTGCAAACTTCATGCATCCATATCTCCGTAAGTATTGATGGTAAATTTTTTTTGTTTATCCTATAATGTTTAGAAAAAAAAACTCTATTTTTTCATAAGAAAAAATAATTTTTTTTTTTTTGAAATTTGGCCGACCCTGAGAACGAGTTTCGGAGAGGGCCTGTCGACCCTCAAAGGGTTAATAAGAACTTTACTTTTTCCTAGTATCTGTATTACCAGTTATTCCCATTTATACATTGTTATAAATCCCTTATTATCTTTTTTCACAATCTTACCAAATTTTTCCCTTTAATCCCAGTTTATAAATATTACATCAGTGTGTACTGCCCTTTATTCAGTAATTATTTTACTCTTAGTTTTAACCCTTTGACTGTCGAAAGGCCCAATCTTGATGTGTCTCCTGGTGTCGCAAAATATTCGAAAAAAAAAATTATTTTTTCTTATGAAAATGTTAAGATTATTTTTCTGATTGTTTCAGTCCAAAAAAAAATTTTTTCCCATCAGTACTTACCCAGATATAGAGGCATGGAGTTTGCAGAAAATGAGCCGCATATGGCAAGAGCGGCGACTGCCACTCACCCAGTAAACTTTGGTTTACTTGTATTTGAAGGTTTGTTGTTTTTTTCACTATTTTATTTTTTCACATAACTTATGTGGCCTGTGAGACCAAAGTAAGGTGCAATGTACATATATACACTCGTTGTATACAACACAATAAGCACACAAACATAATTATCAATATATTGTTTACAAAACTTGTTTACAAAAACAAACAATACAAAATTTTTTTTATTACTATTGTTCTATAATATATATACCAATATACAGTCACTGGACATATTCCTAGAAGTTCTGCAGCTTGTGTAACTCTTTGAAACATGTTTTCATACACAATGGTATTTTACATTCCTCACACATAAAACATGGTGTCATACACAGTGGTGTTTTACACTCCTCACACATAAAACCAGTGTGTGTGCATTTTTGTGGAAGTTTTTTTTTATGTGCAAAGAGAAAACACCTCGTCTGAGCAGTTTTCTTCAAAGTATTAGCAGGCAGTTGTGTTATGTAGTTATCCTAGGTAAATGGTCGTGTGTCATCATTCCTTCCTGCATTCCTTTCCTGCATTCCTTTCCTTCATTCCTTTCCTGCATTCCTTTCCTTCATTCCTTTCCTGCATTCCTATCCTTCATTCCTTTCCTGCATTCCTTTCCTGCATTCCTTTCCTTCATTCCTTTCCTGCATTCCTTTCCTGCATTCCTTTCCTGCATTCCTTTCCTCCATTCCTTTCCTTCATTCCTTTCCTGCATTCCTTTCCTTCATTCCTTTCCTGCATTCCTTTCCTACCTCTCTTCCTACATTCCTTCATCTGTCCTTCCTTACTTTTTTCCTTCCTTTCATCTCGTCCTTCCTTCATTCCTGCCTTCCCTTCTTGCTTCTGGTTTCTATAATATATATACACATATATAGTCACTAGGTACTTTCATATAACTGCTATTATCTCCATTCAGCAAGCTTGTCTTGTGTGCAAGTGTGTGGCTTATAATTGTTTTGAGTCAGGAGTCAGCAGCTGTCAAAATGACATATTGTCTCATTACTCACCTTCCCTACCGCCTGTCAAAACAATGGGGTCGGATGCTGCTTCCCCTCCATTCTATCTAATTATCTTTCTCCCTCATTTTATCTCTTTCAATCTGTCTCTCTCTGTCTCTCTCTCTCTCTCTCTCTGTCTATCTCTGTCTCACAGGTACACATAAATACAAGTATACATAGTGTAAATTACCTAGGATAACCCAATAAATCCAGACAAAGTGCTATACTCTGCTTGAAGATGTGAGTAAACGTGATGATGACACAGTCTTGTGGCTCTCTCTGAGACAGAGAGCTAGACAGATAGACAGGGAGCTTGGCAGACAGACAAATAGACAGACAGAAATGTTAGTGTACCAGCAAAAACAAAGGGAAGGGGATGGTCATCTAATCTTTTATCAACTGCACCCTCCCTCCACCCTCATTTACGCTCATCAAACGTCAGCTGTTATCAGATGTTATCTCCCCTTATCTTGTCACTGTCATGGGGTGAACTGTTTTTCATGCTTCAAGGGAACATATTATTATTATTACGTATTATTATTATTATTATTCCTCTTCCTCTTCTTCCTCATCTTCTTCTTCTTCTTCTTCTTCTTCTTCTTCTTCTTCTTCTTCTTCTTCTTCTTCTTCTTCTTCTTCTTCTTCCTCATCTTCCTCATCTTCTTCTTCCTCTTCTTCCTCTTCCGCTTCTTCCTCTTCCTCCTCCTCCTCCATTGCTTTTGGTCTCAAACTCCTCGAAATCATGAAATTAATCTTCACTGACACTTCCATCTGTGTTAGAGCATCACTTGGGAAGAGAAGAGTCCCAGATTTGCTGGGGAGTCACATATTTCTTACCACTAGACATGCTGAAAAAGGAGGACTGAAACGGCATTCTCACAATGCACCACTGGCTCCCTGATTTTTTTTATATGGTGCACACTGACCATGGAGACCCATTCTCTCACATGTGGGCCTACCAGCTTTCTCCTGCTTGATTTGAAGCCGCTAGAATTTATGCGTATATATACGTCAAACACGGTATCTCCTATGATGTATATATACGACCGCGACAGCCAAGGGGTTAATAACAATCAAGGGACAATTTCAGGTGCTAAAATATTTTTCTTTCTTTATTCATTATAGTCACTTTTGTTAAAAAACTAGGGTGCTACTGCAGGTGCTAAAGTGTAATACTTTTATTGTTTTTTTTATTTTTACTATTATATTCCATAGCACCTTTATTTTTTAGCTTTAGAATATTTACTTTGTCTTGTACTTAAGTCTAGTTATAGATTCACTCTAAATCTGATGATTACAAGCATTGATCCTGATACCAACCTCTTATTAACCCTTTCAGGGTCGAGAGGCCCTCTCCTAAACTCGAAAATTTTTTGGAAAAAAAAAATTATTTTTTCTTATGAAATGATAGAGAATCTTTTCCCAATCATAATGACACCAAAAGTATGAAATTTCATGGAAAACTTACAGAATTATGCTCTCATGAAGTTAGCGGTCTTGACGATGTTTACGCATCGGCAATTTCACCCACTTTGAGCCCTATTTTCGGCCAATTCCAGTGTACTAGTCGACAAAAATCATATTTATTTTGCTAGAACTCCATTTTTTCTATTGAATGAGTACAAGAAACCACCCATTTACCGATTTCAACTATCGAGTAAAGTGGTCAGAAATTGGCAATGTTGCCAATTTCACACAAATTTCAGAAGATGCCAATTTCAAAATAGAGTCCAGAATAAACATGATAGACATTCCTGGCACTAAAATAACATTTTCTCTGTTCATTAGTCACGTCCCCAGGCCCCTCTTACATCTCTTTTGCTTTCCACTTTGAATTTTTATTCTCACAATAAATAGAAGATTTACTGTTATGCAGACTACTGCATTAGTGTAGAAATGGTGTAGAAATGGTATAAATAATATCAGCACACTTGTGAAAGAATATTAGACTCACCAGTTGATGTGTATTGGACGCTTGGCATGATTTGTTTACTTTTGTACTTTGTTAAAAATCAAACATTTCTTCTAATTTGAGCTGAATTTCAAGATACTTTTCATTGTGAAACCAATCAAAATCATCTCAATTTCTGTAATATGTCTTCCATTCTATAAAATGAGACCAGGAAAACTAAAATACAACCATAAATACCATACAAAAATACACTGCAAAGTTGCTGTTTTAACCCTTTGAGGGTTTTGGTCATACTAGTACGTCTTACGCGTAGGGGTTTTTGAC
Source organism: Cherax quadricarinatus (assembly GCF_038502225.1). NCBI lineage: Eukaryota > Metazoa > Arthropoda > Malacostraca > Decapoda > Parastacidae > Cherax > Cherax quadricarinatus. The sequence continues at coordinate 37,086,683 of NC_091311.1, read as the reverse complement.
GTACTAGTACGCATAAATTCTAGCGGCCTCAAATCTCGCAGGAAAAGGCTGATAAGCCTAGATGTGAGAGAATGGGTCTGTGTGGTGGGTGTGCACAGTAGGAAAAAAATCTGGGACCCAGTGGTGCATTGTGGGAATGCCATCATAGTACACAATTTCCACCGTGCCCTGTGGTAAGAAGTTCCTCACTCCTCGGCGAATTGGGACACTTTTGTTCCCCAGTGACAGTTCTAATACAGATGGAAGTGACAGTGAAGATGAGTTTCAAGGTTCTGGTGAGGTTTTGACCGAAACTAATGACCATAATATGGGTAATAGTGAGGAAAACCCAGACAACCCACAGCCTTCCACCTCTGGTGCTGGGCCGTCTTGTTCACGTTCAGTTGTACCAGAATCAAAGAGGAAACTCCTATTTTCCAAAATCCCAGACTCAGATGTGAGCATTGGTGATGATAGTGATAGTGATTATGAACTACAAGCTCTTCAAACTTGTTCCAAGAATGGAGGAGGAGGAGGAGGCAGAGGAGGAGGAGGCAGAGGAGGAGGAGGCAAGAGGAGGAGGAGGCAAGAGGAGGAGGAGGCAGAGGAGGAGGAGGAGGAAGAAGAGGAGGAGGAGGAGGAGGAGGAAGAAGAGGAGGAGGAGGAGGAGGAGGAGGAAGAAGAGGAGGAGGAGGAGGAAGAAGAAGAATACGTAATGATAACAATAATACATAATAATAATAATACATAATAATAATAGGTAATAATAATAATAATAATATGTAATAATAAATGTTCACCCATGACAGTAACAAGATAAGGGGAGATAACATCTGATAAGTGCTGACGTTTGATGAGGGTAAATGAGGGTAGAGCTGATGCCAAAAGATGAGATGAACATCGCCCTCCCTTTGTTTTTGCTGGTATACTAACATTTCTGTCTGTCTATTTGCCTGTCTGTCAAGCTCCCTGTCTATCCGTCTAGCTCTCTGTCTCAGAGAGCCACAAGACTGCGTCATCACTTTTACTCACATCTTCAAGCAGAGTATAGCACTTTGTCTGGGTTTCTTGGGTTATCCTAGGTAATTTATACTATGTATACTTGTATTTATGTGTACCTGTGAGACAGAGATAAAAAGACAGATAGAATGAGGAAGAAAGATAATTAGATAGAATGGAGGAAGGGAAGCAGCATCCGACCCCATTGTTTTGACAGGCGGGAGGGGGAGTGAGTAATGAGACAATATGTCATTTTGACAGCTGCCGACTCCTGGTAATTTACACTATGGAGGAGAAGGAGAAGGAGGAAGAGTAGGGGGAAGAGGAAGAAGAGGAGGAGGAGGAAGAGGAGGAGGAGGAAGAGGAGGAGGAGGAAGAGGAAGAGTAGGAGGAAGAGGAATAAGAGGAAGAGGAGGAGGAAGAGGAATAGTAGGAGGAAGATTAGGGAGAAGAGGAGGAAGAGGAAGAAGAGGAGGAGGAGGAAGAGTAGGAGGAAGAGGAAGAAGAGGAGGAGGAGGAAGAGGAGGAGGAGGAAGAGGAAGAGTAGGAGGAAGAGGAAGAGGAGGAAGAGGAAGAGTATGAGGAAGAGTAGGGGGAAGAGGAGGATGAGTAGGGGGAAGAGGAGGAAGAGGAAGAAGAGGAGGAGGAGGGTGGAACACTAGTACACTGGTACTGGTACACTAACATTTCTGTCTGTCTATTTGTCTGTCTGTCAAGCTCCCTGTCTATCTGTCTATCTGTCTAGCTCTCTGTCTCAGAGAGCCACAAGACTGTGTCATCACTTTTACTCACATCTTCAAGCAAAGTATAGCACTTTGTCTGGATTTCTTGGGTTATCCTAGGTAATTTATACTATGTATACTTGTATTTATGTGTACCTGTGAGACAGAGATAGACAGACAGATAGAAAGAGAGAGACAGATTGAAAGAGATAGAATGAGGGAGAAAGATAAAACACCATTGTGTATGACACCATGTTTCAGAGTTCCACAAGCTGCAGAACTAATAGGAATATGTTCAGTGACTGTATATTGGTATATATATTATAGAACAATAATAATAAACAATGTTTTGTATTGTTTGTTTTTGTAAACAAGTTTTGTAAACAATATATTGATAATTATGTTTGTGTGCTTATTGTGTTGTATACAACGAGTGTATATATGTACATTGCACCTTACTTTGGTCTCACAGGCCACATAAGTTATGTGAAAAAATAAAATAGTGAAAAAAACAACAAACCTTCAAATACAAGTAAACTAAAGTTTACCGGGTGAGCGGCAGTCGCCACTGTTGCCATACGCGGCTCATTTTCTGCAAACTTCATGCATCCATATCTCCGTAAGTATTGATGGTAATTTTTTTTTGTTTATCCTATAATGTTTAGAAAAAAAAACTCTATTTTTTCATAAGAAAAAATAATTTTTTTTTTTTTTGAAATTTGGCCGACCCTGAGAACGAGTTTCGGAGAGGGCCTGTCGACCCTCAAAGGGTTAATAAGAACTTTACTTTTTCCTAGTATCTGTATTACCAGTTATTCCCATTTATACATTGTTATAAATCCCTTATTATCTTTTTTCACAATCTTACCAAATTTTTCCCTTTAATCCCAGTTTATAAATATTACATCAGTGTGTACTGCCCTTTATTCAGTAATTATTTTACTCTTAGTTTTAACCCTTTGACTGTCGAAAGGCCCAATCTTGATGTGTCTCCTGGTGTCGCAAAATATTCGAAAAAAAAAATTATTTTTTCTTATGAAAATGTTAAGATTATTTTTCTGATTGTTTCAGTCCAAAAAAAAATTTTTTCCCATCAGTACTTACCCAGATATAGAGGCATGGAGTTTGCAGAAAATGAGCCGCATATGGCAAGAGCGGCGACTGCCACTCACCCAGTAAACTTTGGTTTATTTGTATTTGAAGGTTTGTTGTTTTTTTCACTATTTTATTTTTTCACATAACTTATGTGGCCTGTGAGACCAAAGTAAGGTGCAATGTACATATATACACTCGTTGTATACAACACAATAAGCACACAAACATAATTATCAATATATTGTTTACAAAACTTGTTTACAAAAACAAACAATACAAAATTTTTTTTATTACTATTGTTCTATAATATATATACCAATATACAGTCACTGGACATATTCCTAGAAGTTCTGCAGCTTGTGTAACTCTTTGAAACATGTTTTCCTACACAATGGTATTTTACACTCCTCACACATAAAACATGGTGTCATACACAGTGGTGTTTTACACTCCTCACACATAAAACCAGTGTGTGTGCATTTTTGTGGAAGTTTTTTTTTATGTGCAAAGACAAAACACCTCGTCTGAGCAGTTTTCTTCAAAGTATTAGCAGGCAGTTGTGTTATGTAGTTATCCTAGGTAAATGGTCATGTGTCATCATTCCTTCCTGCATTCCTTTCCTGCATTCCTTTCCTTCATTCCTTTCCTGCATTCCTTTCCTTCATTCCTTTCCTGCATTCCTATCCTTCATTCCTTTCCTGCATTCCTTTCCTGCATTCCTTTCCTTCATTCCTTTCCTGCATTCCTTTCCTGCATTCCTTTCCTGCATTCCTTTCCTCCATTCCTTTCCTTCATTCCTTTCCTGCATTCCTTTCCTTCATTCCTTTCCTGCATTCCTTTCCTACCTCTCTTCCTACATTCCTTCATCTGTCCTTCCTTACTTTTTTCCTTCCTTTCATCTCGTCCTTCCTTCATTCCTGCCTTCCCTTCTTGCTTCTGGTTTCTATAATATATATACACATATATAGTCACTAGATACTTTCATATAACTGCTATTATCTCCATTCAGCAAGCTTGTCTTGTGTGCAAGTGTGTGGCTTTTAATTGTTTTGAGTCAGGAGTCAGCAGCTGTCAAAATGACATATTGTCTCATTACTCACCTTCCCTACCGCCTGTCAAAACAATGGGGTCGGATGCTGCTTCCCCTCCATTCTATCTAATTATCTTTCTCCCTCATTTTATCTCTTTCAATCTGTCTCTCTCTGTCTCTCTCTCTCTCTCTCTCTCTGTCTATCTCTGTCTCACAGGTACACATAAATACAAGTATACATAGTGTAAATTACCTAGGATAACCCAATAAATCCAGACAAAGTGCTATACTCTGCTTGAAGATGTGAGTAAACGTGATGATGACACAGTCTTGTGGCTCTCTCTGAGACAGAGAGCTAGACAGATAGACAGGGAGCTTGGCAGACAGACAAATAGACAGACAGAAATGTTAGTGTACCAGCAAAAACAAAGGGAAGGGGATGGTCATCTAATCTTTTATCAACTGCACCCTCCCTCCACCCTCATTTACGCTCATCAAACGTCAGCTCTTATCAGATGTTATCTCCCCTTATCTTGTCACTGTCATGGGGTGAACTGTTTTTCATGCTTCAAGGGAACATATTATTATTATTACGTATTATTATTATTATTATTCCTCTTCCTCTTCTTCCTCATCTTCTTCTTCTTCTTCTTCTTCTTCTTCTTCTTCTTCTTCTTCTTCTTCTTCTTCTTCTTCTTCTTCTTCTTCTTCTTCTTCCTCATCTTCCTCATCTTCTTCTTCCTCTTCTTCCTCTTCTTCCGCTTCTTCCTCTTCCTCCTCCTCCTCCATTGCTTTTGGTCTCAAACTCCTCGAAATCATGAAATTAATCTTCACTGACACTTCCATCTGTGTTAGAGCATCACTTGGGAAGAGAAGAGTCCCAGATTTGCTGGGGAGTCACATATTTCTTACCGCTAGACATGCTGAAAAAGGAGGACTGAAACAGCATTCTCACAATGCACCACTGGCTCCCTGATTTTTTTTATATGGTGCACACTGACCATGGAGACCCATTCTCTCACATGTGGGCCTACCAGCTTTCTCCTGCTTGATTTGAAGCCGCTAGAATTTATGCGTATATATACGTCAAACACGGTATCTCCTATGACGTATATATACGACCGCGACAGCCAAGGGGTTAATAACAATCAAGGGACAAATTCAGGTGCTAAAATATTTTTCTTTCTTTTTTCATTATAGTCACTTTTGTTAAAAAACTAGGGTGCTACTGCAGGTGCTAAAGTGTAATACTTTTATTGTTTTTTTTATTTTTACTATTATATTCCATAGCACCTTTATTTTTTAGCTTTAGAATATTTACTTTGTCTTATACTTAAGTCTAGTTATAGATTCACTCTAAATCTGATGATTACAAGCATTGATCCTGATACCAACCTCTTATTAACCCTTTGAGGGTTTTCGTCGTACTAGTACGTCTTACGCGTAGGGGTTTTTGACGTACTAGTACTCATAAATTCTAGCGGCCTCAAATCTAGTGGGAGAAAGCTGGTAGGCCTTCATATGAAAGAATGGGTCTATGTGGTCAGTGTGCACAGTCTAAAAAAAATCCTGCAGCACACAGTGCATAATGAGAAAAAAAAAAACTTTGACCATTTTTTTTTAATAAATCAGCGACTTTGCAGTGTATTTTCGTATGGTATTTATTGTTGTATTCTAGTTTTCTTGGTCTCATTTTATAGAATGGAAGACATATTACAGAAATTGAGATGATTTTAACTGGTTTTACAAAGAAAAGTGCCTTGAAATTGAGCTCAAAGTAGCAGAAATGTTCGATTTTTACCAAACTTCAAAAGTACACAAATCGTGCCAAGCGTGCAATACACGTCAACTGGTGAGTCTAATATTCTTTCACAAGTGCACCAATAATATTTATACCATTTTTTACACTAATGCAGTAGTCTGCATAACAGTAAATCTTATATTTTTTGTGAAAATAAAAATTCAAAGTGGAAAGCAAAAGAATATAAGAGGGGCCTTGAGACGTTACTAATGATTAGAGGAAAAATCATTTTAGTGCTAGGAATGTCTTTCTTGTTTATTCTGGACCCTATTCGGAAATTGGCATCTTTTGAAATTTGTGTGAAATTGGCAAAATTGCTAAATTCTGACCACTGTACTGGATAGTTGAATTTCATAAATGAGTGGTTTCTTGCACCCATTCGATAGAAAAAATGGAGTTCTAGCGAAATATTCATGTTTTTTGTCGACTAGTACAGTGAAATTGGCCGAAAATGGGGCTCAAAGTGGGCAAAATCGCCGATGCGTAAACATCGCCGAGACCGCTAACTTTGGGAGAGCATAATTCCGTAAGTTTTCTATCAAATTTCAAACTTTTGGTGTCTTTATGATCGGGAAAAGATTCTCTATCTTTTCATAAGAGAAAATAATTTTTTTTTTTTTTTTAAATTTGGCCGACCCTGAGAACGAGTTTCGGAGAGGGCCTGTCGACCCTCAAAGGGTTAACCCTTTCAGGGTCGAGAGGCCCTCTCCTAAACTCGAAAATTTTTTGGAAAAAAAAAATTATTTTTTCTTATGAAATGATAGAGAATCTTTTCCCAATCATAATGACACCAAAAGTATGAAATTTCATGGAAAACTTACAGAATTATGCTCTCATGAAGTTAGCGGTCTTGACGATGTTTACGCATCGGCAATTTCACCCACTTTGAGCCCTATTTTCGGCCAATTCCAGTGTACTAGTCGACAAAAATCATATTTATTTTGCTAGAACTCCATTTTTTCTATTGAATGAGTACAAGAAACCACCCATTTACCGATTTCAACTATCGAGTAAAGTGGTCAGAAATTGGCAATGTTGCCAATTTCACACAAATTTCAGAAGATGCCAATTTCAAAATAGAGTCCAGAATAAACATGATAGACATTCCTGGCACTAAAATAACATTTTCTCTGTTCATTAGTCACGTCCCCAGGCCCCTCTTACATCTCTTTTGCTTTCCACTTTGAATTTTTATTCTCACAATAAATAGAAGATTTACTGTTATGCAGACTACTGCATTAGTGTAGAAATGGTGTAGAAATGGTATAAATAATATCAGCACACTTGTGAAAGAATATTAGACTCACCAGTTGATGTGTATTGGACGCTTGGCATGATTTGTTTACTTTTGTACTTTGGTAAAAATCAAACATTTCTTCTAATTTGAGCTGAATTTCAAGATACTTTTCATTGTGAAACCAATCAAAATCATCTCAATTTCTGTAATATGTCTTCCATTCTATAAAATGAGACCAGGAAAACTAAAATACAACCATAAATACCATACAAAAATACACTGCAAAATTGCTGTTTTAACCCTTTGAGGGTTTTGGTCATACTAGTACGTCTTACGCGTAGGGGTTTTTGACGTACTAGTACGCATAAATTCTAGCGGCCTCAAATCTCGCAGGAAAAGGCTGATAAGCCTAGATGTGAGAGAATGGGTCTGTGTGGTGGGTGTGCACAGTAGGAAAAAAATCTGGGACCCAGTGGTGCATTGTGGGAATGCCATCATAGTACACAATTTCCACCGTGCCCTGCGGTAAGAAGTTCCTCACTCCTCGGCGAATTGGGACACTTTTGTTCCCCAGTGACAGTTCTAATACAGATGGAAGTGACAGTGAAGATGAGTTTCAAGGTTCTGGTGAGGTTTTGACCGAAACTAATGACCATAATATGGGTAATAGTGAGGAAAACCCAGACAACCCACAGCCTTCCACCTCTGGTGCTGGGCCGTCTTGTTCACGTTCAGTTGTACCAGAATCAAAGAGGAAACTCCTATTTTCCAAAATCCCAGACTCAGATGTGAGCATTGGTGATGATAGTGATAGTGATTATAAACTACAAGCTCTTCAAACTTGTTCCAAGAATGGAGGAGGAGGAGGAGGCAGAGGAGGAGGAGGCAGAGGAGGAGGAGGCAAGAGGAGGAGGAGGCAAGAGGAGGAGGAGGCAGAGGAGGAGGAGGAGGAAGAAGAGGAGGAGGAGGAGGAGGAGGAGGAGGAAGAAGAGGAGGAGGAGGAGGAGGAGGAGGAGGAAGAAGAGGAGAAGGAGGAGGAAGAAGAAGAATACGTAATGATAACAATAATACATAATAATAATAATAATACATAATAATAATAGGTAATAATAATAATAATAATATGTAATAATAAATGTTCACCCATGACAGTAACAAGATAAGGGGAGATAACATCTGATAAGTGCTGACGTTTGATGAGGGTAAATGAGGGTAGAGCTGATGCCAAAAGATGAGATGAACATCGCCCTCCCTTTGTTTTTGCTGGTATACTAACATTTCTGTCTGTCTATTTGCCTGTCTGTCAAGCTCCCTGTCTATCCGTCTAGCTCTCTGTCTCAGAGAGCCACAAGACTGTGTCATCACTTTTACTCACATCTTCAAGCAGAGTATAGCACTTTGTCTGGGTTTCTTGGGTTATCCTAGGTAATTTATACTATGTATACTTGTATTTATGTGTACCTGTGAGACAGAGATAAAAAGACAGATAGAATGAGGAAGAAAGATAATTAGATAGAATGGAGGAAGGGAAGCAGCATCCGACCCCATTGTTTTGACAGGCGGGAGGGGGAGTGAGTAATGAGACAATATGTCATTTTGACAGCTGCCGACTCCTGGTAATTTACACTATGGAGGAGGAGGAGAAGGAGAAGGAGGAAGAGTAGGGGGAAGAGGAAGAAGAGGAGGAGGAGGAAGAGGAGGAGGAGGAAGAGGAAGAGTAGGAGGAAGAGGAATAAGAGGAAGAGGAGGAGGAAGAGGAATAGTAGGAGGAAGATTAGGGGGAAGAGGAGGAAGAGGAAGAAGAGGAGGAGGAGGAAGAGTAGGAGGAAGAGGAAGAAGAGGAGGAGGAGGAAGAGGAGGAGGAGGAAGAGGAAGAGTAGGAGGAAGAGGAAGAGGAGGAAGAGGAAGAGTATGAGGAAGAGTAGGGGGAAGAGGAGGATGAGTAGGGGGAAGAGGAGGAAGAGGAAGAAGAGGAGGAGGAGGGTGGAACACTAGTACACTGGTACTGGTACACTAACATTTCTGTCTGTCTATCTGTCTGTCTGTCAAGCTCCCTGTCTATCTGTCTATCTGTCTAGCTCTCTGTCTCAGAGAGCCACAAGACTGTGTCATCACTTTTACTCACATCTTCAAGCAAAGTATAGCACTTTGTCTGGATTTCTTGGGTTATCCTAGGTAATTTATACTATGTATACTTGTATTTATGTGTACCTGTGAGACAGAGATAGACAGACAGATAGAAAGAGAGAGACAGATTGAAAGAGATAGAATGAGGGAGAAAGATAAAACACCATTGTGTATTACACCATGTTTCAGAGTTCCACAAGCTGCAGAACTAATAGGAATATGTTCAGTGACTGTATATTGGTATATATATTATAGAACAATAATAATAAACAATGTTTTGTATTGTTTGTTTTTGTAAACAAGTTTTGTAAACAATATATTGATAATTATGTTTGTGTGCTTATTGTGTTGTATACAACGAGTGTATATATGTACATTGCACCTTACTTTGGTCTCACAGGCCACATAAGTTATGTGAAAAAATAAAATAGTGAAAAAAACAACAAACCTTCAAATACAAGTAAACTAAAGTTTACCGGGTGAGCGGCAGTCGCCGCTGTTGCCATACGCGGCTCATTTTCTGCAAACTTCATGCATCCATATCTCCGTAAGTATTGATGGTAATTTTTTTTTGTTTATCCTATAATGTTTAGAAAAAAAAACTCTATTTTTTCATAAGAAAAAATAATTTTTTTTTTTTTTTGAAATTTGGCCGACCCTGAGAACGAGTTTCGGAGAGGGCCTGTCGACCCTCAAAGGGTTAATAAGAACTTTACTTTTTCCTAGTATCTGTATTACCAGTTATTCCCATTTATACATTGTTATAAATCCCTTATTATCTTTTTTCACAATCTTACCAAATTTTTCCCTTTAATCCCAGTTTATAAATATTACATCAGTGTGTACTGCCCTTTATTCAGTAATTATTTTACTCTTAGTTTTAACCCTTTGACTGTCGAAAGGCCCAATCTTGATGTGTCTCCTGGTGTCGCAAAATATTCGAAAAAAAAAATTATTTTTTCTTATGAAAATGTTAAGATTATTTTTCTGATTGTTTCAGTCCAAAAAAAAAAATTTTCCCATCAGTACTTACCCAGATATAGAGGCATGGAGTTTGCAGAAAATGAGCCGCATATGGCAAGAGCGGCGACTGCCACTCACCCAGTAAACTTTGGTTTACTTGTATTTGAAGGTTTGTTGTTTTTTTTTCACTATTTTATTTTTTCACATAACTTATGTGGCCTGTGAGACCAAAGTAAGGTGCAATGTACATATATACACTCGTTGTATACAACACAATAAGCACACAAACATAATTATCAATATATTGTTTACAAAACTTGTTTACAAAAGCAAACAATACAAAATTTTTTTTATTACTATTGTTCTATAATATATATACCAATATACAGTCACTGGACATATTCCTAGAAGTTCTGCAGCTTGTGTAACTCTTTGAAACATGTTTTCATACACAATGGTATTTTACACTCCTCACACATAAAACATGGTGTCATACACAGTGGTGTTTTACACTCCTCACACATAAAACCAGTGTGTGTGCATTTTTGTGGAAGTTTTTTTTTATGTGCAAAGACAAAACACCTCGTCTGAGCAGTTTTCTTCAAAGTATTAGCAGGCAGTTGTGTTATGTAGTTATCCTAGGTAAATGGTCGTGTGTCATCATTCCTTCCTGCATTCCTTTCCTTCATTCCTTTCCTGCATTCCTTTCCTTCATTCCTTTCCTGCATTCCTTTCCTTCATTCCTTTCCTGCATTCCTATCCTTCATTCCTTTCCTGCATTCCTTTCCTGCATTCCTTTCCTTCATTCCTTTCCTGCATTCCTTTCCTGCATTCCTTTCCTGCATTCCTTTCCTCCATTCCTTTCCTTCATTCCTTTCCTGCATTCCTTTCCTTCATTCCTTTCCTGCATTCCTTTCCTACCTCTCTTCCTACATTCCTTCATCTGTCCTTCCTTACTTTTTTCCTTCCTTTCATCTCGTCCTTCCTTCATTCCTGCCTTCCCTTCTTGCTTCTGGTTTCTATAATATATATACACATATATAGTCACTAGATACTTTCATATAACTGCTATTATCTCCATTCAGCAAGCTTGTCTTGTGTGCAAGTGTGTGGCTTATAATTGTTTTGAGTCAGGAGTCAGCAGCTGTCAAAATGACATATTGTCTCATTACTCACTCCCCCTACCGCCTGTCAAAACAATGGGGTCGGATGCTGCTTCCCCTCCATTCTATCTAATTATCTTTCTCCCTCATTTTATCTCTTTCAATCTGTCTCTCTCTGTCTCTCTCTCTCTCTCTCTCTGTCTATCTCTGTCTCACAGGTACACATAAATACAAGTATACATAGTGTAAATTACCTAGGATAACCCAATAAATCCAGACAAAGTGCTATACTCTGCTTGAAGATGTGAGTAAACGTGATGATGACAGTCTTGTGGCTCTCTCTGAGACAGAGAGCTAGACAGATAGACAGGGAGCTTGGCAGACAGACAAATAGACAGACAGAAATGTTAGTGTACCAGCAAAAACAAAGGGAAGGGGATGGTCATCTAATCTTTTATCAACTGCACCCTCCCTCCACCCTCATTTACGCTCATCAAACGTCAGCTCTTATCAGATGTTATCTCCCCTTATCTTGTCTCTGTCATGGGGTGAACTGTTTTTCATGCTTCAAGGGAACATATTATTATTATTACATATTATTATTATTATTATTCCTCTTCCTCTTCTTCCTCATCTTCTTCTTCTTCTTCTTCTTCTTCTTCTTCTTCTTCTTCTTCTTCTTCTTCTTCTTCTTCTTCTTCTTCTTCTTCCTCATCTTCCTCATCTTCTTCTTCCTCTTCTTCCTCTTCTTCCGCTTCTTCCTCTTCCTCCTCCTCCTCCATTGCTTTTGGTCTCAAACTCCTCGAAATCATGAAATTAATCTTCACTGACACTTCCATCTGTGTTAGAGCATCACTTGGGAAGAGAAGAGTCCCAGATTTGCTGGGGAGTCACATATTTCTTACCGCTAGACATGCTGAAAAAGGAGGACTGAAACAGCATTCTCACAATGCACCACTGGCTCCCTGATTTTTTTTATATGGTGCACACTGACCATAGAGACCCATTCTCTCACATGTGGGCCTACCAGCTTTCTCCTGCTTGATTTGAAGCCGCTAGAATTTATGCGTATATATATGTCAAACACGGTATCTCCTATGACGTATATATACGACCGCGACAGCCAAGGGGTTAATAACAATCAAGGGACAAATTCAGGTGCTAAAATATTTTTCTTTCTTTTTTCATTATAGTCACTTTTGTTAAAAAACTAGGGTGCTACTGCAGGTGCTAAAGTGTAATACTTTTATTGTTTTTTTTATTTTTACTATTATATTCCATAGCACCTTTATTTTTTAGCTTTAGAATATTTACTTTGTCTTATACTTAAGTCTAGTTATAGATTCACTCTAAATCTGATGATTACAAGCATTGATCCTGATACCAACCTCTTATTAACCCTTTGAGGGTTTTCGTCGTACTAGTACGTCTTACGCGTAGGGGTTTTTGACGTACTAGTACTCATAAATTCTAGCGGCCTCAAATCTAGTGGGAGAAAGCTGGTAGGCCTTCATATGAAAGAATGGGTCTATGTGGTCAGTGTGCACAGTCTAAAAAAAATCCTGCAGCACACAGTGCATAATGAGAAAAAAAAAACTTTGACCATTTTTTTTGAATAAATCAGCGACTTTGCAGTGTATTTTCGTATGGTATTTATTGTTGTATTCTAGTTTTCTTGGTCTCATTTTATAGAATGGAAGACATATTACAGAAATTGAGATGATTTTGACTGGTTTTACAAAGAAAAGTGCCTTGAAATTGAGCTCAAAGTAGCAGAAATGTTCGATTTTTACCAAACTTCAAAAGTACACAAATCGTGCCAAGCGTGCAATACACGTCAACTGGTGAGTCTAATATTCTTTCACAAGTGCACCAATAATATTTATACCATTTTTTACACTAATGCAGTAGTCTGCATAACAGTAAATCTTATATTTTTTTGTGAAAATAAAAATTCAAAGTGGAAAGCAAAAGAATATAAGAGGGGCCTTGAGACGTTACTAATGACTAGAGGAAAAATCATTTTAGTGCTAGGAATGTCTTTCTTGTTTATTCTGGACCCTATTCGGAAATTGGCATCTTTTGAAATTTGTGTGAAATTGGCAAAATTGCTAAATTCTGACCACTGTACTGGATAGTTGAATTTCATAAATGAGTGGTTTCTTGCACCCATTCGATAGAAAAAATGAAGTTCTAGCGAAATATTCATGTTTTTTGTCGACTAGTACAGTGAAATTGGCCGAAAATGGGGCTCAAAGTGGGCAAAATCGCCGATGCGTAAACATCGCCGAGACCGCTAACTTTGCGAGAGCATAATTCCGTAAGTTTTCTATCAAATTTCAAACTTTTGGTGTCTTTATGATCGGGAAAAGATTCTCTATCTTTTCATAAGAGAAAATAATTTTTTTTTTTTTTAAATTTGGCCGACCCTGAGAACGAGTTTCGGAGAGGGCCTGTCGACCCTCAAAGGGTTAACCCTTTCAGGGTCGAGAGGCCCTCTCCTAAACTCGAAAATTTTTTGGAAAAAAAAAATTATTTTTTCTTATGAAATGATAGAGAATCTTTTCCCAATCATAATGACACCAAAAGTATGAAATTTCATGGAAAACTTACAGAATTATGCTCTCATGAAGTTAGCGGTCTTGACGATGTTTACGCATCGGCAATTTCACCCACTTTGAGCCCTATTTTCGGCCAATTCCAGTGTACTAGTCGACAAAAATCATATTTATTTTGCTAGAACTCCATTTTTTCTATTGAATGAGTACAAGAAACCACCCATTTACCGATTTCAACTATCGAGTAAAGTGGTCAGAAATTGGCAATGTTGCCAATTTCACACAAATTTCAGAAGATGCCAATTTCAAAATAGAGTCCAGAATAAACATGATAGACATTCCTGGCACTAAAATAACATTTTCTCTGTTCATTAGTCACGTCCCCAGGCCCCTCTTACATCTCTTTTGCTTTCCACTTTGAATTTTTATTCTCACAATAAATAGAAGATTTACTGTTATGCAGACTACTGCATTAGTGTAGAAATGGTGTAGAAATGGTATAAATAATATCAGCACACTTGTGAAAGAATATTAGACTCACCAGTTGATGTGTATTGGACGCTTGGCATGATTTGTTTACTTTTGTACTTTGGTAAAAATCAAACATTTCTTCTAATTTGAGCTGAATTTCAAGATACTTTTCATTGTGAAACCAATCAAAATCATCTCAATTTCTGTAATATGTCTTCCATTCTATAAAATGAGACCAGGAAAACTAAAATACAACCATAAATACCATACAAAAATACACTGCAAAGTTGCTGTTTTAACCCTTTGAGGGTTTTGGTCATACTAGTACGTCTTACGCGTAGGGGTTTTTGACGTACTAGTACGCATAAATTCTAGCGGCCTCAAATCTCGCAGGAAAAGGCTGATAAGCCTAGATGTGAGAGAATGGGTCTGTGTGGTGGGTGTGCACAGTAGGAAAAAAATCTGGGACCCAGTGGTGCATTGTGGGAATGCCATCATAGTACACAATTTCCACCGTGCCCTGCGGTAAGAAGTTCCTCACTCCTCGGCGAATTGGGACACTTTTGTTCCCCAGTGACAGTTCTAATACAGATGGAAGTGACAGTGAAGATGAGTTTCAAGGTTCTGGTGAGGTTTTGACCGAAACTAATGACCATAATATGGGTAATAGTGAGGAAAACCCAGACAACCCACAGCCTTCCACCTCTGGTGCTGGGCCGTCTTGTTCACGTTCAGTTGTACCAGAATCAAAGAGGAAACTCCTATTTTCCAAAATCCCAGACTCAGATGTGAGCATTGGTGATGATAGTGATAGTGATTATGAACTACAAGCTCTTCAAACTTGTTCCAAGAATGGAGGAGGAGGAGGAGGCAGAGGAGGAGGAGGCAGAGGAGGAGGAGGCAAGAGGAGGAGGAGGCAAGAGGAGGAGGAGGCAGAGGAGGAGGAGGAGGAGGAGGAGGAGGAAGAAGAGGAGGAGGAGGAGGAGGAGGAAGAAGAGGAGGAGGAGGAGGAGGAGGAGGAAGAAGAGGAGGAGGAGGAGGAAGAAGAAGAATACGTAATGATAACAATAATACATAATAATAATAATACATAATAATAATAGGTAATAATAATAATAATAATATGTAATAATAAATGTTCACCCATGACAGTAACAAGATAAGGGGAGATAACATCTGATAAGTGCTGACGTTTGATGAGGGTAAATGAGGGTAGAGCTGATGCCAAAAGATGAGATGAACATCGCCCTCCCTTTGTTTTTGCTGGTATACTAACATTTCTGTCTGTCTATTTGCCTGTCTGTCAAGCTCCCTGTCTATCCGTCTAGCTCTCTGTCTCAGAGAGCCACAAGACTGCGTCATCACTTTTACTCACATCTTCAAGCAGAGTATAGCACTTTGTCTGGGTTTCTTGGGTTATCCTAGGTAATTTATACTATGTATACTTGTATTTATGTGTACCTGTGAGACAGAGATAAACAGACAGATAGAATGAGGAAGAAAGATAATTAGATAGAATGGAGGAAGGGAAGCAGCATCCGACCCCATTGTTTTGACAGGCGGGAGGGGGAGTGAGTAATGAGACAATATGTCATTTTGACAGCTGCCGACTCCTGGTAATTTACACTATGGAGGAGGAGGAGAAGGAGAAGGAGGAAGAGTAGGGGGAAGAGGAAGAAGAGGAGGAGGAGGAAGAGGAGGAGGAGGAAGAGGAGGAGGAGGAAGAGGAAGAGTAGAAGGAAGAGGAATAAGAGGAAGAGGAGGAGGAAGAGGAATAGTAGGAGGAAGATTAGGGGGAAGAGGAGGAAGAGGAAGAAGAGGAGGAGGAGGAAGAGTAGGAGGAAGAGGAAGAAGAGGAGGAGGAGGAAGAGGAGGAGGAGGAAGAGGAAGAGTAGGAGGAAGAGGAAGAGGAGGAAGAGGAAGAGGAGGAAGAGGAAGAGTATGAGGAAGAGTAGGGGGAAGAGGAGGAAGAGTAGGGGGAAGAGGAGGAAGAGGAAGAAGAGGAGGAGGAGGGTGGAACACTAGTACACTGGTACTGGTACACTAACATTTCTGTCTGTCTATTTGTCTGTCTGTCAAGCTCCCTGTCTATCTGTCTATCTGTCTAGCTCTCTGTCTCAGAGAGCCACAAGACTGTGTCATCACTTTTACTCACATCTTCAAGCAAAGTATAGCACTTTGTCTGGATTTCTTGGGTTATCCTAGGTAATTTATACTATGTATACTTGTATTTATGTGTACCTGTGAGACAGAGATAGAAAGAGAGAGACAGATTGAAAGAGATAGAATGAGGGAGAAAGATAAAACACCATTGTGTATGACACCATGTTTCAGAGTTCCACAAGCTGCAGAACTAATAGGAATATGTTCAGTGACTGTATATTGGTATATATATTATAGAACAATAATAATAAACAATGTTTTGTATTGTTTGTTTTTGTAAACAAGTTTTGTAAACAATATATTGATAATTATGTTTGTGTGCTTATTGTGTTGTATACAACGAGTGTATATATGTACATTGCACCTTACTTTGGTCTCACAGGCCACATAAGTTATGTGAAAAAATAAAATAGTGAAAAAAACAACAAACCTTCAAATACAAGTAAACTAAAGTTTACCGGGTGAGCGGCAGTCGCCGCTGTTGCCATACGCGGCTCATTTTCTGCAAACTTCATGCATCCATATCTCCGTAAGTATTGATGGTAAATTTTTTTTGTTTATCCTATAATGTTTAGAAAAAAAAACTCTATTTTTTCATAAGAAAAAATAATTTTTTTTTTTTTGAAATTTGGCCGACCCTGAGAACGAGTTTCGGAGAGGGCCTGTCGACCCTCAAAGGGTTAAACCAAAAACACGGTCGGAGTTTTTTTTTCTCATTATGCACTGTGTGCTGCAGGATTTTTTTATACTATGCACATTGACCACATAGACCCATTCTTTCATATGTAGGCCTACCAGCTTTCTCTCACTAGATTTGAAGGTGCTAGAATTTAGGCATGCAAGTACGTCAATAACCCTGGTGCGTAAGCCGTACTAGTATGTTGGAAACCCTGAAAGGGTTAAATGACTTAAATGAATTAAACAGCAACTGTAATTACTACACAGCAGAACAAGCAAAGGCACTCCTCAGAGCTAACAACAACATAACTGTCTTTAACTATGATGACCTCACAGCATTACTAAATTCCCTGCATGTCAGGGAATTACTCTCATTACTCTCACCGAAACCTGGCTAAAGCCAGATACTACAGATGTCTATGCCATTCCTGGTTACACAGCCATACACAACTGTAGGCCAGATCAACAAGGGGGGTGGCACAGCTATGTACTACTCAGACCAACTGGAATGTATCAACAATACTTTCTCAAGGGATAAACATGGGGAATATATAATAGCTAAATTCAAATCTAAATACCTACAAAAACCTCTCACAGTAATAAACATCTACAGAGTACCACAGTCAAATATAAGCAGTTTTAGTGAAAACCTAGGAAGTATGATAACTGATGCACACATGAACAAAGACCATTTACTACTCACAGGAGACTTCAGTGTAAGTCTTCTCCAAGACCAGGACCCACATGTAACTGAATTCACAAACACTATGAGTAACTGCTTGTTATTACCAGCAGTAACAAAACCTACAAAAATCTCTGAGACTAGTGTTTCCCTATTAGACCACATCTGGACCAACACCATATCCCCTTTAAAATCAGTCATAATCACAGATAACACCACAGACCACTACCCTACCTTTCTCATAACCAATCTAGGTAAATTATCCCAAGACACTACTAAAGTAACCTTCAGACTTCACAATGAGACAGCCATTAATAACTTCACAACAGCAATGACAAACATCGACTGGCAAATTGAGCTAGAAACCCATACAGATACTGATGAATGTATTAATAATTTTCTAAAAAAGACCCAATACCTCTATAACAAGCACTGCTCTAAAAAACCAGGCCCGGTGGCCTGGTGGCTAAAGCTCCCGCTTCACACACGGAGGGCCCGGGTTCGATTCCCGGTGGGTAGGAAACATTTCGACACATTTCCTTACACCTGTTGTCCTGTTCACCTAGCAGCAAATAGGTACCTGGGTGTTAGTCGACTGGTGTGGGTCGCATCCTGGGGGACAAGATTAAGGACCCCAATGGAAATAAGTTAGACAGTCCTCGATGACGCACTGACTTTCTTGGGTTATCCTGGGTGGCTGATCCTCCGGGGATTAAAAATCCGAACGAAATCTTATCTTATCTTATCTTAAGAGACCGAGCAGTCCCTCTGCTAACACCCAGCTTCCTCAGATCCGTAAATATAAAGCACCTATATGAAAAACAGTACAGAATGGGTCAAATAACCAGAGACTAAACAAAACGTTAGTCGTCAGTCCTAACCAGTCTGATAAGAAGGGCAAAAAAGTTATGAGAATAGATTATCCAACTTAAAATATGATATAAAAAAGACCTGGAAAACCCTATCTGAAATTCTAGGAACAAAGAAGGTACGAGTAAACAGAACAATCAAACTAACAAAACCAGATGAACCCCTACTCTCGCCGACTGAAACAGCAAACAGACTTGATGTTTTCTTCTCCACCATTGGAAAAAAACCTGGCAGAAAAATTCCCAAGTTCAAATACCCCACCTAATGACTACCTCACTGGCACCTTCCCGAACACACTATTCCTAGCCCCAACTAACCCAACAGAAGTTTCACTCATTATCAACACACTAAAGAACAAGGCAGGAGATTTAAATAACTTACCACCCTTTATATACAAAAAAGCTTCACAAGTACTGTAACCAATCACCAACACTCTTTAACAAATCCATTGAATCCTCTACCTTCCCCACATTTTTCAAAATAGCGAGGGTCACCCCGATACATAAAGGTGGAGATCAAGCAGACTTGAATTACTATAGGCCAATATCCAACTTACCCCTTCTCTCTAAAATCTTTGAAAAATTAATTCATAAGCGAATTTATTCCTACCTCATCTCCCAGGCGTAATAAAAATACGAATGATGCTATTATACACATGCCTGAACAAATATACACTGCACTCAAGAAAAAAGAAGTCCCATTGGGGATCTTCATTGATTTATGTAAAGCTTTTGATACAGTTGACCATGATTTGTTGTACATAAAATTATCACACTATGGTATAAGAGGGCACTCCCTCAACTACCTAAAGCAACCAAAGCAACAGAAGCCAATATGTGTACACAAATGGAACAAACTCTTCCACACAACCAATTACAGTTGGAGTCCCACAGGGAAGTGTCTTTGGCCCTCTTCTCTTTCTCATTTACGTAAACGACCTACAAAATGCATTACCTGGAGTTTACCTGGAGAGAGTTCTGGGGGTCAACGCCCCCGCGGCCCGGTCTGTGACCAGGCCTCCTGGTGGATCAGAGCCTGATCAACCAGGCTGTTGCTGCTGGCTGCACGCAAACCAACGTACGAGCCACAGCCCGGCTGATCAGGAACTGACTTTAGGTGCTTGTCCAGTGCCAGCTTGAAGACTGCCAGGGGTCTGTTGGTAATCCCCCTTATGTGTGCTGGGAGGCAGTTGAACAGTCTCGGGCCCCTGACACTTATTGTATGGTCTCTTAACGTGCTAGTGACACCCCTGCTTTTCATTGGGGGGATGGTGCATCGTCTGCCAAGTCTTTTGCTTTCGTAGTGAGTGATTTTCGTGTGCAAGTTCGGTACTAGTCCCTCTAGGATTTTCCAGGTGTATATAATCATGTATCTCTCCCTCCTGCATTCCAGGGAATACAGGTTTAGGAACCTCAAGCGCTCCCAGTAATTGAGGTGTTTTATCTCCGTTATGCGCGCCGTGAAAGTTCTCTGTACATTTTCTAGGTCGGCAATTTCACCTGCCTTGAAAGGTGCTGTTAGTGTGCAGCAATATTCCAGCCTAGATAGAACAAGTGACCTGAAGAGTGTCATCATGGGCTTGGCCTCCCTAGTTTTGAAGGTTCTCATTATCCATCCTGTCATTTTTCTAGCAGATGCGATTGATACAATGTTATGGTCCTTGAAGGTGAGATCCTCCGACATGATCACTCCCAGGTCTTTGACGTTGGTGTTTCGCTCTATTTTGTGGCCAGAATTTGTTTTGTATTCTGATGAAGATTTAATTTCCTCATGTTTACCATATCTGAGTAATTGAAATTTCTCATCGTTGAACTTCATATTGTTTTCTGCAGCCCACTGAAAGATTTGGTTGATGTCCGCCTGGAGCTTTGCAGTGTCTGCAATGGAAGACACTGTCATGCAGATTCGGGTGTCATCTGCAAAGGAAGACACGGTGCTGTGGCTGACATCCTTGTCTATGTCGGATATGAGGATGAGGAACAAGATGGGAGCGAGTACTGTGCCTTGTGGAACAGAGCTTTTCACAGTAGCTGCCTCGGACTTTACTCTGTTGATGACTACTCTCTGTGTTCTGTTAGTGAGGAAATTATAGATCCATCGACCGACTTTTCCTGTTATTCCTTTAGCACGCATTTTGTGTGCTATTACGCCATGGTCACACTTGTCGAAGGCTTTTGCAAAGTCTGTATATATTACATCTGCATTCTTTTTGTCTTCTAGTGCATTTAGGACCTTGTCGTAGTGATCCAATAGTTGAGACAGACAGGAGCGACCTGTTCTAAACCCATGTTGCCCTGGGTTGTGTAACTGATGGGTTTCTAGATGGGTGGTGATCTTGCTTCTTAGGACCCTTTCAAAGATTTTTATGATATGGGATGTTAGTACTATTGGTCTGTAGTTCTTTGCTGTTGCTTTACTGCCCCCTTTGTGGAGAGGGGCTATGTCTGTTGTTTTTAGTAACTGTGGGACGACCCCCGTGTCCATGCTCCCTCTCCACAGGATGGAAAAGGCTCGTGATAGGGGCTTCTTGCAGTTCTTGATGAACACAGAGTTCCATGAGTCTGGCCCTGGGGCAGAGTGCATGGGCATGTCATTTATCGCCTGTTCGAAGTCATTTGGCATCAGGATAACATCAGATAGGCTTGTGTTAATCAAATTTTGTGGCTCTCTCATAAAAAATTAATTTTGATCTTCGACTCTCAGTCTGGTTAGCGGCTTGCTAAAAACTGAGTCATATTGGGACTTGAGTAGCTCACTCATTTCCTTGCTGTCATCTGTGTAGGACCCATCTTGTTTAAGTAGGGGCCCAATACTGGACGTTGTTCTCGATTTTGATTTAGCATAGGAGAAGAAATACTTTGGGTTTCTTTTGATTTCATTTATGGCTTTTAGTTCTTCCCGCGATTCCTGACTCCTAAAGGATTCTTTTAGCTTAAGTTCGATGCTTGCTATTTCTCTGACCAGTGTCTCCCTACGCATTTCAGATATATTGACCTCTTTTAGCCGCTCTGTTATTCTTTTCCATCGCCTGTAAAGGGAGCGCCTGTCTCTTTCTATTTTACATCTACTCCTCCTTTTTCTTAGAGGAATAAGCCTTGTGCATACATCGAGCGCCACCGAGTTAATCTGTTCTAGGCATAAGTTGGGGTCTGTGTTGCTTAGCATATCTTCCCAGCTTATATCGGTTAGGACTTGGTTTACTTGGTCCCACTTTATGTTTTGGTTATTGAAGTTGAATTTGGTGAATGCTCCCTTGTGACTAGTCTCATTATGTCGGTCTGGGGCTCCACACATACATGTCTGAACCTCAATTATGTTGTGATCTGAGTATATTGTTTTTGATATGGTGACATTTCTTATCAGATCATCATTGTTAGTGAAGATGAGGTCTAGTGTATTCTCCAGTCTAGTAGGCTCTATTATTTGCTGGTTTAAATTGAATTTTGTGCAGAGATTTAAAAGCTCGAGTGAGTGTGAGTTTTCATCAGAGCTGCCTCCTGGTGTTATTTCTGCAACAATATTATTTGCTATATTCCTCCATTTTAGGTGCCTTAAGTTGAAATCCCCCAGGAGCAAGATGTTGGGTGCAGGAGCTGGAAGATTTTCCAGACAGTGGTCAATTTTTAACAGCTGTTCCTGGAATTGCTGGGATGTTGCATCCGGAGGCTTGTAGACTACCACAATGACTAGGTTTTGGTTCTCGACCTTTACTGCTAAAACTTCCACTACATCATTTGAAGCATTTAGCAGTTCTGTGCAAACAAGTGACTCTGCAATGTACAGGCCAACCCCCCCCCCCTTTGCCTGTTCACTCTGTCACATCTGTATAGGTTGTAACCTGGCATCCATATTTCGTTGTCCAAGTGATCCTTTATGTGGGTCTCAGTGAAAGCCGCAAACATTGCCTTTGCCTCTGCAAGCAGTCCACGGATGAAAGGTATTTTGTTGTTTGTTGCTGGCTTTAGACCCTGTATATTTGCAAAGAAGAATGTTATCGGACTGGTGGTATTGTTGGTACTGGGGGGGGATTTTTTTTCCGGCATTAGTATCTGTATCTGTTGGTTTGGAGTGGAGGCCATCGACTGTGGTTCCACTCCAGGAATGACTGGATTTGGTGTATGATTTCTGTCATTTCCTGCCAGTTTTTTTTCCTTCCTGGCACTAGAAAACCTCTCCCTCTTGAGTGGTTGTGGCTACCTAGGTTTTCCCATGGCCTGGATGTTTTGTATCTTTTTGTCCCCTTTAGATGGTATGCCTGGCAATTTAAGTTATAGCACAGTCTTTCCTGTACTGAAGAGTTACACAGTTCAGGGTGAAACAGCTTACAGGAAGGGAGTTTGCATTTTCCTGTTGTCATATGGGCATGGCATTTTCTAGGGTGTTCATAGTTGCACGTCCCATCTGTTTTTCCAGATTTCCCATGCCAGCAGATACCAAGTGCATAATATGTGCACAGGCTTGGTTTCCGTTTGCCTTGGGTTTCTGTGACTGTATTCCCTGTTGGTGCATGTTTCCCTGTCATACTTCTATCATCCCTAGCACCAACAATGGAGCTCCCACCAGTTGTTTTTGGTAATATATCCTCACTATTGCTAGTGGAGTCCTCTTGTTTGCTATTTCCTGCAGTATTTCTAGTTTGCAATATTGGTTTTATCTTATCTTTGACTACACTTGTTTCCCTACTATGGCTCCTGTCCCCTATGAGGTCATTTATATGTATTCCTTCCTGCGTATAATTCCCGACTACCTGGACAAAATCTCCAGGTTCACCATTACTGTCTCCCAGGACAGCATCTCCAGCTTCACCATTACTGTCTCCCAGGACAGCACCTCCAGCTTCACCATTACTGTCTCCCAGGACAGCACCTCCAGCTTCACCATTACTGTCTCCCAGGACAGCACCTCCAGCTTCACCATTACTGTCTCCCAGGACAGCACTATCAGCCCCACATTTACTGACTACCAGGACTTCATCTCCAGCCTTACAGTTTCTGACTACATGGCCAGTATCAAGGGCAGTACCATTTAGCCCAAAAATTATAGGGAGATAAGTCTGTTGAGTATACCTGGTAAAGTGTATGGCAGAGTTATTATTGAAAGAATTAAGAGTAAGACGGAGAATAGGATAGCAGATGAATAAAGAGGTTTTAGGAAAGGTAAGGGGGTGTGTGGACCAGGTGTTTACAGTGAAACATATAAGTGAACAGTATTTAGATAAGGCTAAAGAGATTTTTGTGGCATTTATGGATTTGGAAAAGGCAGGGTGGATAGGGAGGCAATGTGGCAGATGTTGCAGATTTATGGTGTAGGAAGTAGGTTACTGAAAGCAGTGAAGAGTTTTTATGAGGATATTGAGGCTCAAGTTAGAGTATGTAGGAAAGAGGGAGATTATTTCTTAGTAAAAGTAGGCCTTAGACAAGGATGTGTGATGTCACCGTGGTTGTTTAATATATTTATAGATGGGGTTGTAAGAGAAGTAAATGTGAGGGTCTTGGCAAGGTGTGGAGTTAAAAAATAAAGAATCACACATAAAGTGGGAGTTGTCACAGTTCCTCTTTGCTGATGACACTGTGCTCTTGGGAGATTCTGAAGAGAAGTTGCAGAGGTTGGTGGATGAATTTGGTAGAGTATGCAAAAGAAGAAAATTAAAAGTGAATGCAGGAAAGAGTAAGACTATGAGGATAACAAAAAGATTAGGTGATGAAAGATTGGATATCAGATTGGAGGGAGAGAGTATGGAGGAGGTGAATGTATTCAGATATTTGGGAGTGGACGTGTCAGCGGATGGGTCTATGAAAGATGAGGTGAATCATAGAACTGATGAGGGGAAAAGGGTGAGCGGTGCACTTAGGAGTCTGTGGAGACAAAGAACTTTGTCCTTGGAGGCAAAGAGGGGAATGTATGAGAGTATAGTTTTACCAGCACTCTTATATGGGTGTGAAGCATGGGTGATGAATGTTGCAGCGAGGACAAGGCTGGAGGCAGTGGAGATGTCATGTCTGAGGGTAATGTGTGGAGTGAATATAATGCAGAGAATTCGTAGTTTGGAAGTTAGGAGGAGGTGCGGGATTACCAAAACTGTTGTCCAGAGGGCTGAGGAAGGGTTGTTGAGGTGGTTCGGACATGCAGAAAGAATGGAGCTAAACAGAATGACTTAAGAGTGTATCAGTCTGTAGTGGAAGGAAGGCGAGGTAGGAGTCGGCCTAGGAAAGGTTGGAGGGAGGGTGTAAAGAAAGTTTTGTGTACGAGGGGCTTGGACTTCCGGCAGGCATGTGTGAGCGTATTTGATATTAGTGAATGGAGGCAAATGGTTTTTAATACTTGGCATGTTGTTGGAGGGTGAGCAAAGTAACATTTATGGGATTCAGGGAAACCGGCAGGCTGGACTTGAGTCCTGGAGATGGGAAGTACAGTGCCTGCACTCTGAAGGAGGGGTGTTAATGTTGCAGTTTAAAAACTGTAGTGTAAAGCACCCTTCCAGCAAGACAGTGATGGAGTGAATGATGGTGAAAGTTTTTCTTTTTCGGGCCACCCTGCCTTGGTGGGAGGGCCAGTGTGTTAATAAATAAATAATAAAAAAAAAGTAAAAATAATATGAGGTAGTCGGTACTAGCTAGCAAAAGAAAGTTTTGGAACTTGAACAATAATGTAATTGGAATATACACTAATTACACACACAATATAGTTACTAAGATATGAAGAATACTCAAAGAGTAGGATTTGCCTTATAGCATAAAGTTTGAGCAATTAATATCACTATAGGAATATATTTGAGGTAGTTGATACTAGCTAGTAGTTTGTTATTTGTAGTTTGGGAGAAAAGGGAAAAAAAAGGTATGATTATAAGAGAATTTTAACAGTGCTTAAGTTGTAAAGAAAATGGTAATACAGATATTATTAAAGAGTAAGTATCTTATTAACAAATAATAATTTGTGAATTGGAAATCTGGGAAGATACGATAAACTGGGTCACACAAAGAACTGTGTGGGACACCTGGGATAATGAGGTAGTAAAATACTATCTAGGAGGTGATAGTACAGGGATTAGTTCAATAATGACATAATAACATACACTAATGTAGTAAGGATTTGGTCACTAATATCAGTCAGACTCTGTAATGTTTGCATCATGAAGGAAGTTTGCTAGATCATTTTCATTTGTAATATAGTACACACAGCCTACATTTGTTTTTCTTACTAGGATTTGTCCATTACGTACAAAGCACTGGTGAATTTTATCATTATTCTCACTAAACCCACAAGGGTCGTGAATATCTAAATATAGAGTGAAGGCATACGAAAGGAATAAATTTCTAGTTAAGTTACTGGTGTTTGACTAGAGAAAACATAATTCTTCAACTCTCGTACCAAACGCTTGGTAAACAAATCTTGTATTTATGTCAGTTTTTATATTGTGGGTGTATGTATCATGTTTATATGTTACATAGCATGTTTATTATATACAGTGGACCCCCGCATACCATTGGCATCACATAACGATTAATCCGCATACCGCTTGCTTTAATCGCAAAAATTTTGCCTCGCATACCGCTTAAAAACCCGCTCACCACTGTTCGTCCGAGACGCATCCAATGTGCGCCTTAGCCAGCCTCACATGTTCCGCCGGTGGCATTGTTTACCAGCCAGCCTCCGCTGTAGCATCCAAGAATACAATTGTAACATTTCGTATTATTACAGTGTTTTTGGTGATTTTATCTGGAAAATAAGTGACCATGGGCCCCAAGAAAGCTTCTAGTGCCAACCCTACAGCAATAAGGGTGAGAATTACTATAGAGATGAAGAAAAAGATCATTGATAAGTATGAAAGTGGAGTGCGTGTCTCCGAGCTGGCCAGGTTGTATAATAAACCCCAATCAACCATCGCTACTATTGGTGGTACAGCTGCTGCTGCTGCACTGTCAGCTGCTGCTGCTGCTGCACTGTCAGCTGCTGCTGCTGCTGTAGCATCGTCTGCTGCTGCTGTAGCATCATCTGCTGCTGCTGTAGCATCGTCTGCTGCTGCTGTAGCACTGTCAGCTGCTGCTGCTGCTGTAGCATCGTCTGCTGCTGCTGTAGCATCGTCTGCTGCTGCTGTAGCATCGTCTGCTGCTGCTGTAGCATCGTCTGCTGCTGCTGCTGCTGTAGCATCGTCTGCTGCTGCTGTAGCATCGTCTGCTGCTGCTGTAGCATCGTCTGCTGCTGCTGTAGCACTGTCAGCTGCTGCTGCTGCTGTAGCATTGTCTGCTGCTGCTGTAACATCGTCTGCTGCTGCTGCTGCTGTAGCATTGTCTGCTGCTGCTGTAGCATCGTCTGCTGCTGCTGTAGCACTGTCAGCTGCTGCTGCTGCTGTAGCATTGTCTGCTGCTGCTGTAGCATCGTCTGCTGCTGCTGCTGCTGTAGCATCGTCTGCTGCTGCTGTAGCATCGTCTGCTGCTGCTGTAGCACTGTCAGCTGCTGCTGCTGCTGCTGCTGTAGCACTGTTGTTGGTGTGGCTTATTGAGAATACCAAGAAACAATTAACCCCAGAGGATTTTCCACCCAGGATAACCCAAAAAAGTCAGTGTCATCGAAGACTATCTAACTTATTACCATTGGGGTCCTTAATCTTGTCTCCCAGGATGCAACGCACACCAGTCGACTAACACCCAGGTGAACAGGGAAAAATGCCTGGAACTAGTGCTTATATTGGTGAATTTAAAGCCAGCAAAGGTTGGTTTGAGAGATTTAAGAATCGTAGTGACATACACAGTGTGATAAGGCATGTTCTGGAAGAAAATACCAAATAGGACCTACAGTACTCAGGAGGAAAAGGCACTCCCAGGACACAGCGTCTCATCAGTCATTGCTGCATCTTCAATAAAGGTAAGTGTCATTTATTCTTCATTTAGTAGACTAGTACATGCACAATATATACTGTGCATGTACTACTCTACTATTGTGCATGTATCCTTCTCTTTGTGTGTAGGAAAATGTATATTTCACGTGGTAAAATTTTTTTTTCATACTTTTGGGTGTCTTGCACGGATTAATTTGATTTCCATTATTTCTTATGGGGAAAATTCATTCGCATACCGATTATTTCGCATACCAATGAGCCCTCTTGCACGGATTAAAATCGGTATGCGGGGGTCCACTGTAATTTTGAAAAAAATATCATAGATGGATTAATGGAAATGTCTATATTAACATAATCTACGACATTTAATGTGCCCAAGAGATTATATGGCATTGAGTAAAGAGACTCTTAGTGATTTTAATGTGTACCTGCGCTCCAACACAGTGTGTAAGTATATTTAGGTACAGGTACACATAAATATAATCATCAGAGTACATATGAAATATGTAATAACTTTAAAACACTTGAAAGTCTGGAAAATTTCCAGACATAATAGAGAGTTGTGCTCACGGAGAATGTAAACAAACCGGGTGGGGCGCACCATATTTGAAAGACCACTCGCTGTATAGCAAATTTTGGTCATAATTTGAAATTGCCATATTAGTGGAACGCTGTAAGACGAAGCGCCGTAAAGCGGGGCCATACTGTACCCTGCTAAATATATATTAAAATACAAAATATTATTTAGTCTGGCTACTGGTAAGGAGGTAGGGGGAGTATCCAAATCTGATAGGCTTGTAATGTCTAAGAAATTCAGACTTCAGGTTATGAAGATATCTTGTGGAAACTTATTCGGTCCAAAAGTTCCACAGGACAGATATGGCGTACAAAGATCCCAACATGGCCGTGTAAGGAACGGCTGGATAGGGTGGCCCTTGAACCTAACCAAAACACACACACACACACACACACACACACACCCAGGTTGGTGAAGGTGGTTGGTAGGTACTTCCTAATTGATAGATTTACCCTTCAGGGAAGAAGTAGGTAGTTTATATACTGTTAGTTCACTAATATTAGGATTATTGAGGCAACTGTAGATAATAATAATGTAGACCTAAGACCTTAATGTAGGTAGTAAATAGGCCGATAATGTAGGCAAACACTAGGTTATGTTAGCCAGGGAGAACTGGCAGCCCAAGTTTGAATACTGGGGCACCAGTCTGAGACCGCAGTGCCCTTTCTTCTAAGACTAGACACCGTTGGAACAGCAAGTGCCGTGATCAGCAGGCGGTGCCCCCATGTGTCTTCACATACTAGGCCTGGGGAAATCTGATGGAGGCACCTCAACATACCATAGATGACCTCCTCTGTCAGGCCCATACAGTAAGATGAGACCTCCATTTTTTCTACTCGATCCTGGCCAGTGTCTGGGTAAAATTGTGAGTGAGTCGTGCTGTGGCCTTTGTGCAGCCGGCAGTTCATGACCAGTATGTACCGGCATCTCTTGTCAGCCTAGAAGCTAGTGTCACTCTCTGCATAGTATTCTAGGGGATTCACACCCCCTTGGAAATAGGAATTTCTGAGGTGCAGGCAGGTCACTAATATTGACTGAATATTGCAGGAATTAAGGCTCCTGGTTGCACGTGGTTCTGAGGGGAAGTCCAGAGGGACTAAAGCTTAGGGAGGTTGAAGACCGAGACACATTCTCCAACACCAAGTAAGTTAGTCCTTTATACGTGCATGCAGGCGAGATTTCTTGCAACTTTATGAAAATCTGTCCTATAAGCCACTTGTGAGGCTGAGGTACCGACCTCAGAGCTCGGTGTCAACAGAGCTTGCCAGGGTAGACAACTCACATGGAGGCAGTCCAGACAAATTTTCACATATCTCGTGATTTATCCTTAGGACACTTTGGTGTCAAAAAGACACTTTATAGGACATTACAACACTTTGAGTGGCCAGATTTAAGATGAGATGTTCAGAGTTACATCAAATCCTGCCATGAGTGTCAGCAAGTGGGGAACCCAGACACTACATTAAACCTGCACCCATTCATTCCCTAACTGCTGATGGAGAGCCACTTGCAGATTTCATAATCGATTGTGTGGGACCATTACCTAAGTCTAAGTCAGGTAACCAATATCTATTTATGTAGAATTGTTGATAAAACTACCTGGTATCCTGAGGCAGTGCCTATGCATAGCATTAATACTAAGGCTATCCTTAGAGTCCTTATCCATTTTATCTCTCACATTGGAATTTCCAGATCCATTCAAAGTGACCAGGGCACTATACTGCAAAAGCATTCAGAGAGGCCTTAACCTGGCTAGGAATTAAACAGAATCTTTTCAGTCTATCATCCTCAAGGAGCATTAGAGAGGTTTCATCAGACCTTAAAAACTATGATGCATACATATTGCATGCATTTTTTCCACAGACTGGGATGAATCACTTCCTCTGCTGCTGTTTACATTGCAAAAAACTATACAGGGACCAACAGGGTACAATCCATTTGAACTGATTTTTGGACAAAATGTGAGAGGTCCACTACAAGTGTTTAACCCTTAACCCTTTCAGGGTCCGTCCCGTAGATCTATGGCTTTACGTTCAGGGTCCAAACCGTAGATCTATGCCATGAGCTCAGCTCACTCTGATAAACTGTGAGTGGTACATTTGGGCCTAGATATGAGAGAATACATCTATGTGGTATGTGTGCACCACATAAAACAGATCCTGCAGCACACTGTGTATAATGAGAGAAAAAAAATGAAATCATGATTTTTCGATTAAAACAGCAACTTTGCAGTGTTTTTTCGTATGTTTTTTATAGTTGTATTTGCGATTTCTTGGTCTCATTTGATAGAATGGAAGACATATTACAGAAATAGAGATGATTTTGATTGGTTTTAGCACTGGAAATGGCTTGAAACTGAGCTCAAAGTAGCAGAAATGTTAAATTTTTGCCGATATTCAAGAGTAAACAAACGACCTCACACGTCTAATACACGTCAGCTGGTGGGTCTAATATACATTCACAAATATGGTGATGATATTTATACAATTATTACAGTATTGCATAACAGTAAATCTTCTATTTTTTGGTGTGAATAAAAATTCATTATGTGAATAAAAAATCAAAATGGAATTTATTTGTAAAGCCTCAAAACATAACTAATGAACAGAGGAAATGTTAGTTTAGTGCCAGGAATGCCTACATTGTTCATTCTGGACCCTATTTTGAAATTGGAATATTTTGAACTTTGTGTTAAATTGGCCAAATTAACAATTTCCGATCACTTTATTTTGTAGTTGAAACAGTTGACTTGGCGATTTCTTGTGCTCAATCGATAGAATAGAAGTAATACTAGTGAAATAGCTAAGAATTTGGTTGATTGGAATAATGTAATTGGCCTAAAATGGGAGTCAAAGTCGGCAAAATCGCCGATTCGTAAATATCGCTGACACATCAAAATTCGCGAGAGCATAATTTCGTCAATTTTCCACCAAATTTCGTACTTTTTGTTTTATTACCTTCACAAAAAGATTCTCTACGATTTCATAAGAAAAAATAACAAATTTTTTTTTTGAAAATTCTTGGACACTGGTGCGTGACTCCAGATTTGGGCCTTGGACCCTGAAAGGGTTAAACTGTCCAAATGTAGATCTACGTTTTTTCAACATTTGAAGGTATGTAAAAAAACGTAGAGCTTCTTTTTCTTTTTTTTACATTTGAAAACGTTTAAAAAAAGCTTTGATCTACATTTTTTTTGGTTATATTTGAAAATATGTAAAAAAATGTAGATCTACTTTTGGAGCACTACGCATGTGAACATAGATCTGTTTGGACAGTTTAAGGGTTAAAGAAGAACAGTTGGGAGAAGACTCCTTCAAGATGCCCAGTGATCCTAAATCAAGATGTGGCAAGGCAGCTGGCCAAGGCCAACCTGAAAACAGCTCAGGACATGGAACAGAGGTATGATAAAAAGTCTAAATTCTGCTTCTTTCACCCAAGAGATGAAATGTTGGTCCAGGAACCTGTGCTGGGACACACCTTAAAGGAGAGATTTATAAGCCCTATGCAGGTGGTAAAGAAAAATTCTGATCTTAACTATTTTATTTTATTTTTATTAACAAAAAATCCTCCCCCAGTACCAACAATACCACCAGTCCGATGACATTCTTCTTTGCAAATATACAGGGTCTAAAGCCAGCAACAAACAACAAAATACCTTTCATCCGTGGACTGCTTGCAGAGGCAAAAGCAATGTTCGCGGCTTTCACTGAGACCCACATAAAGGATCACTTGGACAACGAAATATGGATCCCAGGTTACAACCTATACAGATGTGACAGAGTGAACAGGCAAAAGGGGGGGGGGGGGTTGGCCTGTACATTGCAGAGTCACTTGTTTGCACAGAACTGCTAAATGCCTCAAATGATGTAGTGGAAGTTTTAGCAGTAAAGGTCAAGAACCAAAACCTAGTCATTGTGGTAGTCTACAAGCCTCCAGATGCAACATCCCAGCAATTCCAGGAACAGCTGTTAAAAATTGACCACTGTCTGGAAAATCTTCCAGCTCCTGCACCCAACATCTTGCTCCTGGGGGATTTCAACTTAAGGCACCTAAAATGGAGGAATATAGCAAATAATATTGTTGCAGTAATAACACCAGGAGGCAGCTCTGATGAAAACTCACACTCACACGAGCTTTTAAATCTCTGCACAAAATTCAATTTAAACCAGCAAATAATAGAGCCTACTAGACTGGAGAATACACTAGACCTCATCTTCACTAACAATGATGATCTGATAAGAAATGTCACCATATCAAAAACAATATACTCAGATCACAACATAATTGAGGTTCAGACATGTATGCGTGGAGCCCCAGACCGACATAATGAGACTAGTCACGAGGGAGCATTCACCAAATTCAACTTCAATAACAAAAACATAAAGTGGGACCAAGTAAACCAAGTCCTAACCGATATAAGCTGGGAAGATATACTAATCAACACAGACCCCAACGTATGCCTAGAACAGATTAACTTGGTGGCACTCGATGTATGCACAAGGCTTATTCCTCTAAGAAAAAGGAGGAGTAGATGTAAAATAGAAAGAGACAGGCGCTCCCTTTACAGGCGACGGAAAAGAATAACAGAGCGGCTAAAAGAGGTCAATATATCTGAAATGCGTAGGGAGACACTGGTCAGAGAAATAGCAAGCATCGAACTCAAGCTAAAGGAATCTTATAGGAGTCAGGAATTGCGGGAAGAACTAAAAGCCATAAATGAAATCGAAAGAAACCCAAAGTATTTCTTCTCCTATGCCAAATCAAAATCGAGAACAACATCCAGTATTGGGCCCCTACTTAAACAAGATGGGTCCTACACAGATGACAGCAAGGAAATGAGTGAGCTACTCAAGTCCCAATATGACTCAGTTTTTAGCAAGCCGCTAACCAGACTGAGAGTCGAAGATCAAAATGAATTTTTTATGAGAGAGCCACAAAATTTGGTTAACACAAGCCTATCCGATGTTATCCTGATGCCAAATGACTTCGAACAGGCGATAAATGACATGCCCATGCACTCTGCCCCAGGGCCAGACTCATGGAACTCCGTGTTCATCAAGAACTGCAAGAAGCCCCTATCACGAGCCTTTTCCATCCTATGGAGAGGGAGCATGGACACGGGGGTCGTCCCACAGTTACTAAAAACAACAGACATAGCCCCACTCCACAAAGGGGGCAGTAAAGCAACAGCAAAGAACTACAGACCAATAGCACTAACATCCCATATCATAAAAATCTTTGAAAGGGTCCTAAGAAGCAAGATCACCACCCATCTAGAAACCCATCAGTTACACAACCCAGGGCAACATGGGTTTAGAACAGGTCGCTCCTGTCTGTCTCAACTATTGGATCACTACGACAAGGTCCTAAATGCACTAGAAGATAAAAAGAATGCTGATGTAATATATACAGACTTTGCAAAAGCCTTCGACAAGTGTGACCATGGCGTAATAGTGCACAAAATGCGTGCTAAAGGGATAACAGGAAAAGTCGGTCGATGGATCTATAATTTCCTCACTAACAGAACACAGAGAGTAGTCGTCAACAGAGTAAAGTCCGAGGCAGCTATGGTGAAAAGCTCTGTTCCACAAGGCACAGTACTCGCTCCCATCTTGTTCCTCATCCTCATATCCGACATAGACAAGAATGTCAGCCACAGCACCGTGTCTTCCTTTGCAGATGACACCCGAATCTGCATGACAGTATCTTCCATTGCAGACACTGCAAGGCTCCAGGCAGACATCAACCGAATCTTTCAGTGGGCTGCAGAAAACAATATGAAGTTCAACGATGAGAAATTTCAATTACTCAGATATGGTAAACACGAGGAAATTAAATCTTCATCAGAGTACAAAACAAATTCTGGCCACAAAATAGAGCGAAACACCAACGTCAAAGACCTGGGAGTGATCATGTCGGAGGATCTCACCTTCAAGGACCATAACATTGTATCAATCGCATCTGCTAGAAAAATGACAGGATGGATAATGAGAACCTTCAAAACTAGGGAGGCCAAGCCCATGATGACACTCTTCAGGTCACTTGTTCTATCTAGGCTGGAATATTGCTGCACACTAACAGCACCTTTCAAGGCAGGTGAAATTGCTGACCTAGAAAATGTACAGAGAACCTTCACGGCGCGCATAACGGAGATAAAACACCTCAATTACTGGGAGCGCTTGAGGTTCCTGAACCTGTATTCCCTGGAATGCAGGCGGGAGAGATACATGATTATATACACCTGGAAAATCCTAGAGGGACTAGTACCGAACCTGCACACGAAAATCACTCACTACGAAAGCAAAAGACTTGGCAGATGATGCAACATCCCCCCAATGAAAAGCAGGGGTGTCACTAGCACGTTAAGAGACCATACAATAAGTGTCAGGGGCCCGAGACTGTTCAACTGCCTCCCAGCATACATTAGGGGGATTACCAACAGACCCCTGGCAGTCTTCAAGCTGGCACTGGACAAGCACCTAAAGTCGGTTCCTGACCAGCCGGGCTGTGGCTCGTACGTTGGTTTGCGTGCAGTCAGCAGCAACAGCCTGGTTGATCAGGCTCTGATCAACCAGGAGGCCTGGTCACAGACCGGGCCGCGGGGGCGTTGACCCCCGGAACTCTCTCCAGGTAAACTCCAGGTAAACACTGGCCGATTCCCACCAAGGCAGGGTGGCCCGAGAAAGAAAAACTTTCACCATCATTCACTCCATCACTGTCTTGCCAGAAGGGTGCTTTACACTACAGTTTTTAAACTGCAACATTAACACCCCTCCTTCAGAGTGCAGGTACTGTACTTCCCATCTCCAGGACTCAAGTCCAGCCTGTCGGTTTCCCTGAATCCCTTTATAAATGTTACTTTGCTCACACTCCAACAGCACGTCAAGTATTAAAAACCATTTGTCTCCATTCACTAATATCAAACACGCTCATGCATGCCTGCTGGAAGTCCAAGCCCCTCGCACACAAAACCTCCTTTACCTCCTCCCTCCAACCTTTCCTAGACCGACTCCTACCCCGCCTTCCTTCCACTACAGACTGATACACTCTTGAAGTAATTCTGTTTAGCTCCATTCTCTCTACATGTCCGAACCACCTCAACAACCCTTCCTCAGCCCTCTGGACAACAGTTTTGGTAATCCCGCACCTCCTCCTAACTTTTAAACTATGAATTCTCTGCATTATATTCACACCACACATTGCCCTCAGACATGACATCTCCACTGCCTCCAGCCTTCTCCTCGCTGCAATATTCATCACCCATGCTTCACACCCATATAAGAGTGTTGGTAAAACTATACTCTCATACATTCCCCTCTTTGCCTCCAAGGACAAAGTTCTTTGTCTCCACAGACTCTTAAGTGTACCACTCACCCTTTTCCCCTCATCAATTCTAATATTCACCTCATCTTTCATAGACCCATCCACTGACATATCCACTCCCAAATATCTGAATACATTCACCTCCTCCATACTCTCTCCCTCCAATCTGATATCCAATCCATTTTTGGATAAACTCAACATGGATAAGGTCTATCACATAAACCTAATTACACAGTTTTTTGAACCACCTCAGGTTCCAAAAATGATCTTATCATCTGTTCCATCTGATTCCCTGTACACTGTTTTGGAGGTTCAAATAAGGCTTCCCATCTCAGCCCTCCTCCAGGATCCTCACCCTAGTATGTCAGGACTTGCAGAAGGCCAAATAATAACACTATCCTTCTGCAAACCTATCCTGACAAATTTTTTAAAATTCAAAAAATGTGCAGCCTAGGTGATTATGATGTGGATGTGGGATCTTCTAACCTTATTAAACTTTCTCCTTACAGAGCTAATCCTGAGAAGCAGAAATTATTTTAACAGGAAATAAAGTGTCTACTACATGGATTGGCAGAAGAGTCTTCCAGCCCATGGGCCTCATTGTGCATCTTGGTTAACCCTTTCAGGGTTTCGGCTGTACTAGTACGGCTTACGCGCCAGGGTTTTTGACGTACTGGTACGCGTAAATTCTAGTGCCTTCAAATCTCGCGGGAAAAGACTGGTAGGCCTAGATGTGAGAGAGTGGGTGTGTGTGGTCGGTGTGTGCGGTAGAAAAAAAAATCTGGGACCCAGTGGTGCATTGTGGGAATGCCATTTTAGTAGACCTTGTTCACCATGCCTCGCAGTAAGAAGCTCCTCACTCCTCGGCGAATTGGGACACTTTTGTTCCCCAGTGACAGTTCTAATACAGATGGAAGTGCCAGTGAAGATGAGTTTCAAGATTTTGGTGAGGTTGTGACCAAAACTAATGACCATAATATCAGTAATAGTGAGGAAAACCCAGATGACCCTCAGCCTTCCACCTCTGCTGCAGGGCCATCTTGTTCACGTTCAGTTGTACCAGAATCAAAGAGGAAACTCCTATTTTCCCAAATCCCGGACTCAGATGTGAGCATTGGTGATGATAGTGATAGTGAATATGAACTACAAGCTCTTGAAAACAGTTCCAGTAGTGATAGTGAAGTGGAATATTCTCCAGTGAAGCGTCAGTATATACAACGATATATGCTCTCTGGTAGTGTGCCATATGCTATTGCAAGGGGAAGGAGTACATCTCGGAGTACATCCCGTGGCTGTACAACAAGAACAGACAGTGAAAATGACAATGATAGTGTTGCAATTGAGATGGAAAATGTGCATGGTGGTGGTAGTGGTGGTGCCGGCTGTGAGACACCAGCAGTGGGTCATGCTGCCACCCACGCTGCCACCCACGCCGCTGTCTCAGCTGTTCTACAACAAAGGCCACCATCCCCCACCCACCCACCACACCAGCCTCCACAACCACAACCACCTGTCAATGTCCAGTACCCACCAGCAGACTGCACCTGGGATTGGCAGGAAGCTGTCAATTTTGTTCCAAATCCCCACCAGTTTGATGAAAGCCAAAGTGGAATATGGCCATGTTGTACACTGGGGAACAATACCAGTGAACTGGAATGTTTCAAGTTATTTTTTGACGAACCCCTGATGGAAATTATTGTCAGGGAAAGCAACAGATACTATGAGTACACCATGGCAAACACAATACTTTCACCAAGCTCATGGCTACACAAGTGGAAGGAGACAACTGTGGCTGAGATGTATCTTTCCTTTGCTACAATAATGCTTATGCCACATGTGTATAAGCACAGTGTGAAATCACAGTGGTCATAAGACCGCCTGATTGCAACCCCAGGTTTCAGTGATATAATGCCAGTGAATCGATTTGTGCTACTATTACATATGCTTCACTTCTCAGACAAAACCAGGCCTGACAGAAACAACAGGTTATATAAGATTAGGAATGTGTTTGTGTATCTGAAAGAGAAATTCAGTATGTATTTTTATCCCTTCAGGAAGCTTGAAATTGACGAGTCTTTGATTCTGTTCAAAGGAAGACTCTCTTACAAGCAGTACAAACCAAGCAAGAGGAAATGCTTTGGTATAAAGTTGTTTGTGCTTTGTGATTGTTACAGTGGTCTGGTATTGGATATTATTGTGTACACTGGAAGTTATACATTGCAAAATACCAGGAAGTTATTGGGCATCTCTGGTGATGTGGTTAGAACAATGATAGAACCATACCTTGGTAAGGGGCATATATTATATACTGATAACTGGTACACAAGCCCCTCACTCATTGATTTTTTGCAAGTGAACATGACAGGTGTGTGTGGCACAGTGCGTGCAAATTGGAAACATATGCCCAGGTTTGACGCTGGCACTCGTAGAGGTGAGGTGCAGGCGTTTGCTGCCAATGACATCATGGCATTTCGGTGGCATGACAAACGAGATGTCACACTGTTGTCATCAGTTCACCCTAACAAAATGACAAACACTGGCAGGCAGCATAGAGACAGCAATGAACCCATTCTAAAACCTGCAGCTGTGATTGATTACACCCTCAATATGCACTCAGTGGACAAATGTGACATGCAGATTGGGTTTGCTGATTGTGTTTGCAAAAGTTATAAGTGGTACATAAAACTCTTTTTCCATCTTCTGGACATTTCCATGCTCAATGCTTATAATATGTATAAGATGAGGACCAGAAACAAATCACCACATGGCGAATTCTGTTTGTCTGTTGTCAGACAAATAGTATTCAAGCACCAAGGAACAACACCTGCAATAGACCGCCCACTAAATTATCAACAACTACCTTCTCGTCTGAAGCATGGTGATCACTTCCTAGTAAAACTGCCTGCTACTGCTTTCAAGAAAAAGGCTCAGAAGAAGTGTTACGTCTGTGCACATACAAAAAAAAAAAAACGCCCACAACAAAGCAGAGACACTCGTTTTATGTGTGAGGAGTGTAAAACACCACTGTGCATGACACCATGTTTCAAAGACTTCCACAGGCTGCAGAACTTCTAGAAACATTCCCTGTGACTGTATATGTATATATAAAATATAGAAAAATAGTAATAAACAACATTTCATAATGTTTGTTTGTGTAAATATTTTCTGTAAACAAAACAGTGACAACAGTGTTTATGCAGTTATTGTATAGTATAGAAAAAGAAATAACTTACAAAATAGTGATCATATTGGTCTCACAGGCCATAAAAGTTACATGAAAAAAAAAATTAAAAAATAATAGAAAATAGTACATAAAAAACTAAATAAAGTAATACCGGGTGACGGCAGTTGGCAATGTTACCATATACCAGGCATTTTCTGTCAACTTCACGCCTCCATATCTCGGTAAGTATTGATGGTAAATTTTTTTTGTTTAGCCTATAAGATTTAGAAAAAAAAACTCTTTTCATAAGAAAAAAAAATTATTTTTTTTTTTTTTTAAATTTTGGCGACCCTGAGAACAAGTCTCTGAGAGGGCCTGGGGACCCTGAAAGGGTTGAGAAACCTGACGAGGGAGTATGGATGTGTACAGATTACCACAAGATGAATGAGCTCACAGCACCATTTACTTACTTTCTTCCTCATATGGATGACATAGTGGACTTCGTGGGTAAGGCCAAGTATGTTTCTAAATTAATTCTTCAATTATACTATCAAGTACCTGTAATGTATAAAGCTAAGTCAATTTCTGCCTTTGTAATTCTAGGAGGTCATTACCAGTATACTGTGAACCTTTTGGAATTAGGAGTTCACCTACCTCATTCCAAAATCTGATCCATCAGGATTTGAAGGCACAGCAGCATTCAAGTTGTGGTTTCTGATATCTGGGACCAATATGTGTCCCATCTAAAAGAACTCTTTGAGAGGTTCAGAACATACAAGTGAGCTTTCAATCTTAGTAAATCATCATTTGGCCAATCTACCATAACTTTCCTAGGCCATGAAATAGGCAGTGGTAAAGTGGCACCCAAGTTTGCTAAAATTTTAGCCATTCAAAATTTTCCTGTTCCCCAAGATAAGAAATCCCTTCATTAATTTCTGGGAGGAGTAAACTCCAGTGATAAGGTTTCATAGGAAGCTCTGTCAGAACTATTCTGACATTATGGCCTGCATAACCTTTCTTACTATTAATAAATGTATATTCTCTTGGTCATTTAGTTGTCAAGAGGCCTCTTCTAAAATAAAGTGTTATGCGCTGCTTCCATATTGTTATCTCTGGATTATACGAAGCTGTTTTTCTTACAGGATGATGTCCGTGAGGCTGGAGTGGGTGCAGTGTTACTTCAAGCCTCTGGTGAGGGAGTCTTTCATCCAGTTGCCTATTTCTCAGCCAAATTCAAGGCTTATCAGTGGGCCTAGTCTACTTGGCGTTGATTGTTGCTCATGAACATATCGATGTACAGCAGACCGTTATATTACATGGATTTATTTGCTACATTTTGATTATTGCACTATTGAAAAATTGCAACAATATTATACAACACTTTGTAAAATTAACTTAACATGGTTCCATTTGCAGGTGCTGAAAAAATTTCCCCAGCTCAAGCTGCCACCTTGTTGTGGGTCAACGGGGGAGACCTACCGCCATCCCCTGCCACCCCTCAACACTCCCACCCCAGCCTTCGTGAATATGTGTTCAGTTCCATTGTCTTAGGAGCTAGCTGTGTTTGTGAATGGTTTTGATCTTTTAATAGCCATATCTTGTATCTACCAAGCAATCATAGCTGAAAGTGGCAAGAAAAGGTATAAGTGTTTAAGTCTTAGAATTAATGACGAAATTAGAGATATTAGACAAGAGATAGGCTATGACCTTATGAAGCATCACTTTGTACAATTAAAAAGAATGAGGTAAATACACAAGTTTGTGTGATGAATAACTGGCTGACTTACTTGACTGACTGACTTATTTGACTGACAGACTTACTTGACTGACAGACTTACTTGACTGACTTGACTGACTTTACTGACTGGACTGGCTTACTTGACTGACTTTACTGACATACTGACTGGTGACTGACTTACTAACTTGACTGACTGGCGACTGATTTAATGACTGACTTGACCAATTTACTGACTTGAATGATTTACTGACTTGACTGATTTACTGACTGACTTGATTGGCTTAAAGTTGGACTTTTTCACTGAAGAGGACCCTGACAAATCCAGAAGCAGTGCTCTGAAACAGTGTATAGAGCAACTGATGCTTTACCATCAGCTGTATAATGTACTGGAGGGCAAAATAGAATGGAAACCCATTACAGAATTTATGCACACTCCAGTATAACCATTGACTTCAGTCCCAGAACCTCTACCATCCACCTCAGCCCAGTAGGGCCACAGCATAACTCTCCACTCTCTTCACAATCATTGATAAACACCAGCACCCACAATTTAAGGTAAGAAATACTATTATTTCTGTTGCATTTGTAGTCTTAAGCAGTATAAACAACATAATACATAAAGACAATGAACTACAATTACATATTCACATCAGTGTTTCACACGAGATGGGAAAATACTAGTAAGGAAAACATCAACAGGACAACAATATACCATCTCAAATGAACATGATTTCTCTACCTTCCTTAGAAAAGCTGACATTTCTGTAACAGATTAGATAAGTGCCCTTAATACATATATACGTGTGGTGCATATAGTGTACGTTACTGTTATATTGTGTATTATTATTTTTTTATTTTTCATCACTAGCTAATGCCAACTACCTCCAATACTTTATACTTCTTTCTTACTGCTATTAATTGCTCATAATTTTGTGTTACAAGTCAAATCTTACTCCAAATTAATATTATTCATCGTTCTTACCTGTCCATTTAAATTTGTTTACCACTACTTGTTTTAGTCACCTTTTATTGTGTGTGCAATTAGTGTATATTCCAATTACTTTTTTGCAAGTCCCAAAACTATCTTTTGCTAGCTAGCACCAACTACCTCATATTTTTTTTACTTTTTATTGTGGAATAAACTGCTCAACTTATTTAATATTACAAATCAGATCTTACTCCTAAACCAATATTATTTCATAGTGACTCTGTCCATTTAACTTTGTTTACCATTACTTAATTTAGTCCCTTATATATTTTCTCCTTTATTTTAGCTTTATATAACTACCCTAGTTCATATATTCACAATTGTTAAAATAATCAAGGTGCTATTCTCAGATGCTAAAGTGTAATAAGTTCACTATTTTGCCATTATATTCCAAAACTCATTTAGTTGATTACCACTTTATTGTTCACCACAACTTATATTAGTCCCTTTTATATTGTTTTCCCTAATTCTAACTTTAAAGAATTACCTTTGAAGTACTACCTACTATCATATTCCCAAGCTCCATTATTTGATCATCACTTTATTTGCTCACTACAAATTATTTTAGTCCCTTTTATATTGTCTCCCTTTAGTTTAGCTTTAAAAAACTACCATAGCTGATTATTTTTACATTTCTTAAATAATTGATGTGCTATTTTTTAGCTTTAGAATATTTACTTTGTTTTATACTTAATTTTAACTATAGATTCACTACAAATCTTATGATTACAATCATTGATCCTGATACCAACCTCTTATTTAATGACTTAAATGAATCAAACAGTTACTCTAATTACTACACAGCAGAACAATCAAAGGCACTCCTCAGAGCCAACAACAACATAACTGTCTTTAACTACAATATCAGATCTTTAACCCTTTCAGGGTCCAAGGCCAAAATCTGAAGTGGTGCCCC
Source organism: Cherax quadricarinatus (assembly GCF_038502225.1). Taxonomy (NCBI): domain Eukaryota; kingdom Metazoa; phylum Arthropoda; class Malacostraca; order Decapoda; family Parastacidae; genus Cherax; species Cherax quadricarinatus. Next base: position 37,044,664 of record NC_091311.1, on the reverse strand, counting down.
AGTGTCCAAGAATTTAAAAAAAAAAAATAGTTATTTTTTCTTATGAAATCGTAGAGAATCTTTTTGTGAATGTAATAAAACAAAAAGTACGAAATTTGATGGAAAATTGACGAAATTATGCTCTCGTGAATTTTGATGTGTCAGCAATATTTACGAATCGGCGATTTTGCCGACTTTGACTCCCATTTTAGGCCAATTACATTATTCCAGTCGACCAAATTCTCAGCTATTTCACTAGTATTACTTCTATTCTATCGATTAAGCACAAGAAATCGCCAAGTCAACTGTTTCAACTACAAAATAAAGTGACCGGAAATTGGTAATTTGGCCAATTTAACACAAAGTTCAAAATGTTCCAATTTCAAAATAGGGTCCAGAATAAACAATGTAGGTATTCCTGGCACTAAACTAACATTTCCTCTGTTCATTAGTTATGTTTTGAGGCTTTACAAATAAATTCCATTTTGATTTTTTATTCACATAATGAATTTTTATTCACACCAAAAAATAGAAGATTTACTGTTATGCAATATTGTAATAATTGTATAAATATCATCACCACATTTGTGAATGTATATTAGACCCACCAGCTGGCGTGTATTAGACGTGTGAGGTCGTTTGTTCACTCTTGAACATCGGCAAAAATTTAACATTTCCGCCACTTTGAGCTCAATTTCAAGCCATTTCCAGTGCTAACACCAATCAAAGTTATCTCTATTTCTGTAATATGTCTTCTATTCTATCAAACAAGACCAAGAAATCACAAATACAACTATAAAAAACATACGAAAAAACACTGCAAAATCGCTGTTTTAATCGAAAATCATGGTCTCAGTTTTTTTCTCTCATTATACACAGTGTGCTGCAGGATTTGTTTTATGTGGTGCACACATACCACATAGATGTATTCTCTCATATCTAGGCCCAAATTTACCACTCACAGTTTATCAGAGTGAGCTGAGCTCATGACGTAGATCTATGGTTTGGACCCTGAACGTAAAGCCGTTGATCTACGGGACGGATGCTGAAAGGGTTAAGCAAGCATTACGATGACCTCATAGCATTACTAAATTCCTTGCATGCCAATATGTCCATCATTACACTAACTGAAACCTGGCTAAAGCCTGATACTACTGATGTCTATGCCATTCCTGGTTACACAGCCATACACAACTGTAGGCCAGACCAACAAGGGGGTGGCACAGCTATATACTACTCAGACCAACTAGAATGTATCACTAATACTTGCACAAGGGATGAACATGGGGAATATATAATAGCTAAATTCAAATCCAAATACCTACAAAAACCTCTCACATTAAGATAAGATAAGATTTCGTTCGGATTTTTAACCCCGGAGGGTTAGCCACCCAGGATAACCCAAGAAAGTCAGTGCGTCATCGAGGACTGTCTAACTTATTTCCATTGGGGTCCTTAATCTTGTCCCCCAGGATGCGACCCACACCAGTCGACTAACACCCAGGTACCTATTTGCTGCTAGGTGAACAGGACAACAGGTGTAAGGAAACGTGTCGAAATGTTTCCACCCGCCGGGAATCGAACCCGGGCCCTCCGTGTGTGAAGCGGGAGCTTTAGCCACCAGGCCACCGGGCCACAATAAACATCAACAGAGTTCCACAGTCAAACATTAGCCGATTTAGTGAAAACCTAGGAAGTATGATAACTGATGCACGCATGAACAAAGATCACTTACTACTCTCAGGTGACTTCAATATAAAAGAGAGAAGCTTACAGCGATGTTTCAGTCCGACTTGGACCATTTACAAAGTCGTCGTATGCTTCTCTCTTTTATGAGCGGGTTATTTGTGTATCGTTCCAGTCATGGTATTGTGCCTTTTTTTGTTATTCAATATAAATCTCCTGCAAGACCAGGACCCACACATTACTGAATTCACAAACACAATGAGTAACTGCATGTTGCTACCAACAGTAACAAATTCTACAAGAGTTACAGAGACTAGTGTTTCCCTACTTGACCACATCTGGACCAACACCATATTCCCTTTAAAATCAGGCATAATCACAGATAATACCACAGACCACTACCCTACTTTCCTCATAACAACTCTTGGTAAATTACCCCAAGACATTACTAAAGTCACCTTCAGACTTCACAATGAGGCAGCCATTAATAACTTCACAACAGCAGTAACAAACATTGACTGGCACACTGAGCTAGAAATCTATACAGATATTGACGAATGTATTAGTAATTTTCTAAAAAAGACCCAATATCTCTATAACAAGCACTGCCCTAAAAAAACTAAACAGATGACAGCTAAGAGACTGAACAGTCCCTGGCTAACACCCAGCATTCTCAAATCCATAAATACAAAACACCTATATGAAAAACAGTACAGAATGGGTCACATAACCAGAGACTAAACAAAACATTACTCGTCAATCCTAACCAGCCTGATAAGAAGGGCAAAAAAATTGTATTATGAGAACAGATTATCCAACTTACGAGGTGATATAAAAAAGACCTGGAAAACCCTATCAGAAATTCTAGGAACAAAAAAGATATCATGAAATAGCAAAATTAAATTAGCAAAATCAGATGAACCCCAATTCCCACCAACAGAAACAGCAGACTCAATGATTTCTTCTCCACTATAGGACAAAACCTTGAGAATAAAATCCCAAGCTCAGATACCCCACCCAATGACTACCTCACTGGCAACTACCCGAACACACTGTTCCTAGCTCCGGCTAACCCATACGAAATCTCCCTTATTATCAACACACTAAGAAACAAGGCAGGAGATTTAAATACCTTACCACCCTTTATATACAAAAAAGTGTCACAAGTGCTATCACCAATCATTACAACACTCTTTAACAAATCCATTGAATCCTCTACCTTCCCTACAGTTTTCAAAATAGCAAGGGTCACCCCGATCCATAAAGGAGGAGACTTAACAGAGTTGAATAACTATAGGCCAATATCCAACTTACACCCTCTCTCAAAAATCTTCGAAAAATTAATTCATAAACGAATCTACTCCTACCTCATCTCCCAAAACATACTCAACCCCTGCCAATTTGGATTCAGGCCTAATAAAAATACTAATGATGCTATTATACACATGCTAGAACATATATACACTGCAATAGAGAAAAAAGAAGTCCCACTGGGGATCTTCATTGACTTTGGTAAAGCTTTTGATACAGTTGACCATGACTTGCTCCACATAAAATTGTCACACTATGGTATAAGAGGGCACTCCCTCAACTACCTCAAGTCATACCTCAGCAACAGAAGCCAATATGTGTGCACAAATGGGGCAAACTCTTCCGCACAACCAATTACAGTTGGTGTCCCACAGGGAAGTGTCCTTGGCCCTCTTCTCTTTCTCCTATACATAAATGACCTACCAAATGCTTCGCAATTACTCAAACCTACACTATTTGCAGATGACACTACATACGTCTTCTCTCACCCGAGCCCAGTCATGCTAGCCAATACTGTAAATACCGAATTACAGAAAATATCTACATGGATGAGGACTAACAAACTTACACTAAACATTGACAAAACCTACTTCATTCAGTTTGGTAACAGAGATGATAAACGGATCACCTATCACAAAGCTAACAGAGGGAAAATTCTTAGGAATCCACCTTGATAATAGACTCAAATTTCATACACATATACAACAAACTTCTAAGAAAATTTCCAAGACCGTAGGCATACTATCGAAGATACGGTACTATGTTCCACAGTCAGCCCTCCTGGCCCTATATCACACTCTTATTTACCCCTATCTCACCTATGGAATTTGTGCATGGGGCTCAACAACAATTAACCATCTCAGACCACTAATTACCCAACAAAAGGCTGCAGTCAGAATGATAACAAATTCCCACTACAGGCAGCACACCCCACCAATATTCAAAACACTAAACCTACTCACCATACAAAACATCCAGGGTCCCACATCAGAGACTATTGAGGAAAATTAAAGCACATGGAATAGGAGGAGAAATTTTTTCCTGGATAGAGGCATGGTTGACAAATAGGCAGCAGAGAGTTTGCATAAATGGGGAGAAATCAGAGTGGGGAAGCGTCACGAGCGGTGTTCCACAGGGGTCAGTGTTGGGCCCCCTGCTGTTCACAATCTACATAAACGACATAGATGAGGGCATAAAGAGCGACATCGGCAAGTTTGCCGATGACACCAAAATAGGCCGTCGAATTCATTCTGATGAGGACATTCGAGCACTCCAGGAAGATTTGAATAGACTGATGCAGTGGTCGGAGAAGTGGCAGATGCAGTTTAATATAGACAAATGCAAAGTTCTAAATGTTGGACAGGACAATAACCATGCCACATATAAACTAAATAATATAGATCTTAATATTACGGATTGCGAAAAAGATTTAGGAGTTCTGGTTAGCAGTAATCTGAAACCAAGACAACAGTGCATAAGTGTTCGCAATAAAGCTAATAGAATCCTTGGCTTCATATCAAGAAGCATAAATAATAGGAGTCCTCAGGTTGTTCTTCAACTCTATACATCATTGGTTAGGCCTCATTTAGATTATGCTGCACAGTTTTGGTCACCGTATTACAGAATGGATATAAATTCTCTGGAAAATGTACAAAGGAGGATGACAAAGTTGATCCCATGTATCAGAAACCTTCCCTATGAGGATAGACTTAAGGACCCTGAAACTGCACTCTCTAGAAAGACGTAGAATTAGGGGGGATATGATTGAGGTGTATAAATGGAAGACAGGAATAAATAAAGGGGATGTAAATAGTGTGCTGAAAATATCTAGCCTAGACAGGACTCGCAGCAATGGTTTTAAGTTAGAAAAATTCAGATTCAGGAAGGATATAGGAAAGTACTGGTTTGGTAATAGAGTTGTGGATGAGTGGAACAAACTCCCAAGTACCGTTATAGAGGCCAGAACGTTGTGTAGCTTTAAAAATAGGTTGGGTGGTTGTGAGTTAGACCTGATAGCTTGTGCTACCAGGTCGGTTGCTGTGTTCCTCCCTTAACCCTTTGACTGTTTCAGGCCCCTCTCTGAAACTGTCATTCTATGTCGCCAAATATTCAAAAAAAAAAAATTATTTTTTCTTATGAAAATGTTAAGATTATTTTTCTGAGTGTTTTAGTCCAAAAAAAAAATTTTTGCCATCGGTACTTACCGAGATATAGAGACGTGAAGTTTGCAGAAAATGAGCCGCGTATGGCAACAGCGGCGACTGCCGCTCACCCGGTAAACTTTAGTTTACTTGTAATTGAAGGTTTTTTGTTTTTTTCACTATTTTATTTTTTCACATAACTTATGTGGCCTATGAGACCAAAGTAAGGTGCAATGTATATATATACACTCGTTGTATACAACACAATAAGCACACAAACATAATTATCAATATATTGTTTACAAAACTTGTTTACAAAAACAAACAAACAATCATCCTCGTCCTCCTCCTTCTCCTCCTCCTTCTCCTCCTCCTCCTTCTCCTCCTCCTCCTCCTCCTTCTCCTCCTCCTCCTTCTCCTTCTACTCCTCCTTCTCCTTCTTCTCTTCCTTCTCCTTCTACTCCTCCTCCTCCTCCTTCTCCTTCTCTTCCTCCTCCTTCTACTCCTCCTTCTCTTTCTAGTCCTCCTCCTCCTCCTTCTCCTCATTCTTCTCCTCCTCCTTCTCCTCTTCCTCATCCTCCTCCTCCTCGTTCTCCTCCTCCTCCTCCTCCTCCTCCTTCTCCTCCTTCTCCTCCTTTTCCTTCTCCTTCTCCTCCTCCTCCTCCTCCTTCTCCTCCTCCTTCTCCTCCTCCTCCTCCTTCTCCTCCTTCTCCTCCTCCTTGTCTTGTGTGCAAGTGTGTGGCTTATAATTGTTTTGAGTCAGAAGTCGGCAGCTGTCAAAGTGACATATTGTCTCATTAGTCACTCCCCCTACCGCCTGTCAAAACAATGGGGTCGGATGCTGCTTCCCCTCCTCCATTCTATCTAATTATCTTTCTCCCTCATTCTATATCTTTCAATCTGTCTCTCTTTCTATCTGTCTGCCTATCTCTGTCTCACAGGTACACATAAATACAAGTATACATAGTGTAAATTACCTAGGATAACCCAAGAAATCCAGACAAAGTGCTATACTCTGCTTGAAGATGTGAGTAAACGTGATGACACAGTCTTGTGGCTCTCTCTGAGACAGAGAGCTAGATGGACAGACAGGGAGCTTGACAGACAGACAAATAGACAGACAGAAATGTTTGTGTACCAGCAAAAACAAAGGGAGGGTGATGGTCATGTAATATTACCCTCCTTTACACTCATCAAAGTCAGCTCTTATCAGATGTTATCTCCCCTTATCTTGTCACTGTCATGGGGTGGACTTTTTTTTTTCTTGCTTCAAGGGAACAATATTATTACATCTTCTTCTTCCTCCTCCTCCTCTTCTCCTCCTCCTCCTCCTCCTCCTCCTCCTCTTCCTTCCCTCCTCCTCCTCCTCCTCCTCCTCCTCCTCCTCCTCTTCCTCCCCTCCTCCCCCCCCTCCTCCTCCTCCAAATCATGAAATTGATCTTCACTGACACTTCCATCTGTGTTAGAGCATCACTTGGGAAGAGAAGAGTCCCAGATTTGCTGGGGAATCACATATTTCTTACTGCTAGACATGCTGAAAAAGGACAACTGAAATGGCATTCCCACAATGCACCACTGGCTCCCCGATTTTTTTTATATGGTGCACACTGACCATGGAGACCCATTCTCTCACATGTGGGCCTACCAGCTTTCTCCTGCTTGATTTGAAGCTGCTAGAATTTATGCGTATAAATACGTCAGAAACATTGGCTCGTAAGACGTATTTATACGTCGGAAACAGTCAAAGGGTTAAGTCAATGTGACCTGACCTGACTAGGTTGGGTGCATTGGCATAAGCCGGTAGGAGACTTGGACCTGCCTCGCATGGGCCAGTAGGCCTTCTGAAGTGTTCCTTCATTCTTATGTTCTTATGTTCTTATTACTGCACCTATTACATAGAACACTTAACTCTGATATTAACCCTCCCCTCAAACATCTTGCCAACCTCAACAGAACACATGACCATAACACAAGGCACAGATCTCTCCTTGATGTTCTTCATGTCCATCTCATGCTATGCAAAAACTCAATGCACATAAAAGGCCCTAAAATCTGGAATTCATTACCTGTAAATATAAAAGAAACACTACCTGTTTATAAATTCAAGTCTCTTCTCAAAGATCACTTACTCACCCAAAACCAAATAAATACTGAATAACTGAACCTTATAAATTGTATATCTTAAATGTTTCTCACAATTATATCACATAAATGTTAAACCTAAGACCCAATCTAACTGTTATTTTTTAAATACACTACCTAACAGAATACTCCATTCTACTGAATGTACAGCAATGCATGCAACCATATGACCTGTCTTTGTAATACTCATTTGTGCTTTATTGTTATCTGTTTACAATAATGTTTTATCATTGATTACATCATTACTTAGTTAATCTTAAGTTAATTTTAAGCCTGCCCGTAATGCTATGCATACAACTGGCTTTGGCATGCTGCTCTTATCTGTATTTTTTTGTACCTCTGTATGTATGTTCAAATTATAAAATAAATAAATAAATAAATAAATAAGATCTGGAGGTCTAAAAAAAAAAAAAAAAAGAGTTGTTTGGCTTTTTTGGGGCTCCCAAGAATGTAACCTTATATTTCCCATAAGTTCTTCAGTTCACCTAACACCAATCTGTCTAACACAGCATTTTCAGGAACGTAACTACAGTGTAATATAACGGTCTGCTGTATTTTAATCCTTGTGACAATATGTGGTGCAAGTACTCAGCGACCACAACCCACTGAACTACCTCAGTTCCATGAGAAACAAAAACACCCATCTCATGCACTGGGCTTTGTGCCTGCAACCCTACAATATCTCCATCAGGTACATCACTGGCAAGGATAACATTACAGGAAACTCTCCAGCGCTCAGTTGTTAGGATATATTATCTTTTATTAATTGTGTCATAGAGGGGGTAAATGGGTAGATAAGCTCTTTTTATTCTCATGTGGTCAAATTGTTAATAATACAGGGTGTAGGGTAGCATTAACCCTTTGAGGGTTTCGGCCGTACTAGTATGGCTTACGACCCAGGGTTTTTGATGTACCTGGAGTTTACCTGGAGAGAGTTCCGGGGGTCAGCGCCCCCACGGTCCGGTCTGTGACCAGGCCTCCTGGTGGATCAGAGCCTGATCAACCAGGCTGTTGCTTCTGGCTGCATGCAAACCAACGTACGAGCCACAGCCCGGCTGGTCAGGAACCGACTTTAGGTGCTTGTCCAGTGCCAGCTTGAAGACTGCCAGGGGTCTGTTGGTAATCCCCATTATGTATGCTGGGAGGCAGTTGAACAGTCTCGAGCCCCTGACACTTATTGTATGGTCTCTTAACGTGCTAGTGACACCCCTGCTTTTCATTGGGGGGATGTTGCATCGTCTGCCAAGTCTTTTGCTTATATAGTGAGTGATTTTCGTGTGCAAGTTCGGTACTAGTCCCTCTAGGATTTTCCAGGTGTATATAATCATGTATCTCTCCCGCCTGCGTTCCAGGGAATACAGTTTTAGGAACCTCAAGCGCTCCCAGTAATTGAGGTGTTTTATCTCCGTTATGCGCGCCGTGAAGGTTCTCTGTACATTTTCTAGGTCAGCAATTTCACCTGCCTTGAAAGGTGCTGTTAGTGTGCAGCAATATTCCAGCCTAGATAGAACAAGTGACCTGAAGAGTGTCATCATGGGCTTGGCCTCCCTAGTTTTGAAGGTTCTCAATATCCATCCTGTCATTTTTCTAGCAGATGTGACTGATACAATGTTATGGTCCTTGAAGGTGAGATCCTCCGACATGATCACTCCCAGGTCTTTGACATTGGTGTTTAGCTCTATTTTGTGGCCAGAATTTGTTTTGTACTCTGATGAAGATTTAATTTCCTCATGTTTACCATATCTGAGTAATTTAAATTTCTCATCGTTGAACTACATATTATTTTCTGCAGCCCACTGAAAGATTTGGTTGATGTCCGCCTGGAGCCTTGCAGTGTCTGCAATGGAAGACACTGTCATGCAGATTCGGGTGTCATCTGCAAAGGAAGACACGGTGCTGTGGCTGACATCCTTGTCTATGTCGGATATGAGGATGAGGAACAAGATGGGAGCGAGTACTGTGCCTTGTGGAACAGAGCTTTTCACCATAGCTGCCCTTGGCTTTACTCTATTGACGACTACTCTCTGTACTAGTACGCCTAAATTCTAGCGCCCTCAAATCTAGTGGGAGAAAGCTGGTAGGCCTACATATGAAAGAATGGGTCTTTGTGGTCAGTGTGCACAGTATAAAAAAAATCCTGCAGCACACAGTGCATAATGACAAAAAAAAAACTTTGACCGTTTTTGGTTTAAAACAGCGACTTTGCACTGTAATTTCGTATGGTATTTATGATTGTATTCTAGTTTTCTTGGTCTCATTTTATAGAATGGAAGACATATTACAGAAATTGAGATGATTTTGACTGGTTTTACAATGAAAAGTACCTTGAAATTGAGCTCAAAGTAGCAGAAATGTTTGATTTTTACCAAAGTTCAAAAGTAAACAAATCATGCCAAGCGTCCAATACACGTCAACTGGTGAGTCTAATATTCCTTCGCAAGTATGCCAATATTATTTATACCATTTTTTACATTAATGCAGTAGTCTGCATAACAGTAAATCTATTTTTTGTGAGAATAAAAATTCAAAGTGGAAAGCAAAAGAATGTAAGAGGGGCCTTGAGACGTGACTAATGAACAGAGGAAATGTCATTTTAGTGCCAGGAATGCCTTTCTTGTTTATTCTGGACCCTATTCGGAAATTGGCATTTTTTGAAATTTGTGTGAAATTGGCAAAATTGCTAAATTCTGACCACTGTACTGGATAGTTGAAATTGATAAATGGGTGGTTTCTTGCACTCATTCGATAGAAAAAATGGAGTTTTAGCGAAATATTTATGTTTTTTGTCGACTAGTACAGTGGAATTGGCCGAAAATGGGGCTCAAAGTGGGCAAGATCGCCGATGCGTAAACATCGCCGAGACCGCTAACTTCACGAGAGCATAATTCTGTAAGTTTTCCATCAAATTTCAAACTTTTGGTGTCATTATGATCGGGAAAAGATTCTCTATCTTTTCATAAGAGAATTTTTTTTTTTTTTGAAATTTGGCCGACCCTGAGAACGAGTCTCGGAGAGGGCCTGTCGACCCTCAAAGGGTTAAAGGCACTCAATATGTGGCCCTCTGGTTGCTCGGCAAACATTGATGCGATAGCCCAGTTCAGTCCAAATGCTCTGCAGCATATCTGGCGTTATGTGAACTGCTTCAGTGATTGAAATTTTCAGCTCCTCCAGGGTTGCATGTGGTGGTGGTGGTACATAAACTATGCTTTTCACATACCCCCAAAGAAAGAAATCACAAACAATTAGGTCCGGTGACCTCTGCAAATGCCCTGCAAGGTCACCGAACCTGTTTGTGACTTCTTTCTTTGGGGGTATGTGAAGAGCACAGTTTACGTACCACCACTACCTGCAACCCTGGAGGAGCTGAAAATTTTGACCACTGAAGCAATTCGCATAACACCAGATATGCTGCAGAGCATCTGGACAGAACTGGACTATCGCATCGATGTTTGCCGAGCAACCAGAGAGGCACACATTGAGTGTCTTTAATGCTACCCTATACCACATGAAAGTGAATGAAATCCTGCATCTGAAGCTACTAACTGTGAAAGATTATTACAATAAAGTTACAAGTTATACCTGTTTGAAATCAAGGAGTGTTTTTGTGGACACTCTGTATATATGTGAAAAATAAAGGTCATAAAGTTTCTTGGTGAGAGGACACATTGCTTCTCTTTGCATGTGTCTTGGGCCTATGTTAGCCCTACTGTTTACTGTCTCAGTCTAGGGTTAGTTCTTTGGGTTGAGCACTGTTTGTTGGGTTGGATGGTTGAGGGGAAAGATGGTGGGGGTGTGGCATGCAAAGAGTAAGTTTAAATTTATTTGATGCATGTTACATGCCCATGTAGACATGCCTTTCCAACCAGTGAACTAGCAGTTAAGAGTATAACAGTTGGAGCCATGCACAAGAAAGCCCACCAATTCTACGAAGTGATGTCTTCAGCTGGTGGAGCAGAATAGGCAGGCTTTCATTTATTATGGTCAAAGATGGTTCTCACCATATCTCTTGCTTGCAAGTACCACCTTGTAAATATTCTTTGTACATATTGTAATTATTTGCATATTATTGGTGAAGTAATACATGGATTAAGAATTTCTCTCTGCTGTCTTTTGCTTTGTACCTGAACCTAGTTGAGTGTTTGCTGACTTAGTTATGAACAGTGAAAGAGGACAACCAGAAATTACCTGTGTTCATAATAATCATAGATCATGTCTTAATTGACGGTTGGCTCTACAGGTCTCCCTCAACACTCGCGAGGGTTAGGGGATCAAGAACCTCATGAATGTTGAAAAATCGCTAATGTTTGGTGCCCCAATATATTGTAGGGAAATATGATACGATACTGCTTCCTTAACCTATTGAACCATAAACAATAATAAACACATGAAAACATCGTAAAATATTGTACTGTGCCAGCCCTTTGGTAAAGAAGGTGAGAAAAGCTATAGAATTCAAGGAAAAACCTCATAACAGAGTACCAAAGTGGAGGAGGAAGAGAGAGGGGAGAATGTGCCTTCTTCAGTGATTCTATGATATGTACGATACTAAAGCAGCATAAGTCGATAAAGGCTATAGCACCAGCCAGCGATAAGGTGTAGCATTAACAGTGTAGCAAGTAAATTAAGCAATTAATCAATAGAAAAATGAAAGCATGAACCTAGCTCCTCCAATGTTGTTGGAGTTATATAGGGCGACTGACAACACTGCCGTCTCTAGTCTCTACTGCCACCTCCACCATTATTATATATGGCTCATGTCACAGTGGCCCTTATACACTGAACAACAACAACAAAGTAACACTTGTGACATACTTAATGACGTATTTTATTCATTCTAGAGTATATGCCATGTTTCTATGTTATTAATATTGTTTATTATGTCATATTAGATGAATTGTGATAGATAAATAAGCCACAGAGTTGATATTAGTGTCATGTTGAAGGACTATCTTGTCCTATCTCCTAACAAACTCTGCCACTGCCACAATTTCTAACATACTTAATAACATATATTGTATTCATTCTAGACTATATGTCATGTTTCTGTTATTAATATTGTTTATAAAGTACAGTGGACCCCCGGTTAACGATTTTAATCCGTGCAAGAGGGCTCATCGTTATGCGAAATAATCGTTATGCGAATGAATTTTCCCCATAAGAAATAATGGAAATCAAATTAATCCGTGCAAGACGCCCAAAAGTATGAAAAAAAATTTTTTTTACCACATGAAATGTTAATTTTAATACACACAAACTGAAAAAGGCATGCACAATTAAATGACACTTACTTTTATTGAAGATCTGGTGATGATTGATGGGATGGGAGGAGGGGAGAGAGTGTGTTAGTGTTTAGAAGGGGAATCCCCTTCCATTAGGACTTGAGGTAGTAAGTCCTTTTCTGGGGTTACTTCCCTTCTTCTTTTAATGCCACTAGGGCCAGCTTCAGAGTCACTGGACTTCTTTCGCACAAGATATCTGTCCATAGTGGCCTGTACCTCTCGTTCCTTTATGACTTGCCTAAAGTGTTTCACAACATTGTCAGTGTAATAATCACCAGCACGGCTTGCAATAGCTGTGTGAGGGTGATTTTCATCCATGAAGGTTTGCACTTCAAGCCACTTAGCACAGATTTCCTTTATCTTTGTAGTAGGCAACTTCTTCAATTTCTCTCTCCCCTCCTCTGAACCAGTTTCCTCAGGTCTGGCCTCTTGCTCTTGAAGTTGATCTATCAGCTCATCAGTGGTTAGTTCTTCATTGTCCTCCTCCACCAACTCTTCCACATCCTCCCCACTAACCTCCAACCCCAAGGACTTTCCCAATGCCACAATGGATTCCTCAACTGGCACAGGATTCTCAGGGTTAGCCTCAAACCCTTCAAAATCCCTTTTGTCTACACATTCTGGCCACAGTTTCTTCCAAGCAGAGTTCAAGGTCCTCTTTGTCACTTCCTCCCAAGCCTTACCTATAAGGTTTACACAATTGAGGATATTAAAGTGATCTCTCCAAAACTCTCTTAGAGTCAGTTGAGTTTCTGAGGTCATTACAAAGCACCTTTCAAACAGAGCTTTTGTGTACAGTTTCTTGAAGTTGGAAATAACCTGCTGGTCCATGGGCTGCAGGAGAGGAGTGGTATTAGGAGGCAAAAACTTCACCTTAATGAAGCTCATGTCCCCATAAAGTTGCTCTGCCACGTCTGTAGGATGACCAGGGGGATTGTCTAACACCAGGAGGCACTTAAGGTCTAATTTCTTTTCAGTTAGGTAATCTTTCACATTGGGGGCAAATGCATGGTGTAACCAGTTATAGAAAAATTCCCTAGTGACCCATGCCTTACTGTTTGCCCTCCACAGCACACACAAATTATCCTTGAGGACATTCTTTTGCCTGAACGCTCTGGGAGTTTCAGAGTGATACACTAATAAAGGCTTCACTTTGCAATCACCAGTAGCATTGGCACACATCAACAAAGTAAGCCTGTCTTTCATAGGCTTATGTCCTGGGAGTGCCTTTTCCTCCTGAGTAATGTAGGTCCTGCTTGGCATTTTCTTCCAGAACAGGCCTGTTTCATCACAATTAAACACTTGTTCAGGTTTCAGTCCTTCAGTTTCTATGTACTCCTTGAATTCCTGCACATATTTTTCAGCCGCTTTGTGGTCCGAACTGGCAGCCTCACCATGCCTTATCACACTATGGATGCCACTACGCTTCTTAAATCTCTCAAACCAACCTTTGCTGGCCTTAAATTCACTCACATCATCACTAGTTGCAGGCATTTTTTTAATTAAATCCTCATGCAACTTCCTAGCCTTTTCACATATGATCGCTTGAGAGACGCTATCTCCTGCTATCTGTTTTTCATTTATCCACACCAATAAGAGTCTCTCAACATCTTCCATCAATTGCGATCTTTGTTTCGAAAACACAGTTGAACCTTTGGCAAGAACAGCTTCCTTGATTGTCTTTCTGGTGCCCACAATAGTAGCGATGGTTGATTGGGGTTTCTTGTACAGCTTGACTAGGTCGGCTATACGCACTCCACTTTCATACTTATCAATTATCTCTTTCTTCATCTCTATAGTAATTCTTACCCTTTGAGGTGTAGGGTTGGCACTAGAAGCTTTCTTGGGGCCCATGGTCACTTATTTTCCAGAAACAGCACCGAAAATACTGTAATAATACGAAATATTCCGAGTGTATGCTTGGATGTTACCGCGGAGGCTGGCTGGTAAACAATGGGACGGAGCGGCACATGTGAGGCTGGCTGAGGGCACATTGGACGCGTCTCGGACGAAAATCGGTATGCGGGTTTTTAATCGGTATGCGCGGCAAAAATTTTGCGATAAAAGTAATCGTTATGCGGAAAAATCGCTATGCGATGCCATCGTTATGCGGGGATCCACTGTACAAGTACAGCATAGGGCCAGAGAGGTGGCAGTCAGGTGAGTCAAAGCAGGACGAGGTGGGATCGCAGTGGGACCTTCCACCAGTGTAAGTAGGTCATCGTCCAAAGGTTGGACAAGCATTGAGGAAGTCTTTGTACCAAGATCCCATGATGTTGCAGTGTCTGACATATGTGATGAATAGTTTTGAAAACCGACAAGTTGAAGAATTGAGACATTACGCAACATATGAGAATCTTTATTGAAGAAACGTTTTGCCACACAGTGGCTTCATCAGTCCAATACAAAGTAGAAATGGGTAAGGAGAGGAAGAGATTGAGGCAACCAGTCCTTCAGCCTGGAATCGATGTGTTCAGTCCATCACTCTTACACATCTCCCTAAGAGACCCCATCATCAGGTAACCAAATGAAAACCACCCAATTCCCTTTTTTGTATCATGAACACATCCAAAACAATATAGACTTATTGTTATCTGTAATTCCCCCATAATTTCCACCTACACCCACCCAAAGGATTGTAAACACACAATTCCTAATATAGCTATTGCCTATTAACCCTTAAACTGTCCAAACGTAGATCTATGTTCACTCGTGTGGCACTCCGAATATTTTGAAAAATAAAAAAAATAGTTTTTTTTCTTTTAACCCTTTGACTGTCGCGGTCGTATATATACGTCATAGGAGATACCGTGTTTGACGGTAGAGGCTTCAAATCAAGCAGGAGAAAGCTGGTAGGCCCACATGTGAGAGAATGGGTCTCCATGGTCAGTGTGCACCATATAAAAAAAATCGGGGAGCCAGTGGTGCATTGTGGGAATACCATTTCAGTCGTCCTTTTTCAGCATGTCTGCAGGTAAGGTAAATATGTGACTCCCCAGCAAATCTGGGACTCTTCTCTTCCCAGGTGATGCTCTAACACAGATGGAAGTGTCATTGAAGATCAATTTCATGATTTCGAGGAGTTTGAGACCAAAAGCAATGGAAGAGGAGGAAGAAGAAGAGGAGGAGGAGGAAGAAGAGGAGGAGGAGGAAGAAGAGGAGGAGGAAGAAGAGGAGGAGGAAGGAAGCAAGGAGGAAGGAAGGAAGGAAGGAAGGAAGGAAGGGAGGGAGGAAGGAAGGAAGGAGGAAGGAAGGAGGAGGAGGAGGAGGAGGAGGAGGAGGTGGAAGGAGGGAGGAGAAGGAAGGAGGGAGGAGGAGGAGGAGGGAGGAGGAGGAGGGAGGGAGGAGGAGGAAGGAGGGAGGAGGAGGAAGGAGAAGGAAGGAGGAGGAAGGAGGAAGGAGGAGGAGGAAGGAGGAAGAAGAAGAAGAAGAAGAAGAAGAAGAGGAGGAAGAATAGGAAGAAGAGGAATAATAATAATAATAATAATAATACCTAATAATAATGATATATAATAATATGTACCCTTGAGGCATGAAAACAGTTCACCCCATGACAGTGACAAGATAAGGGGAGATAACACCTGATAAGAGCTGACCTTTGATGAGCGTAAACGAGGGTGGAGGGAGGGGGGCAGCTGTCCATATGTCAAGAGCCAGGAGGAGGAGGAGGAGGAGGAGGAGAAGGAGAAGAAGGAGGAGGAGAAGGAGGAGCAGGAGGAGGAGGAAGAGGATGGAGGAGGAGGAAGAGGACGGAGGAGTAGGAAGAGGAGGAGGAGGAAGAGGAGGAAGGGGGAGAAGGAGGACGAGGAGGGAGAAGGAGGAAGGAGAAGTAGGAAGGAGGAGGAGGAGGAGGAGGAGAAGGAGAAGAAGGAGGACGAGAAGGAGAAGGAGGAGAAGGAGAAGAAGGAGGAGGAGAAGGAGAAGGAGGAGGAGATGGAGGAGGAGGAGGAGAAGGAGAAGAAGGAAGAGGAGAAGGAGAAGAGAGAGGAGGAGAAGGAGAAGAGAGAGGAGGAGAAGGAGAAGATAGAGGAGGAGAAGGAGAAGAGAGAGGAGGAGAAGGAGAAGAGAGAGGAGGGGAAGGAGAAGAGAGAGGAGGAGAAGGAGAAGAGAGAGGAGGAGAAGGAGAAGAGAGAGGAGAAGAAGGAGAAGAGAGAGGAGGAGAAGGAGGAGGAGAAGGAGGAGGAGAAGGAGGAGGAAAAGGAGGAGGAGAAGGAGGAGGAGAAGGAGGAGGAAAAGGAGGAGGAGAAGGAGGAGGAGAAGGAGAAGGAAGAGAAGGAGAAGGAAGAGGAGGAGGAGGAGGAGGAGGAGGAGGAGGAGGAGGAGAAGACGACGACAAACAAACATTTGTCTGTCTGTCTATTTGTCTGTCTGCCAAGCTCCCTGTCTATCTGTCTAGCTCTGTCTCAGAGAGAGCCACAAGACTGTGTCATCATCACGTTTACTCACATCTTCAAGCAGAGTATAGCACTTTGTCTGGATTTTTTGGGTTATCCTAGGTAATTTACACTATGTATACTTGTATTTATGTGTACCTGTGAGACAGAGATAGACAGAGAAAAAGAGAGAGACAGATTGAAAGAGATAGAATGAGGGAGAAAGATAATTAGATAGAATGGAGGGGAAGCAGCATCCGACCCCATTGTTTTGACAGGCGGGAGGGGGAGTGAGTAATGAGACAATATGTCATTTTGACAGCTGCGGACTCCTGACTCAAAACAATTATAAGCCACACACTCGCACCCAAGACAAGCTTGCTGAATGGTGATAATAGCAGTTTTATGAAAGTATCTAGTGACTATATATGTGTATATATATTATAGAAACCAGAAGCAAGAAGGGAAGGCAGGAATGAAGGAAGGACTAGATGAAAGGAAGGAAAAAAGTAAGGAAGGACAGATGAAGGAATGTAGGAAGAGAGGTGGAATGCCCTCCAGGTAGCCTCCAGGTAGGAAAGGAGTGAAGGAAATTAGGAAGGAAGGAATGATGACACACGACCATTTACCTAGGATAACTACATAACACAACTGCCTGCTAATACTTTGAAGAAAACTGCTCAGACGAGGTGTTTTGTCTTTGCACATAAAAAAAACTTCCACAAAAATGCACACACACTGATTTTATGTGTGAGGAGTGTAAAACACCATTGTGTATGACACCATGTTTTATGTGTGAGGAGTGTAAAACACCACTGTGTATGACACCATGTTTTATGTGTGAGGAGTGTAAAACACCATTGTGTATGACACCATGTTTCAAAGAGTTCCACAAGCTGCAGAACTTCTAGGAGTATGTTCAGTGACTGTATATTGGTATATATATTATAGAACAATAGTAATAAACAATTTTTTGTATTGTTTGTTTTTGTAAACAAGTTTTGTAAACAATATATTGATAATTATGTTTGTGTGCTTATTGTGTTGCATACAACGAGTGTATATATGTACATTGCACCTTACTTTGGTCTCACAGGCCACATAAGTTATGTGAAAAAATAAAATAGTGAAAAACACAACAAACCTTCAAATACAAGTACGTAAACTAAAGTTTATGGGTGAGCGGCAGTCGCCGCTGTTGCCATACGCGGCTCATTTTCTGCAAACTTCATGCCTCTATATCTCGGTAAGTACTGATGGGAAAAAAATTTGTTTGGGGCTAAAACAATCAGAAAAATAATCTTAACATTTTCATAAGAAAAAATCATTTTTTTTTTTCGAATATTTTGCGACACCAGGAGAAACACTTAACCCTTTGACTGTTTCAGGCCCCTCTCTAAAACTGTCATTCTATGTCGCCAAATATTAAAAAAAAAAAAAAATTATTTTTTCTTATAAGATAAGATAAGATAAGATTTCGTTCGGATTTTTAACCCCGGAGGGTTAGCCACCCAGGATAACCCAAGAAAGTCAGTGCGTCATCGAGGACTGTCTAACTTATTTCCATTGGGGTCCTTAATCTTGCCCCCCAGGATGCGACCCACACCAGTCGCCTAACACCCAGGTACCTATTTGCTGCTAGGTGAACATGACAACAGGTGTAAGGAAACGTGTCGAAATGTTTCCACCCGCCGGGAATCGAACCCGGGCCCTCCGTGTGTGAAGCGGGAGCTTTAGCCACCAGGCCACCGTGTTTTAGTCCAAAAAAAAATTTTTGCCATCGGTACTTACCGAGATATAGAGCCGTGAAGTTTGCAGAAAATGAGCTGCGTATGGCAACAGCGGCGACTGCCGCTCACCCGGTAAACTTTAGTTTACTTGTAATTGAAGGTTTTTTGTTTTTTTCACTATTTTATTTTTTCACATAACTTATGTGGCCTATGAGACCAAAGTAAGGTGCAATGTATATATATACACTCGTTGTATACAACACAATAAGCACACAAACATAATTATCAATATATTGTTTACAAAACTTGTTTACAAAAACAAACAAACAATCATCCTCCTCCTCCTCCTCCTCCTCCTCCTTCTCATCCTCCTCCTTCTCCTTCTCCTCCTCCTCCTCCTTCTCCTCCTCCTCCTTCTCCTCCTTCTCCTCCTTCTCCTCCTTCTCCTCCTTCTCCTCCTCCTCCTCCTCCTCCTTCTCCTTCTCCTCCTCCTTCTCCTCCTCCTTCTCCTTCTTCTCCTCCTCCTTCTCCTCCTCCTCCTCCTCCTCCTCCTCCTCCTCTCCTCCTCCTCCTCCTCCTCCTCCTCCTCCTCCTACTCCTCCTACTCCTCCTCCTTCTTCTACTCCTTCTCCTCCTGCTCCTTCTCCTCCTTCTCCTCCTTCTCCTCCTCCTCTCCTCCTCCTCCTCCTCCTCCTCCTCCTCCTCCCTCCTCCTTCCTCCTCCTCCTCCTTCTCCTTCTCCTCCTTCTCCTCCTCCTTGTCTTGTATGCGAGTGTGTGGCTTATAATTGTTTTGAGTCAGAAGTCGGCAGCTGTCAAAGTGACATATTGTCTCATTAGTCACTACCCCTACCGCCTGTCAAAACAATGGGGTCGGATGCTGCTTCCCCTCCTCCATTCTATCTAATTATCTTTCTCCCTCATTCTATATCTTTCAATCTGTCTCTCTTTCTATCTGTCTGCCTATCTCTGTCTCACAGGTACACATAAATACAAGTATACATAGTGTAAATTACCTAGGATAACCCAATAAATCCAGACAAAGTGCTATACTCTGATTGAAGATGTGAGTAAACGTGATGACACAGTCTTGTGGCTCTCTCTGAGACAGAGAGCTAGATGGACAGACAGGGAGCTTGACAGACAGACAAATAGACAGACAGAAATGTTTGTGTACCAGCAAAAACAAAGGGAGGGCGATGGTCATGTAATATTACCCTCCTTTACGCTCATCAAAGTCAGCTCTTATCAGATGTTATCTCCCCTTATCTTGTCACTGTCATGGGGTGGACTTTTTTTTTTCTTGCTTCAAGGGAACAATATTATTACATCTTCTTCTTCCTCCTCCTCCTCCTCCTCCTCTTCTCCTCCTCCTCCTCCTCCTCCTCCTCCTCCTCCTCCTCCTCCTCCTCCTCCTCCTCCTTCTCCTCCTCCTCCTCCTCCTCTTCCTCCTCTTCCTCCTCTCCTCCCCTTCCTCCCCCTCCTCCTCCTCCATTGCTTTTGGTCTCAAACTCCTCCAAATCATGAAATTGATCTTCACTGACACTTCCATCTGTGTTAGAGCATCACTTGGGAAGAGAAGAGTCCCAGATTTGCTGGGGAATCACATATTTCTTACCGCTAGACATGCTGAAAAATGACAACTGAAATGGCATTCCCACAATGCACCACTGGCTCCCCGATTTTTTTTATATGGTGCACACTGACCATGGAGACCCATTCTCTCACATGTGGGCCTACCAGCTTTCTCCTGCTTGATTTGAAGCTGCTAGAATTTATGCGTATAAATACGTCAGAAACATTGGCTCGTAAGACGTATTTATACATCGGAAACAGTCAAAGGGTTAAGGATTGGGCCCTTCGACAGTCAAAGGGTTAACCCATTGATTGTTGCGGTCATATATATACATCATATGAGATACCTTGTTTGACGTATCTATACGCATAAATTCTAGCGGCTTCAAATCAAGCAGGAGAAAGCTGGTAGGCCCACATGTGAGAGAATGGGTCTCCATGGTCAGTGTGCACCATATAAAAAAAATCGGTGTGCCAGTGGTGCATTGTGGGAATGCCATTTCAGTCGTCCTTTTTCAGCATGTCTAGCGGTAAGAAATATGTTACTCCCCAGCAAATCTGGGACTCTTCTCTTCCCAAGTGATGCTCTAACACAGTTGGAAGTGTCAGTGAAGATCAATTTCATGATTTAGAGGAGTTTGAGACTAAAAACAATGGAGGAGGAGGAGGAGAAGGAGGAGGAAGAAGAAGAGGAGGAGGAGGAGGAGGAAGAAGAGGAGGAGGAGGAGGAGGAAGAAGAGGAGGAAGAGGAGGGGGAGGAGGAAGAAGAGGAAGAGGAGGGGGAGGAGGAAGAAGAGGAGGAGGAAGAGGAAGAAGAGAAAGAAGAGGAAGAAGAGAAAGAAGAGGAAGAGGAAGAAGAAGAAGAAGAAGAAGAAGAAGAAGAAGAATATGTAATAATATGTTCCCTTAAAGCATGAAAAACAGTTCACCCCATGACAGTGACAAGATAAGGGGAGATAACATCTGATAAGAGCTGATGTTTGATGAGCATAAACGAGGGTGGAGGGAGGGTGCAGCTGATAAGAAAAGATTAGATGACCATTGCCCTTGCTTTGTTTTTGCTGGTACACAAACATTTCTGTCTATTTGTCTGTCTGCCAAGCTCCCTGTCTATCTGTCTAGCTCTCTGTCTCAGAGAGAGCCACAAGACTGCATCATAATCACATTTACTTGCATCTTCAAGCAGAGTATAGCACTTTGTCTGGATTTTTTGGGTTATCCTAGGTAATTTACACTATGTATACTTGTATTTATGTGTACCTGTGAGACAGAGATAGACAGATAGAAAGAGAGAGACAGATTGAAAGAGACAGAATGATGGGAGAAAGATAATTAGATAGAATGGAGGGGAAGCAGCATCTGACCCCATTGTTTTGACAGGCGGTAGGGGGAGTGAGCAATGAGATAATATGTCATTTTGACAGCTGCGGACTCCTGACTCAAAACAATTATAAGCAACACACTCACACACTCGCACACAAGAAAAGCTTGATGAATGAAGATAATAGCAGTTATATGAAAGTATCTAGTGAATATATATGTTTTTTTTTTTTATTATCACACTGGCCGATTCCCACCAAGGCAGGGTGGCCCGAAAAAGAAAAACTTTCACCATCATTCACTCCATCACTGTCTTGCCAGAAGGGTGCTTTACACTACAGTTTTTAAACTGCAACATTAACACCCCTCCTTCAGAGTGCAGGCACTGTACTTCCCATCTCCAGGACTCAAGTCCGGCCTGCCGGTTTCCCTGAACCCCTTCATAAATGTTACTTTGCTCACACTCCAACAGCACGTCAAGTATTAAAAACCATTTGTCTCCATTCACTCCTATCAAACACGCTCACGCATGCCTGCTGGAAGTCCAAGCCCCTCGCACACAAAACCTCCTTTACCCCCTCCCTCCAACCTTTCCTAGGCCGACCCCTACCCCGCCTTCCTTCCACTACAGACTGATACACTCTTGAAGTTATTCTGTTTCGCCCCATTCTCTCCACATGTCCGAACCACCTCAACAACCCTTCCTCAGCCCTCTGGACAACAGTTTTGGTAATCCTGCACCTCCTCCTAACTTCTAAACTGCGAATTCTCTGCATTATATTCACACCACACATTGCCCTCAGACATGACATCTCCACTGCCTCCAGCCTTCTCCTCACTGCAACATTCATCACCCATGCTTCACACCCATATAAGAGCGTTGGTAAAACTATACTCTCATACATTCCCCTCTTTGCCTCCAAGGACAAAGTTCTTTGTCTCCACAGACTCCTAAGTGCACCACTCAACCTTTTCCCCTCATCAATTCTATGATTCACCTCATCTTTCATAGACCCATCCGCTGACACGTCCACTCCCAAATATCTGAATACATTCACCTCCTCCATACTCTCTCCCTCCAATCTGATATCCAGTCTTTCATCACCTAATCTTTTTGTTATCCTCATTACCTTACTCTTTCCTGTATTCACTTTCAATTTTCTTCTTTTGCACACCCTACCAAATTCATCCACCAATCTCTGCAACTTCTCTTCAGAATCTCCCAAGAGCACAGTGTCATCAGCAAAGAGCAACTGTGACAACTCCCACTTTATGTGTGATTCTTTATCTTTTAACTCCACGCCTCTTGCCAAGACCCTCGCATTTACTTCTCATACAACCCCATCTATAAATATATTAAACAACCACGGTGACATCACACATCCTTGTCTGAGGCCTACTTTTACTGGGAAATAATTTCCCTTTTTCCTACATACTCTAACTTGAGCCTCACTATCCTCGTAAAAACTCTTCACTGCTTTCAGTAACCTACCTCCTACACCATACACCTTCAACATCTGCCACATTGCCCCCCTATCCACCCTGTCATACGCCTTTTCCAAATCCATAAATGCCACAAAGACCTCTTTAGCCTTATCTAAATACTGTTCACTTATATGTTTCACTGTAAACACCTGGTCCACACACCCCCTACCTTTCCTAAAGCCTCCTTGTTCATCTGCTATCCTATTCTCCGTCTTACTCTTAATTCTTTCAATAATAACTCTACCATACACTTTGCCAGGTATACTCAACAGACTTATCCCCCTATAATTTTTGCACTCTCTTTTATCCCCTTTGCCTTTATACAAAGGAACTATGCATGCTCTCTGCCAATCCCTAGGTACCTTACCCTCTTCCATACATTTATTAAATAATTGCACCAACCACTCCAAAACTATATCCCCACCTGCTTTTAACATTTCTATCTTTATCCCATCAATCCCGGCTGCCTTACCCCCTTTCATTTTACCTACTGCCTCACGAACTTCCCCCACACTCACAACTGGCTCTTCCTCACTCCTACAAGATGTTGTTCCTCCTTGCCCTATACACGAAATCACAGCTTCCCTATCTTCATCAACGTTTAACAATTCCTCAAAATATTCCCTCCATCTTCCCAATACCTCTAACTCTCCATTTAATAAATCTCCTATCCTATTTTTAACTGACAAATCCATTTGTTCTCTAGGCTTTCTTAACTTATTAATCTCACTCCAAAACTTTTTCTTATTTTCAACAAAATTTGTTGATAACATCTCACCCACTCTCTCATTTGCTCTCTTTTTACATTGCTTCACCACTCTCTTAACCTCTCTCTTTTTCTCCATATACTCTTCCCTCCTTGCATCACTTCTACTTTGTAAAAACTTCTCATATGCTAACTTTTTCTCCCTTACTACTCTCTTCACATCATCATTCCACCAATCGCTCCCCTTCCCTCCCGCACCCACTTTCCTGTAACCACAAACTTCTGCTGAACACTCTAACACTACATTTTTAAACCTACCCCATACCTCTTCGATCCCACTGCCTATGCTCTCATTAGCCCATCTATCCTCCAATAGCTGTTTATATCTTACCCTAACTGCCTCCTCTTTTAGTTTATAAACCTTCACCTCTCTCTTCCCTGATGCTTCTATTCTCCTTGTATCCCATCTACCTTTTACTCTCAGTGTAGCTACAACTAGAAAGTGATCTGATATATCTGTGGCCCCTCTATAAACATGTACATCCTGAAGTCTACTCAACAGTCTTTTATCTACCATTACATAACCCAACAAACTACTGTCATTTCGCCCTACATCATATCTTGTATACTTATTTATCCTCTTTTTCTTAAAATATGTATTACCTATAACTAAACCCCTTTCTATACATATATATGTGTATATATGTGTATATATATTACAGAAACTAGAAGGAAGAATGGAAGGCAGGAATGAAGAAAGGACGAGATGAAAGGAAGGAAAAGGAGTAAGGAAAGATGAAGGAATGTAGGAAAGGAATGCAGGAATGAAGGAAAGGAATGCAGGAAGGTAGGAAGGAAGGTAGGAAAGGAATGCAGGAAAGAAATGCAGGAAGGAATGATGACACACGACCATTTACCTAGGATAACTACATAACACAACTGCCTGCTAATACTTTGAAGAAAACTGCTCAGACGAGGTGTTTTGTCTTTGCACATAAAAAATCTTCCACAAAAATGTACACACACTGGTTTTATGTGTGAGGAGTGTAAAACACCATTGAGTATGACACCATGTTACAAAGAGTTACACAAGCTGCAGAACTTCTAGGAATATGTCCAGTGACTGTATATTGGTATATATATTATAGAACAATAGTAATAAACAATTTTTTGTATTGTTTGTTTTTGTAAACAAGTTTTGTAAACAATATATTGATAATTATGTTTGTGTGCTTATTGTGTTGTATACAACGAGTGCATATATGTACATTGCACCTTACTTTGGTCTCACAGGTCACATAAGTTATGTGAAAAAATAAAATAGTGAAAAAAACAACAAACCTTCAAATACAAGTAAACCAAAGTTTACCGGGTGAGCAGCAGCCGCCGCTGTTGCCATACACGGCTCATTTTCTGCAAACTTCATGCCTCTATATCTGGGTAAGTACTGATGGGATTTTTTTTTTTGGACTAAAACAATCAGAAAAATAATCTTAACGTTTTCATAAGAAAAAATATTTTTTTTTTCGAATATTTTGCGACACCAGGAGACACTTCAGGATTGGGCCTTTTGACAGTCAAAGGGTTAAAATGAAGAGCACATTTTTCTACATGTTGCAGGATTAAAAAAAAAAAAAATTAGGGTCAGTACTTACTGAGATAGAAGACTGTGACGTTGGCTCTGGATGCTCACCAGTTGGCAACATCGACTCCTGCCACTTGCAGAAGTGTTGCCGATATACTTTTTTTTCTCATTTTTATTTTAATTTATATATTTTTTATGTTCTGAAAAATACAATTTATAATAGTTCTTGTAATTTCATAGCCAATCTTTGTTCTGACACTAATATTAGGTACTGAAATAGTACTCAAGTAGTCACAATCACATTGACAGGTGAACTTTTACACCTGCTTGGGTTATTTACTATTGTCTAGAAATATATACAAAGTAATTATAGGTACCAGCAATATTTTAGATACCCTGGCATATACCTTGAAGCATGTTATGAAAGGCATCCCTATACTGTTGACAGCCTAGTGACATTTGATAAATGCCCACTGCTCCAGCTAACCTCCGCTGTATTTGTTATCACTTACACACAAACATATCTTGTCTCTCTGTCTATTTATGTCTATCTGTCTGTCTATCTGTCTGCCTGTCTATCTGTCTGTATCTGCCTGCCTGTCTGTTTGTCTCTGCTTATCTGTCTTTCTGTCTGCCTGGAGTAAATGTATATCGCACTCCTTGAAGAATCTTGTTATGACATCTGTTATCAGCTCGGTGACATTTGATAAATGCGTGGTCGGGGGAACCCTGGCTTTGTTTTCACTGATACACACAAACATGTTTCTGTCTATCTGTCTGTCTGTCTGTCTGTCTATCTTTGCCTGGAATTTTTGGATTATCCTAGGTAATTTACACTATGTATAATAACTGTACTTATGTGTACATGTGAGACAGAGATATAGATAGGCAGATAAGTAGATAGACAGAGATATAGATAGACAGAGATATAGACAGATAGAGATATAGACAGAGAGACAGCCAGAGACAGCCAAAGCAAGCCAGCCGGCCAGCCTGCCGATTACATAAGAACATAAGAAAGAAGGAACACTGCAGCAGGCCTACTGGCCCATGCAAGGCAGGTACATGTCACCCACCCCCCTGGCTTAGACCAATGACCCACCTAGTCAGGTCACATCCACTGAAGGAAGGAGCATGATGTCAGACCTAGTAGCACAAGCTAGTCAGGTCCTACTCACACCCACCCACACTCACTCATGTATTTATCTAACCTATTTTTACTTGCCTCTTAAAATGGGGGTGTTAATGCGACATGGCATCAGTGAATCCGTGGTGTTTGCCACGCTATTTGCTCTAGCTGGAGCTCAATTGAACCGGTGCTCCCGCAAGGTACTAAGTGCTCCCAGATTTTTTTAATAGTTTACCTGGAGAGAGTTTTGGGGGTCAACGCACCCCGCGGCCCGGTCTGTGACCAGGCCTCCTGGTGGATCAGCGCCTGATCAACCAGGCTGTTGCTGCTGGCTGCACGCAAACCAACGTACGAGCCACAGCCCGGCTGATCAGGAACTGACTTTAGGTGCTTGTCCAGTGCCAGCTTGAAGACTGCCAGGGGTCTGTTGGTAATCCCCCTTATGTGTGCTGGGAGGCAGTTGAACAGTCTCGGGCCCCTGACACTTATTGTATGGTCTCTTAACGTGCTAGTGACACCCCTGCTTTTCATTGGGGGGATGGTGCATCGTCTGCCAAGTCTTTTGCTTTCGTAGTGAGTGATTTTCGTGTGCAAGTTCGGTACTAGTCCCTCTAGGATTTTCCAGGTGTATATAATCATGTATCTCTCCCTCCTGCGTTCCAGGGAATACAGGTTTAGAAACCTCAAACGCTCCCAGTAATTGAGGTGTTTTATCTCCGTTATGCGCGCCGTGAAAGTTCTCTGTACATTTTCTAGGTCGGCAATTTCACCTGCCTTGAAAGGTACTGTTAGAGTGCAGCAATATTCCAGCCTAGATAGAACAAGTGACCTGAAGAGTGTCATCATGGGCTTGGCCTCCCTAGTTTTGAAGGTTCTCATTATCCATCCTGTCATTTTTCTAGCAGATGCGATTGATACAATGTTATGGTCCTTGAAGGTGAGATCCTCCGACATAATCACTCCCAGGTCTTTGACGTTGGTGTTTCGCTCTATTTTGTGACCAGAATTTGTTTTGTACTCTGATGAAGATTTAATTTCCTCATGTTTACCATATCTGAGTAATTGAAATTTCTCATCGTTGAACTTCATATTGTTTTCTGCAGCCCACTGAAAGATTTGGTTGATGTCCACCTGGAGCCTTGCAGTGTCTGCAATGGAAGACACTGTCATGCAGATTCGGGTGTCATCTGCAAAGGAAGACACGGTGCTGTGGCTGACATCCTTGTCTATGTCGGATATGAGGATGAGGAACAAGATGGGAGCTAGTACTGTGCCTTGTGGAACAGAGCTTTTCACCGTAGCTGCCTCGGACTTTACTCTGTTGACGACTACTCTCTGTGTTCTGTTAGTGAGGAAATTATAGATCCATCGACCGACTTTTCCTGTTATTCCTTTAGCGCGCATTTTGTGCGCTATTACGCCATGGTCACACTTGTCGAAGGCTTTTGCAAAGTCTGTATATATTACATCTGCATTCTTTTTGTCTTCTAGTGCATTTAGGACCTTGTCGTAGTGATCCAGTAGTTGAGACAGACAGGAGCGACATGTTCTAAACCCATGTTGCCCTGGGTTGTGTAACTGATGGGTTTCTAGATGGGTGGTGATCTTGCTTCTTAGGACCCTTTCAAAGATTTTTATGATATGGGATGTTAGTGCTATTGGTCTGTAGTTCTTTGCTGTTGCTTTACTGCCCCCTTTGTGGAGTGGGGCTATGTCTGTTGTTTTTAGTAACTGAGGGACGACCCCCGTGTCCATGCTCCCTCTCCATAGGATGGAAAAGGCTCGTGATAGGGGCTTCTTGCAGTTCTTGATGAACACAGAGTTCCATGAGTCTGGCCCTGGGGCAGAGTGCATGGGCATGTCATTTATCGCCTGTTCGAAGTCATTTGGCGTCAGGATAACATCGGATAGGCTTGTGTTAATCAAATTTTGTGGCTCTCTCATAAAAAATTCATTTTGATCTTCGACTCTCAGTCTGGTTAGCGGCTTGCTAAAAACTGAGTCATATTGGGACTTGAGTAGCTCACTCATTTCCTTGCTGTCATCTGTGTAGGACCCATCTTCTTTAAGTAGGGGCCCAATACTGGACGTTGTTCTCGATTTTGATTTGGCATAGGAGAAGAAATACTTTGGGTTTCTTTCGATTTCATTTATGGCTTTTAGTTCTTCCCGCGATTCCTGACTCCTAAAGGATTCTTTTAGCTTAAGTTCGATGCTTGCTATTTCTCTGACCAGTGTCTCCCTGCGCATTTCAGATATATTGACCTCTTTTAGCCGCTCTGTTATTCTTTTCCGTTGCCTGTAAAGGGAGCGCCTGTCTCTTTCTATTTTACATCTACTCCTCCTTTTTCTTAGAGGAATAAGCCTTGTGCATACATCGAGTGCCACCGAGTTAATCTGTTCTAGGCATAAGTTTGGGTCTGTGTTGCTTAGTATATCTTCCCAGCTTATATCGGTTAGGACTTGGTTTACTTGGTCCCACTTTATGTTTTTGTTATTGAAGTTGAATTTGGTGAATGCTCCCTCATGACTAGTCTCATTTTGTCGGTCTGGGGCTCCACGCATACATGTCTGAACCTCAATTATGTTGTGATCTGAGTATATTGTTTTTGATATGGTGACATTTCTTATCAGATCATCATTGTTAGTGAAGATGAGGTCTAGTGTATTCTCCAGTCTAGTAGGCTCTATTATTTGCTGGTTTAAATTGAATTTTGTGCAGAGATTTAAAAGCTCGTGTGAGTGTGAGTTTTCATCAGAGCTGCCTCCTGGTGTTATTACTGCAACAATATTATTTGCTATATTCCTCCATTTTAGGTGCCTTAAGTTGAAATCCCCCAGGAGCAAGATGTTGGGTGCAGGAGCTGGAAGATTTTCCAGACAGTGGTCAATTTTTAACAGCTGTTCCTGGAATTGCTGGGATGTTGCATCCGGAGGCTTGTAGACTACCACAATGACTAGGTTTTGGTTCTCGACCTTTACTGCTAAAACTTCCACTACGTCATTTGAGGCATTAAGCAGTTCTGTGCAAACAAGTGACTCTGCAATGTACAGGCCAACCCCCCCCCCCCCCCTTTTGCCTGTTCACTCTGTCACATCTGTATAGGTTGTAACCTGGGATCCATATTTCGTTGTCCAAGTGATCCTTTATGTGGGTCTCAGTGAAAGCCGCGAACATTGCCTTTGCCTCTGCAAGCAGTCCACGGATGAAAGGTATTTTGTTGTTTGTTGCTGGCTTTAGACCCTGTATATTTGCAAAGAAGAATGTTATCGGACTGGTGGTATTGTTGGTACTGGGGGGGGATTTTTTTTCCGGCATTAGTATCTGTATCTGTTGGTTTGGAGTGGAGGCCATCGACTGTGGTTCCACTCCAGGAATGACTGGATTTGGTGTACGATTTCTGCCATTTCCTGCCAGTTTTTTTTCCTTCCTGGCACTAAAAAACCTCTCCCTCTTGAGTGGCTGTGGCTACCCAGGTTTTCCCATGGCCTGGATGTTTTGTATCTTTTTGTCCCCTTTAGATGGTATGCCTGGCAATTTAAGTTATAGCACAGTCTTTCCTGTACTGAAGAGGTACACATTTCAGGGTGAAAAAGCTTACAGGAAGGGAGTTTGCATTTTCCTGTTGTCATATGGGCATGACATTTTCTAGGGTGGTCATAGTTGCATGTCCCATCTGTTTTTCCAGATTTCCCATGCCAGCAGATACCAAGTGCATAGTATGTGCACAGGCTTGGTTTCCGTTTGCCTTGGGTTTCTGTGACTGTATTCCCTGTTGGTGCATGTTTCCCTGTCTTATTCCTATCCTCCCTAGCACCATCAATGGAGCTCCCACCAGTTGTTTTTGGTAATTTATCCTCACTATTGCTATTGGAGTCCTCTTGTTTGCTATTTCCTGCGGTATTTCTAGTTTGCAATATTGGTTTTATCTTATCTTTGACTACACTTGTTTCCCTACTATGGCTCCTGTCCTCTATGAGGTCATTTATAGTGCGCACACTGAGTGCACAGACCCATTCTTACATGTCTAGGCGACTCAAGCCTATTGTGCCAAATTTGAAGGAAGGAAAAATAAAATGTTGATCTATGTTTGGAGAGCCACGCATGCAAATGTAGATCTACGTTTGGACAGTTTAAGGGTTAAATCTTAAGTTAATCCTAAGTTTGCTGAGATACTCCTCCAGTATGGCTTTAATAGAAACAATGTACCATGCCAATACAAATCGAATCCCATTACTAAATTAATATTAAATGATTTGACTACCTATTTTAAATCTAATTATGTATGTACCTAACTGAGAATACAGTGGACCTCCGGTTATTGGCCAGTTCTGTTATCGGCTGGTTTTACAGCGCCTGGTTATCAGCTGTTAATTCAGTTATCGGCTATTTGGGACGCGTCCATCCACCAGCTGGGGCCACTTGTGCGTCAGTTTGGCTTTGTCTCTCGGTGGCTGAGGAAGCTTCTGCTCATACATCCAAATATTTCGCTTGTTTTTCCATTGTTTTTTCAGTGGGGTTTTTTGCAGTGCAACTGTGAAATAAGTAACCATGGCTTCAAAGAAAGTTCCTGTGGTAAAGAAAGTGAGAAACACCATGGAATTTAAGCGTGAAGTGATAGAAAAGTTTGAGAGTGGTATGAAGGTGGTGGAACTTGCCAGGATGTACAGCAAGAATAAATCAACAATTACATCCATCCTGGCAAAGAAAGAACAAATCAAAGATGCTAATGTTGCAAAAGGAGTAACTTTTCTAACTAAACAAAGGCCACCAATAATGGAAGAGATGGAAAAGTTATTATTATTGTGGATTAAGGAAAAAGAATTTGTAGGAGACAGTGTTGTGGAGTCAATTATTTGTGAGAAGGCAAAGCAGTTCCATGAGGATCTTGCAAAGAAAATGCCTGGAACAAGTGCTGCAGTTTGTGATTTATGGCCAGCAAAGGATGGTTTGATAGATTTAAGAAGCATAATGGCATACACAGTGTTGTAAGGCATAGTGAGGCAGCAAGTTCTGACAAATGTGCGGCTGGAAAATTTGTGCAGGAATTCCAGGGGTACAGAGAGGCTGAAGGATTCATACCCCAACAAGTGTTCATTTGTGATGAAACAGACCTGTTTTGGAAGAAAATGGCAACCGGGACCTACACTACCCAGGAGGAAAAGACACTGCCAGGACACAAGCCTATGAAAGACAGGCTTACTCTTTTGTTGTGTGGTAATGCTAGTGGGGATTACAAAGTGAAGCTTTACTCGTGTAGCACTCAGAAAATTCCAGAGTGTTCAAGAAAAACAATGTCATGAAGAATAGATTGTGTGTTATGTGGAAAGCTAATCATAAGGCATGGGTCAAAAGGCAAATTTTCAAGAGTGGGTTAACCCTTTGAGGGTCGACAGGCCCTCTCAGAAACTCGTTCTCAGGGTCGGCCAAATTTAAAAAAAAAAAAATTGTTTTTTCTTATGAAAAAATAGTTTTTTTTTCTAAACATTATAGGCTAAACAAAAAATTTTTACCGTCAATACTTACTGAGATATGGAGGCGTGAAGTTTGCCAAAATTGAACAACATCTGGTAACATCGCCGACTGCCGTCACCCGGTATTTTTCTATTTACTTTTTTATGTACTATTTTCAATTATTTTTCAATTTTTCTTTTTCTGAGTAACTTTTATGGCCTCTGAAGCCAACATGGTCATTATTTTGTAAGTTATTTCTTTTTCAATACTACACAATAAGGGTGTAAACACTGTTGTCATTATTTTGTTTATATAAAATATTTACACAAACAAACGATATGAAATGTTGTTTATTACTATTTTTCTATATTTTATATATACATATACAGTCACAGGGAATGTTTCTAGAAGTTCTGCAGCCTGTGGAAGTCTTTGAAACATGGTGTCATGCACAGTGGTGTTTTACACTCCTCACACATAAAACGAGTGTCTCTGCTTTGTTGTGTGCGTTTTTTTGTATGTGCACAGACGTAACACCTCTTCTGAGCCTTTTTCTTGAAAGCAGTAGCAGGCAGTTTTACCAGGAAGTGATCACCATGCTTCAGACGAGCAGGTAGTTGTTGATAATTTGGTGGGTGATCAATTGCAGGTGCTGTTCCTTGGTACTTGAATACTATTTGTCTGATGACAGACAAACAGAATTCGCCATACTGTGGTTTGTTTCTGGTCCTCATCTTATACATATTATAAGCATTGAGCATGGAAATGTCCAGAAGATGGAAAAACAGTTTGATGTACCACTTATAACTCTTGCGAACACAATCAGCAAACCCAATCTGCATGTCACATTTGTCCACTTAACGCATGTTGAAGGTGTAATCAATCACAGCTGCAGGTTTTAGAATGGGTTCATTGCTCTCTATGCTGCCTGCCACTGTCTGCCATTTCATTAGGGTGAACTGATGACAAAAGTGTGACATCTCGTTTGACATGCCACCGAAATGCCATGATGTCATTGGCAGCAAACGCCTGCACCTCACCTCTACGAGTGCCAGTGTCAAACCTGGGCATATGTTTCCGATTTGCACGCACTGTGCCACACACATCTGTCATGTTCACTCGCAAAAAATCACTGAGTGAGGGGCTTGTGTACCCGTTATCTGTATATAATATATGCCCCTTACCAAGGTATGGTTCTATCATTGTTCTAACCACATCACCTGAGATGCCCAATAACTTCCTGGTATTTTGCAATGTATAACTTCCAGTGTACACAATAATATCCAATACGAGACCACTGTAACAATCACAAAGCACAAACAACTTTATACCAAAGCGTTTCCTCTTGCTTGGTATGTACTGCTTGAAAGAGAGTCTTCCTTTGAACAGAATCAAAGACTCGTCAATTACAAGCTTCCTGAAGGGATAAAAATGTGTACTGAATTTCTCTTTCAGATACACAAACACATTCCTAATCTTATATAACCTGTCAGTTCTGTCAGGCCTGGTTTTGTCTGAGAAGTGAAGCATACATAACATTAGCACAATCGATTCACTGGCATTATATCACTGAAATCTGGGGTTGCAATCAGGCGGTCTGTTGACCAGTATGATTTCACTTTGTGCTTATACACATGTGGCATAAGCATTATTGTGGCAAAGAAAAGACACATCTCAGCCACAGTTGCCTCCTTCCACTGGTGTAGACATGATTTTGGTGAAAGTAATGTGTTTGCCATGGTGTATTCCTAGTATGTGTTGCTTTCCATGACAATACTTTCCATCAGGGGTTCGTCAAAGAATAACTCGAAACATTCCAGTTCAGTGGCATTGTTCCCAAGTGTACAAGATGCCCGTATTCCACTTTGGCTGTCATCAAATTGGTGGGCATTTGGAACAAAATTGACAGCTTCCTGCCAATCCCAGGTGTGGTCTGCTGGTGGGTACTGGACAATGACAGGTGGTTGTGGTTGTGGAGGTTGTGGTTGTGGAGGCTGGTGTGGTGGGTGGGTGGGGGATGGTGGCCTTTGTTGTAGATCAGCTGAGGCAGCAGCATGGGTGGCAGCATGGCCCACTGCTGGTGCCTCACCGCCAGCACCACTACCACCACGCACATTTTCCATCCCAATTGCAACAGTATCATCGTCATTTTCACTGTCTGTTCCTGTTGTACAGCCACGGGATGTACTCCGAGATGCACTCCTTTCCCTTGGAATAGCATATGGCACACTACCAGAGTGCATATATCGTCGTATATACTGACGCTTCACTGGGGAATATTGCACTTCACTATCACTACTGGAACTAGTTTGAAGAGCTTGTAGTTCATATTCACTATCACTATCATCACACATGCTCTCATCTGAGTCTGAGATTTGGGAAAATAGAAGTTTCCTCTTGGATTCTGGTACAACTGAACGTGAACAAGATGGCCCAGCACCAGAGGTGGAAGGCTGAGGGTCGTCTGGGTTTTCCTCACTATTACCGATATTATGATCATTAGTTTCGGTCAAAACCTCACCAAAACCTTGAAACTCATCTTCACTGGCACTTCCATCTGTATTAGAACTGTCACTGGGGAACAAAAGTGTCCCAGTTCGCCGAGGAGTGAGGAGCTTCTTACCGCGAGGCATGGTGGACATTGTTTACTAAGATGGCATTCCCACAATGCACCACTGGGTCCCAGATTTTTTTTCTACTGCGCACACCGACCACACAGACCCATTCTCTCACCCGCTAGATCTGACGGCGCTAGAATTTATGAGTACTAGTACGTCAAAAACCCCTGTGTGTAAGCCATACTAGTACGTCTGAAACCCTCAAAGGGTTAATGATGTGTTTGGCCCAAGTGTGAAAAAGATACCTCCTGGAAAAGAAATTGCAACTCAAGTGCCTCCTGGTACTGGACAATGCTTCTGCACATCCTCCAGACTTGCAAGACCAAGTGTTTAGGGACTTCAGTTTCATCACAGTGAAGCTCTTGCCTCCTAGCACCACTCCTCTCCTCCAGCCTATGGACCAGCCGGTCATTTCTAACTTGAAAACACTCTACACAAAAAACAGTGTTTCAAAAGTACTTTGAAGTAACCTCGGACACTCAGTTGACCCTAAGAAGGTCTGGAGGAATCACTTCACTATCCTCCATTGCCTAAGCCTTATAGGTAAGGCTTGGGAGGGATTGACTTCCAGGACTTTGAACTCTGCTTCGAGAAAACTGGCCAGATTGTGTCCAAGAGAGGGATTTTGAAGGGTTTGAGGCTGACCCAGACCCTGACCCTGCCGACCCTGTGGACTCTATTGTGACACTGGGGAAGTCCCTGGGGTTGGAGGTGAGTGGCGAGGATGTGGAAGAGTTGGTGGAGGACCACAGGGAAGAGCTACCCACTGAAGAGCTGCAAGAGCTTCAACTTGAACAGCAACAGACTGCAGCTGAGGAACTTGCTTCAGAGGAGGAGGAAGAGGGAGTGAAGGAGGTGCCTTCTTCAGAGATTAAAGAGGTGTGTGCAATGTGGACTAGGGTGCAAGCTTTTGTAGAGAAACATCATCCTGACAAAGCTGAAACAAGCCATATCTGCAACATGTTTAGTGACAAAACCCTGTCCCACCTCAGGGAAATCTTAAAGAGACGCCAGAAACAGAGCACTCTGGACAGTTATTTTGTGAGACAGGGGTCCAGTGACTCTCAAGCTGGTTCTAGTGGCATTAAAAGACAAAGAAAGGAAGTAACCCCAGAGAAGGCTTTGTTACCTAAAGTCTGTATGGAGGGGGATTCCCCTTCCAAACACTAACTCCTCCCTCTTTCCTCTTCCCTATCTTCCAGAAGCCAGCATTAGCCTTCAATAATACTTACATAATTGTTAAAAAAAAATATTTTTTTGTGAATATTTTTGTCTGAAATAGATTAATTGTATTTCCATTAATTCTTATGGGAAATATTAATTCGGTTTTCGACCATTTCAGTTATCAGCCGACCTTCTGGAACGGATTACGGCTGATAACCGGGGGTCCACTGTATATCTAATTAGTACCTAATATTATGTTCAAATGTACGGCTCAAATATGACCTATATTAAAATAGCGTAAGAATTAGTAATAGTCTGCCCGAAATGCCTAGGGACGTCAGTGGCCATCTTTGTATTTAAAATCTTATAACATGTAAATCATACATTGTAAGCTTTACAAGGAAATAAATATTTGTATTTGTATTTGTATATGAGTTTCTCAAAGATTTTGGAAAGTAAAGGCAAGTTTGATATTGGCTATAATTGTTTACATCTGTTAGGTCATCACCTTTGTGTATCAGGCCTCTCCTATATTACAATTGCTTTCCAGTTTGAATTTTTATTCACACAAAAAGTAGAAGATTTGCTGTTATGCAGACTACTGCATGAGTGTAGTAATTGTATAAATAATGGCAGTGCATTTGTGGACACGTATTAGACCGACCAATTGGATGCATATTGGAAGAGTGATATAATTCCTGTACTCCAGAATATTGACAAAAATAAAAATATTCCACTACTTTGAGCTCAGTTTCAAGTTACTTTCAGTCCAGAAACCAGTCAAAATCAACTCTGTTTCCGTAATATATATTCCATTCTATCAAATGAAACTGAGAATACAATACACTGCAAAGTTGCTGTTTTAAACCAAAAACATAGTTTTTTTTTTACCCCTTTATGCACTGCTTGCTGCAGGATTTTTTTTATATGGTGCACGGTTACTGCTCACAGCTTATATGAGTGAGGTGAGTTCATGGCGTAGCACTATGGGACCGACCTGCATTTTAAAGTCGTAGTACAATGGGACCCATCCTGAAAGGGTTAACATGGTTGTTACATTCCTGAAAAATGTAGTGTTAGACAAAAACCATGTTAAATAAACTGAAGAACTAATGGGAAAAATAGGGTTACATTCTTGGGACCTCCAAAAAATGCCAGACTTTTTTTTTTTTCAGGCCTCCAAATCTTGCAAAAATAAATATAATAATGTAATTGTTGTTCATTGTCGTGGTGTCCTATGTTTAATGCATTACTTAAGGCTACAAATGTCACAGAATTAATATTTTTTACCTTATATTGTGGTTACTGGTATATGTCAGTGATCCTGAGTGGAGAGGGATGCTATGGCCCTACTGGGCTAAGGTGAAAAGTTGTGGATTATTTAGTAAGTTTATTCAGGTATGAGTACACATAAATGCAGTTACATAAATTATCATACATAACAGCATATATGTACAGTACCTAGGATAACCCAAAATAAGGTCAAGAGTAACTTACAGTGGACCCCCGCATAACGATATTAATCCGTTCATGAGAACTCATTGTTATGCGAAATTATCGTTATGCGAATGAATTTTCCCCATAAGAAATAATGGAAATCAAATTAATCCGTGCAAGACACCCAAAAGTATGAAATTTTTTTTTTACCACATGAAATATACATTTTCGTACACACAGAGAAGGATACATGCACAATAGTAGAGTAGTACATGCACAGTATATATTGTGCATGTACTAGTCTACTAAATGAAGAATAAATGACACTTACCTTTATTGAAGATGCAGCAATGACTGATGAGACACTGTGTCCTGGGAGTGCCTTTTCCTCCTGAGTACTGTAGGTCCTGTTTGGCATTTTCTTCCAGAACAGGCCTTATCACACTGTGTATGCCACTACGATTCTTAAATCTCTCAAACCAACCTTTGCTGGCTTTAAATTCACCAATATAAGCACTAGTTCCAGGCGTTTTTCCCTGTTCACCTGGGTGTTAGTCGACTGGTGTGGGTTGCATCCTGGGAGACAAGATTAAGGACCCCAATGGAAATAAGTTATAGAGTCCTCGATGATGCACTGACTTTCTTAGGTTATCCTGGGTGGCTAACCCTCCGGGGTTAATCGTTTCTCGGTAATTGTTTCACATTAAGCCATACCAACAACACTCTCTCCACATCTTCGAGTAATACAGCTGATGGTGGTGCAGCAACAACAGCTGTGGTGCAGCTGACCATGGTGCAGCAGCAGCTGTGGTGCAGCAACAGCTGACCATGGTGCAGCAGCAGCTGTGGTACAGCAACAGCTGACCATGGTGCAGCTGTGGTGCAGCAGCTGACTGTGGTACGATAGTATTTATCACCCTTTTTACCACAGGGTTGGCACTAGAAGCTTTCTTTGGGCCCATGGTGGCTTATTTAGCAGTTACAAGCACTATAAATAATGGAATAATACAAAATGTATCGAATGTATGCATGCAACCGGCCACCCTGGCTTGTAAACAATGACGGCAAGGCAGGCGCTCAGGCTGGATGGACAGGTTCGGGACAGGTTTGGGACGAGTCATGTTCAGAAACAGCTGATGGTGCAACAGCAGCTGACCGTGGTGCAGCAGCAGCTGACTGATCCAGCAGTAGCTGACTGGTCCAGCAACAGCTGACTGATCCAGCAACAGCTGACTGATCCACCAACAGCTGACTGATCCAGCAACAGCTGATTGGTAGAGCAACAGCTGACTGATCCAGCAACAGCTGACTGGTAGAGCAACAGCTGACTGGTCCAGCAACAGCTGACTGGTCCAGCAACAGCTGACTGATCCAGCAACAGCTGACTGATCCAGCAACAGCTGACTGGTCCAGCAACAGCTGACTGATCCAGCAACAGCTGACTGATCCAGCAACAGCTGACTGATCCAGCAACAGCTGACTGGTCCAGCAACAGTTGACTGATCCAGCAACAGCTGACTGGTCCAGCAACAGCTGACTGATCCTGCAACAGCTGATCGTGGTGCAGCAGCAGCTAACTGATCCAGCAACAGCTGACTGGTCCAGAAACAGCTGATCGTGGTGCAGCAGCAGCTGACTGATCCAGCAACAGCTGACTGGTCCAGCAACAGCTGATCGTGGTGCAGCAGCAGCTGACTGATTCAGCAACAGCTGACTGGTCCAACAACAGCTGATCGTGGTGCAGAAGCAGCTGACTGATCCAGCAACAGCTGACTGGTCCAGCAACAGCTGATCGAGGTGCAACAGCAGCTGACTGATCCATCAACAGCTGACTGGTCAAGCAACAGCTGACTGGTCAAGCAACAGCTGACCGTGGTGCAGCAGCAGCTGACTGTGGTATGATAGTATTTCTCACCCTTTTTACCACTGGGTTAGCACTAGAGGCTTTCTTGGGGCCCATGGTCACTTATTTTGCAGATGAAATCACCAAAAACGCTGTAATAATACAAAATATTCCGAGTGTATGCTTGGATGTTACCGCGGAGGCTGGCTTGTAAACAATGCCACCGGCAGAACATGTGAAGCTGGCTCAGGCCGCACATTAGAAGCGTCTCGGACGAATAGCGTTGAGCAAGTTTTTTAGCGGTATGCGAGGCAAAATTTTAGTGATAAAATCTATCGGTATGCGGATTTAACGTTATGTGATGCCAACGGTATGCGAGGGTCCACTGTATTTCCATTGCGGTCCTATTTAAACCTTAAACCTTAAAAGTTAAAACAACTAAGGTGAATGGTTGAGGCTTTGGCACTAAAGCCAACATTTGTACTGGAGCAGTCAAATTCTCCACAATAAGTGTGCAAAATATGGCAGGCTATCATCTGATATCAGCTATCACTTGCATAATCAGTAAAAAATACCATATTTTACCGGATAAGATATGATTTTTTAAAAAATGTGTCCAGAGTAATACCCACCATAATATAAATGCAAGTCATCCAAGAAAACATGAAAACACAATAAAATCACAGGTAAAACATTTCAAGGCTATCAGCATGTTGTTAGGTGTCTTGTAGCTCGATCGCTAGTGCACTCAGCTCACACACTGGGGTCCAGAGTTTGAATCCCTGGTATGGCTGGATAACATGAGGATGTGTTTCCATAAGACACCTTCTGTCCATGTTCACCCATCAGTATTAAATAGGTAACTGGGTGCATAACAAGCAGCTTTCTATATAGAAGTATGTCATTGATGTCAGCTAAGCCTGTATACCTTGTACATGTACTTGTAGAAACAAAGATATTATTATTATTGTTATTGTTGGGTTAAGGGTTGTGATAGCTCCAGGGCCATTTGTATCCTTCACTGATGTGAAATTAACTACCAGAATGCTTTTGCAAGTATAAACTATTTATTAAATATTAATAAATTTATTATAGGTAGTAGGTTGGTAGACAGCAACCACCCAGGGAAGTACTACCGTCCTGCCAGATGACTGTGAAACAGAAACCTGTAACTGTTTTGCATGATGGTAGGATTGCTGGTGTCTTTTTCTGTCTCATAAACACGCTAGATAACAGGGATATCTTGCTACTCCAACTTACACTTTGGTCACACTTCACAGACATGCACATGCATATATATATACATACATCTAGGTTTTTCTCTTTTTTCTACATAGCTCTTGTTCTTCTTTATTTCTTCTATTGTCCATGGGGAAGTGGAAAAGAATCTTTCCTCCGTAAGCGATGTGTGTCGTATGAGGCGACTAAAATGCCGGGAGCAATGGGCTAGTAACCCCTTCTCCTGTAGACATTTACTAAAAAAGAGAAGAAGAAAAACTTTATAAAACTGGGATGCTTGAATGTGCGTGGATGTAGTGCAGATGACAAGAAACAGATGATTGCTGATGTTATGAATGAAAAGAATTTGGATGTCCTGGCCCTAAGCGAAACAAAGCTGAAGGGGGTAGGGGAGTTTCGGTGGGGGGAAATAAATGGGATTAAATCTGGAGTATCTGAGAGAGTTAGAGCAAAGGAAGGGGTAGCAGTAATGTTGAATGATCAGTTATGGAAGGAGAAAAGAGAATATGAATGTGTAAATGCAAGAATTATGTGGATTAAAGTAAAGGTTGGATGCGAGAAGTGGGTCATAATAAGCGTTTATGCACCTGGAGAAGAGAGGAATGCAGAGGAGAGAGAGAGATTTTGGGAGATGTTAAGTGAATGTATAGGAGCCTTTGAACCAAGTGAGAGAGTAATTGTGGTAGGGGACCTGAATGCTAAAGTAGGAGAAACTTTTAGAGAGGGTGTGGTAGGTAAGTTTGGGGTGCCAGGTGTAAATGATAATGGGAGCCCTTTGATTGAACTTTGTATAGAAAGGGGTTTAGTTATAGGTAATACATATTTTAAGAAAAAGAGGATAAATAAGTATACAAGATATGATGTAGGGCGAAATGACAGTAGTTTGTTGGATTATGTATTGGTAGATAAAAGACTGTTGAGTAGACTTCAGGATGTACATGTTTATAGTGGGGCCACAGATATATCAGATCACTTTCTAGTTGTAGCTACACTGAGAGTAAAAGGTAGATGGGATACAAGGAGAATAGAAGCATCAGGGAAGAGAGAGGTGAAGGTTTATAAACTAAAAGAGGAGGCAGTTAGGGAAAGATATAAACAGCTATTGGAGGATAGATGGGCTAATGAGAGCATAGGCAATGGGGTCGAAGAGGTATGGGGTAGGTTTAAAAATGTAGTGTTGGAGTGTTCAGCAGAAGTTTGTGGTTACAGGAAAGTGGGTGCGGGAGGGAAGAGGAGCGATTGGTGGAATGATGATGTAAAGAGAGTAGTAAGGGAGAAAAAGTTAGCATATGAGAAGTTTTTACAAAGTAGAAGTGAGGCAAGGAGGGAAGAGTATATGGAGAAAAAGAGAGAGGTTAAGAGAGTGGTGAAGCAATGTAAAAAGAGAGCAAATGAGAGAGTGGGTGAGATGTTATCAACAAATTTTGTTGAAAATAAGAAAAAGTTTTGGAGTGAGATTAACAAGTTAAGGAAGCCTAAAGAACAAATGGATTTGTCAGTTAAAAATAGGAGAGGAGAGTTATTAAATGGAGAGTTAGAGGTATTGGGAAGATGGAGGGAATATTTTGAGGAATTGTTAAATGTTGATGAAGATAGGGAAGCTGTGATTTCGTGAATAGGGCAAGGAGGAATAACATCTTGTAGGAGTGAGGAAGAGCCAGTTGTGAGTGTGGGGGAAGTTCGTGAGGCAGTAGGTAAAATGAAAGGGGGTGGGGCAGCCAGGATTGATGGGATAAAGATAGAAATGTTAAAAGCAGGTGGGGATATAGTTTTGGAGTGGTTGGTGCAATTATTTAATAAATGTATGGAAGAGGGTAAGGTACCGAGGGATTGGCAGAGAGCATGCATAGTTCCTTTGTATAAAGGCAAAGGGGACAAAAGAGAGTGCAAAAATTATAGGGTGATAAGTCTGTTGAGTATACCTGGTAAAGTGTATGGTAGAGTTATTATTGAAAGAATTAAAAGTAAGACTGAGAATAGGATAGCAGATGAACAAGGAGGCTTTAGGAAAGGTAGGGGGTGTGTGGATCAGGTGTTTACAGTGAAACATATAAGTGAACAGTATTTAAATAAGGCTAAAGAGGTCTTTGTGGCATTTATGGATTTGGAAAAGGCGTATGACAGGGTGGATAGGGAGGCAATGTGGCAGATGTTGCAGGTGTATGGTGTAGGAGGTAGGTTACTGAAAGCAGTGAAGAGTTTTTACGAGGATAGTGAGGCTCAAGTTAGAGTACATAGGAAAGAGGGAAATTATTTCCCAGTAAAAGTAGGCCTTAGACAGGGATGTGTGATGTCGCCATGGTTGTTTAATATATTTATAGATGGGGTTGTAAGAGAAGTAATTGCGAGGGTCTTGACAAGAGGCGTGGAGTTAAAAGATAAAGAATCACACATAAAGTAGGAGTTGTCACAGTTGCTCTTTGCTGATGACACTGTGCTCTTGGGAGATTCTGAAGAGAAATTGCAGAGATTGGTGGATGAATTTGGTAGGGTGTGCAAAAGAAGAAAATTAAAAGTGAATACAGGAAAGAGTAAGGTTATGAGGATAACAAAAATATTAGGTGATGAAAGATTGGATATCAGATTGGAGGGAGAGAGTATGGAGGAAGTGAATGTATTCAGATATTTGGGAGTGGACGTGTCAGCAGATGGGTCTATGAAGGATGAGGTGAATCATAGAATTGATGAGGGGAAAAGGGTGAGTGGTGCACTTAGGAGTCTGTGGAGACAAAGAACTTTGTCCTTGGAGGCAAAGAGGGAAATGTATGAGAGTATAGTTTTACCAACACTCTTATATGGGTGTGAAGCATGGGTGATGAATGTTGCAGCGAGGAGAAGGCTGGAGGCAGTGGAGATGTCATGTCTGAGGGCAATGTGTGGTGTGAATATAATGCAGAGAATTTGTAGTTTGGAAGTTAGGAGGAGGTGCGGGATTACCAAAACTGTTGTCCAGAGGGCTGAGGAAGGGTTGTTGAGGTGGTTCGGACATGTAGAGAGAATGGAGCAAAACAGAATGACTTCAAGAGTGTATCAGTCTGTAGTGGAAGGAAGGCGGGGTAGGGGTCGGCCTAGGAAAGGTTGGAGGGAGGGGGTAAAGGAGGTTTTGTGTGCGAGGGGCTTGGACTTCCAGCAGGCGTGCGTGAGCATGTTTGATAGGAGTGAATGGAGACGAATGGTTTTTAATACTTGACGTGCTGTTGGAGTGTGAGCAAAGTAACATTTATGAAGGGGTTCAGGGAAACCGGCAGGCCGGACTTGAGTCCTGGAGATGGGAAGTACAGTGCCTGCACTCTGAAGGAGGGGTGTTAATGTTGCAGTTTAAAAACTGTAGTGTAAAGCACCCTTCTGACAAGACAGTGATGGAGTGAATGATGGTGAAAGTTTTTCTTTTTCGGGCCACCCTGCCTTGGTGGGAATCGGCCAGTGTGATAATAAAAAAAAAATTTATTA
Source organism: Cherax quadricarinatus (assembly GCF_038502225.1). Lineage (NCBI taxonomy): Eukaryota > Metazoa > Arthropoda > Malacostraca > Decapoda > Parastacidae > Cherax > Cherax quadricarinatus. The sequence continues at coordinate 37,001,019 of NC_091311.1, read as the reverse complement.
CAATAATGGAATAAAATAAAATTATCACTTCCTTTGCATTTTCAACAATATCAGTGTAAGGAAGGAAGGAAATGTGGGTGGTATGCTCACAGGCTGTTAACCCTTAACCCCCAACAACAACAAACACTCACACCTCCTAGCGGATTTACTACAAAATAGCAGTATACCAACTGAAAGGATGTACAAACGTACATGAAGTAGGTAACGTATACACATTACATCCAGGTTCCTTTCATTTTTAACATTTATTATTCAAAGGAAGATAAACAGAGGGTATATAAACAGTCCCTAACCCTTGTGGTTTAGCGCTTCTTTTTGATTATATATAATAAACAGTCCCTCATGGACCTATGTAGATTATGTCTGCCCTCTCATTTTGTGTACAGTGGAACCTCTACTTATGAGTTTAATCCATTCCGTGACCTTGCTCGCATCTGGACTTGCTCGTTTGCAGAGTCAGTTTTTCTCATTTAACCCTTTCAGGGTTTCTGACGTACAAGTATGGTTTACGCACCAGGGTTTTTGACTACTAGTGTGGAAAATATTTCAATTTTCCGAAACTATAGTGCCTAATAGGTGTTTAATGTGTCGATATGAGTCAAAAATGTATTTGACAATAGGACAGAACCAAGAGTTCCCTTTGCGCATGCGTGGATATGCGGGGGTAGAGATCGACTCTGGGCATGGGAGAGGCGGGAGTGTTTTGAATGTAGTGAGGAGGCTGGGAAAGCATGGAACCAGGAAATTGGCGTTCACTGCGGCCTAAGGATTAATATAGGCCTCATTTCATAATAGAAAGTGTCGTGACTGTCCCTGGTGAAGAGTGAGGGAACGTGATTGACGGCACTGCTGTAAATAAGGTGGTAAAATGAGTGAATAATGGTAGGACTGGGGGTGACTGGCGCGTTGCCATGGACTGTGTCCCGGGGAAAATTACCCGTGATTTAATCATCACTCATCGGTCTCAAATCTTAATGGAGTGGCCTCCAATGTGTATAATAATTATGAGACATTAAACCATCTTGTAAATCGTAATGTAATCAGTGATAATAACACTAAGTTAAGGAATCGTTGAAGCGATATGAACTGCCATTCCCAGAGTGTGTGTGCACATGTTTACCTCGTTGTTCCTGTCCCAAGGATAGTGAAGACTTTATGGAGTCACGACTTTTAAACCGGGACAAACCGACGGATACCTCGTCCTGCTGGAATAAGAACCGTGTTGGTGTAGCAGGACATCGAAATGAGATGGTGAATGGAGGAAATAAGGAGTATCAATCACCCACAGTTAAGTAACCCTTCTAGTTATAGCAGACTGATACTGGCCAGTTAGGTATGTTGTAATTGGATAGGTTATGAGTGATCCAGCTACATCAAGTGACCACCAGAGAATATCTGGTAAGTGGAGAGATTATGTACAAGTGTTTTTCCTTGATGGATATATCCATGTGTAACCTACCCCCCCCTTCATTCAGTTACACTAATATAATCTATACAGTCCACAATTAATTAGTAGCACCATACTTGTGGGTGCTATCCAATCCATACTGGTCTCGGATAGATATGGATAAGATTGTGAGGTCGAAGGAACCACCTGCCGTGACCAGGGGTGGTTAAGTTTTCTCACATGTCTACACGGGGTGACTACGGTAAACAATATGGTTGTCTCCCAATGAGTTTACTTGTATGCACGTAATGTTGAGGTACATAAAGGTAATCACCCTAGAAAATTTTCCACATCTGCCCGCTGTTTATAAATATTTTTTTTTTTTTTAAATTTAAAGTATACATGCATATATGCATATATACAACACACTGAAATAACTGAATAGCTTCAGACGGCTATAGAACAGAGGGATATCAACGACTCGCAAAATCGTAAAAACACGATTATAAACATCTCGCAGAATGGGTGGGGGCCTACATATGAAAGAATGGGTCTATGTGGTCAGTGTGCACAGTATAAAAAAAATCCTGCAGCACACAGTGCGTAATGAGAAAAAAAAAACTTTGACCATGTTTTTGGTTTAAAACAGCAACTTTGCACTGTATTTTTGTATGGTATTTATGGTTGTATTCTAGTTTTCCTGGTTTCATTTTATAGAATGGAAGACATATTACAGAAATTGAGATGATTTTGATTGGTTTCACAATGAAAAGTACCTTGGAATTGAGTTCAAAGTAGCAGAAATGTTCAATTTTTGCCAAAGTTCAAAGGTAAACAAATCATGCCATGTGCCCAATACATGTCAGCTGGTGAGTCTAATATTCTTTCACAAGTGCACTGATATTATTTATACCATTTCTACACTAATGCAGTAGTCTGCATAACAATAAATCTTCTATTTTTTGTGAGAATAAAAATTCAAAGTGGAAAGCAAAAGAAATGTAAGAGGGGTCTGGGGACGTGACTAATGAACAGAGGAAATGTTATTTTAGTGCCAGGAATGTCTGTCTTGCTTATTCTGGACCCTATTTGGAAATTGGCATCTTATGAAATTTGTGTGAAATTGGCAAAATTGCCAATTTCTGACCACTTTATTGGATAGTTTAAAGAAGTAAATGGGTGGTTTCTTGTACTCACTCGATAGAAAAAATGGAGTTCTAGCAAAATAGTAATGATCTTTGTCGACTAGTACATTGGAATTGGCCGAAAATAGGGCTCAAAGTGGGCAAAATCGCCGATGCGTAAACATTGTCGAGACTGCTAACTTCACAAGAGCATAATTCTGTAAGTTTTCCATCAAATTTCATACTTTTGGTGTCATTATGATCGGGAAAAGATTCTCTTTCTTTTCATAAGAAAAAATAATTTTTTTTTTTTTTTGAAATTTGGGGGACCCTGAGAACAAGTCTCTGAGAGGGCCTGTGGACCCTGAATGGGTTAAACATTCTCATTGCTAAGCATTAGTCACTGTGATGTAACTGGAGTTTACTCTCCCCATCCCCCACCCTTGGATTTCATGGGGGTAACACCAAAGATGCTGCCCAGGTGACACCAACCTTAGCAACGCCACTGCTACCGTGGGGTGTATTTATCATGTATGTTATGTTTATATGTCAAGTCATTCAGTATTACAGGGTGGATAGGGGAGAGTAAATGGGTGGTTTCTTGTACTCACTCGATAGAAAAAATGGAGTTCTAGCAAAATAGTAATGATTTTTGTCAACTAGTACATTGGAATTGGTCGAAATTAGGGCTCAAAGTGGGCAAAATCGCCGATGCGTAAACATTGTCAAGACCACTAACTTCACAAGAGCATAATTCTGTAAGTTTTCCATCAAATTTCATACTTTTGGTGTCATTATGATCGGGAAAAGATTCTCTATCTTTTCATAAGAAAAAATACTTTTTTTTTTTTTTTGAAATTTGGGGGACCCTGAGAACAAGTCTCTGAGAGGGCCTGTGGACCCTGAATGGGTTAAACATTCTCATTGCTAAGCATTAGTCACTGTGATGTAACTGGAGTTTACTCTCCCCATCCCCCACCCTTGGATTTCATGGGGGTAACACCAAAGATGCTGCCCCAGGTGACACCAACCTTAGCAACGCCACTGCTACCGTGGGGTGTATTTATCATGTATGTTATGTTTATATGTCAAGTCATTCAGTAAGTATTACAGGGTGGATAGGGGGGCAATGTGGCAGATGTTGCAGGTGTATGGTGTAGGAGGTAGGTTACTGAAAGCAGTGAAGAGTTTTTACGAGGATAGTGAGGCTCAAGTTAGAGTATGTAGGAAAGAGGGAAATTATTTCCCAGTAAAAGTAGGCCTTAGACAAGGATGTGTGATGTCACCGTGGTTGTTTAATATATTTATAGATGGGGTTGTAAGAGAAGTAAATGCGAGGGTCTTGGCAAGAGGCGTGGAGTTAAAAGATAAAGAATCACACATAAAGTGGGAGTTGTCACAGTTTCTCTATGCTGATGACACTGTGCTCTTGGGAGATTCTGAAGAGAAGTTGCAGAGATTGGTGGATGAATTTGGTAGGGTGTGCAAAAGAAGAAAATTAAAAGTGAATACAGGAAAGAGTAAGGTTATGAGGATAACAAAAAGATTAGGTGATGAAAGATTGGATATCAGATTGGAGGGAGAGAGTATGGAGGAGGTGAATGTATTCAGATATTTGGGAGTGGACGTGTCAGCGGATGGGTCTATGAAAGATGAGGTGAATCATAGAATTGATGAGGGGAAAAGGGTGAGTGGTGCACTTAGGAGTCTGTGGAGACAAAGAACTTTGTCCTTGGAGGCAAAAAGGGGAATGTAAGAGAGTATAGCTTTACCAACGCTCTTATGTGGGTGTGAAGCATGGGTGATGAATGTTGCAGCGAGGAGAAGGCTGGAGGCAGTGGAGATGTCATGTCTAAGGGCAATGTGTGGTGTGAATATAATGCAGAGAATTCGTAGTTTGGAAGTTAGGAGGAGGTGCGGGATTACCAAAACTGTTGTCCAGAGGGCTGAGGAAGGGTTGTTGAGGTGGTTCGGACATGTAGAGAGAATGGAGCTAAACAGAATGACTTCAAGAGTGTATCAGTCTGTAGTGGAAGGAAGGCGGGGTAGGGGTCGGCCTAGGAAAGGTTGGAGGGAGGGGGTAAAGGAGGTTTTGTGTGCGAGGGGCTTGGACTTCCAGCAGGCATGCGTGAGCATGTTTGATAGGAGTGAATGGAGACAAATGCTTTTTAATACTTGATGTGCTGTTGGAGTGTGAGCAAAGTAACATTTATGAAGGGGTTCAGGGAAACCGGCAGGCCGGACTTGAGTCCTGGAGATGGGAAGTACAGTACCTGCACTCTGAAGGAGGGGTGTTAATGTTGCAGTTTAAAAACTGTAGTGTGAAGCACCCTTCTGGCAAGACAGTGATGGAGTGAATGATGGTGAAAGTTTTTCTTTTTCGGGCCACCCTGCCTTGGTGGGAATCGGCCAGTGTGATAATAAAAAAAAAAAAAAGATCAGTAAGTCAGTCAAGTCACTCAGTAAGTCAGTTAAGTCACTCAGTAAGTTAGTTAAGTCACTCAGTAAGTCAGTAAAGTCACTCAGTAAGTTAGTTAAGTCACTCAGTAAGTCAGTAAAGTCACTCATGTCATTCAGTCAGTCAGTCAAGTTGTTCAGTAAGTCAGTCGTCATTCAGTAAGTCAGTCAAGTCACTCAATAAGTCAGTCAGTCAGTCAAGTCACTCAGTAAGTCAGTCATTCAGTTCAGTCAGTCATTCAGTCAATCACACAAACTCATGTTAACCCTTTCAGGGTCCATCCCGTAGACCTACGGCTTTAAGTTCAGGGTCCAAACCGTAGATCTACGTCATGAGCTCAGCTCACTCTGATAAACTGTGAGTGGTAAATTTGGGCCTAGATATGAGAGAATACATATATGTGGTATGTGTGCACCACATAAAACAAATCCTGCAGCACACTGTGTATAATGAGAGAAAAAAAACTGAGACCATGATTTTCGATTAAAACAGCGACTTTGCAGTGTTTTTTCGTATTTTTTTTATAGTTGTATTTGTGATTTCTTGGTCTCGTTTGATAGAATGGAAGACATATTACAGAAATAGAGATAATTTTGATTGGTGTTAGCACTGGGAATGGCTTGAAACTGAGCTCAAATTGGCGGAAATGTTAAATTTTTGCCGATGTTCAAGAGTGAACAAACGACCTCACACGTCTAATACACGCCAGCTGGTGGGTCTAATATACATTCACAAATGTGGTGATGATATTTATACAATTATTACAATATTGCATAACAGTAAATCTTCTATTTTTTGGTGTGAATAAAAATTCATTATGTGAATAAAAAATCAAAATGGAATTTATTTGTAAAGCCTCAAAACGTAACTAATGAACAGAGTTAATGTTAGTTTAGTGCTAGGAATACCTACATTGTTTATTCTGGACCCTATTTTGAAATTGGAATATTTTGAACTTTGTGTTAAATTGGCCAAATTACTAATTTCCGGTCACTTTATTTTGTAGTTGAAACAGTTGACTTGGCGATTTCTTGTGCTCAATCGATAGAATAGAAGTAATACTAGTGAAATAGCTAAGAATTTGGTCGATTGGAATAATGTAATTGGCCTAAAATGGGAGTCAAATTCGGCAAAATCGCCGATTCCTAAATATTGCTGACACATCAAAATTCACGAGAGCATAATTTCGTCAGTTTTCCATCAAATTTCGTACTTTTTGTTTTATTACATTCACAAAAAGATTCTCTACAATTTCATAAGAAAAAATAAAAATTTTTTTTTTTTTAAATTCTTGGACACTGGGGCACCACTTCAGATTTTGGCCTTGGACCCTGAAAGGGTTAAGCTCTCTTTCTGTGTACAAAGTAACACTTCAGTTACGGCTACAGGTTATCTTGTGTAATATCTTTGTTAATTCTAAAACTTGAGTGCTTATACCTCTTCATGCCACTTTCAGCAACACTAGTATGGCTACTGAGTCTCATGATTGCTTGGCAGATACAAGATATATTAATTAAAATATCATAACACAGAGAAAGACTGGACTGGACAGCAACAAACAACAAAATACCTTTCATCCGTGGACTGCTTGCAGAGGCAAAGGCAATGTTCACGGCTTTCACTGAGACCCACATAAAGGATTACTTGGACAACGAAATATGGATCCCAGGTTATAACCTATACAGATGTGACAGAGTGAACAGGCAAAAGGGGGGGGGGGGGGTTGGCCTGTACATTGCAGAGTCACTTGTTTGCACAGAACTGCTTAATGCCTCAAATGATGTAGTGGAAGTTTTAGCAGTAAAGATCGAGAACCAAAACCTAGTCATTCAAATTCAAAGTTTATTCTCTATAAGGATTACAATGCTGAGTTTACAGAAATTTGGTTATTGTTTGGTTTAACATGTAGTAAAATTGAGATTACAGAGTGTACCACTAGAACGCTTAGCATGGCTAGGCATTTCGGGCATACTTAGTTTTATTCTTAAATGTAAAATATTACAAATTATGAGGTAAGTTGGTATTATGGCTAAGTGACTAAATACTATTTTGTGAGTTTAGCAGTGTGAATGCTTTTGTTTTGGCACAGTATATAGTTTCAGTATTGGAGTATCACAGGATTCATTATATTAAGACTGAGATTAATATTTCTGTTTATGGTCAAATGAGTGTGCGAGTGTAAGTGTGAACCACCAGGTGGTATTCGTGAAGTTAGTTGACGGGGTGTATCAGGGAGATAAGATGTTTTCTAATGGTAGTTTTGAAGGTGATGAATGTGTCTGCATTTCTAGAGTTCTCAGGTAGGGTATTCCAGATTTTAGGGCCTTTGACATACATTGAATTTTTGTAAAGGTTTAGTCGGACACGGGGAATGTCGTAGAGATGTTTGTTTCTGGTGTTATGCCTGTGGGTTCTGTCACAACTATCAAGAAAGCATTTAAGGTCAAGGTTGATATTAGAGTTTAAGGCCCTGTAGATATAGATTGCACAGTAGTAAGTGTGGATGTACTGAACTGGGAGTAAGTTTAGATCTTTGAAGAGTGGGGGGGTGTGCTGCCAGGGATGGGATTTAGTGATTATTCTTACTGCAGCTTTTTGATGGGTTATTATTGGCTTTAGGTGTGTTGCTGCAGTTGATCCCCAAGCACAAATAGCATAGGTGAGGTATGGATAAATAAGTGAGTGGTATAGTGTGAGAAGGGCATTTTGCGGCACGTAGTATCGTATCTTGGAGAGGATCCCAACCGTTTTGGATACTTTTTTGGCTATATGCTGGATATGGGTGCTGAAATTCAGGTTATTGTCAAGGTATAAGCCTAAGAATTTTCCCCCATTATTTCTGGTAATTAGAGTGTTGTCAATCTTAATGTTAATTTGTGCATCTCCTGCTCTGCTACCAAACATAATATAGTAAGTTTTGTCAGTGTTAAGCGTAAGTTTGTTGGCTGTCATCCAAGTCGATATTTTAATCAGCTCCTCATTCACAATGGTGTTAAGGGTGGCAAGATTAGGGTGAGAGATGACATAAGTCGTGTCATCAGCAAAGAGAATGGGTTTTAGGTGTTGGGATACGTTTGGTAGGTCATTGATGTATATGAGGAAGAGCAGGGGACCAAGGACACTTCCCTGCGGAACTCCAGTATCAAGTGGCCGTGTTGCTGATGCTGTGTCTTTAATGGTGACGTACTGATACCTATTAGTAATGTAAGATTTGAAATAAGCAAGCGCATGGCCTCTTATACCGTAGTGGTCAAGTTTGTGGAGTAGGATTTCGTGGTTTACTGTGTCAAAAGCTTTTCTTAGGTCAATAAAAATTCCTAGTGGATATTCCTTATTTTCCAGTGCTGTGTAAAGCAGATCTAGCATTTTTATGATTGCATCATTAGTGCTTTTATTTTTCCTGAATCCAAACTGGCAGGGGTTGAGTATGTTTTGACCCGTTATAAATGAATACAGTCTCCTGTGCACAAGTTTCTCAAAGATTTTGGATAGCAATGGTAAGTTAGATATTGGCCTATAGTTGTTTAAGTCTGTAGGGTCACCACCTTTATGTATTGATGTAACCCTTGCCATCTTGAGTAGTTTCGGGAAGGTGCTAGTCTCTATTGACTTGTTAAAAAGTAATGAAATAGCATGCGAAAGGACATGGGCCGCTCGCTTGTACAGTAATGGTGGGACATGAGACAGATTCCCCGAGTTATTTTTAAGTGACTTTATGATCTCAATGACTTCCGTGGGCTCAGTTGGTGCAAGATAGAAGGAATTAGGGAAATTTCCATCTAGGTAGTCCCCGGCATGGGCATTGGTATGTGGGATTTTACTGGCGAGATTAGATCCTATGTTTGAGAAGAAGTCGTTTATCTTGTTAGCTGTGTCAGTGGGATGTAGTGGTGTTTCATTAGGTTTAGTTAGGACAATATTCTTGGTTTTTCTCAGTTTGTGGGTCCCTAGAATCTGAGAGAGTGTTTTCCAGGTCTTTTTTATATCTCCTCTAGTGTCTGTGAATCTACTGGAGTAGTATAGTTGTTTGGCTTTTTTTTTTACTTTGGTGAGAGCTGATGAATAGTGTTTAAGAATATCTTTGTGTATTAAGCCCTGTCTATATTGCTTTTCATATTGGTGTTTCTTGTCAATGGATTTCAGAATGGTGCTGGTTAGCCATGGGCAACCAAGCCGTTTGTTTGTGATCTGTTTTGTTTTTATAGGACAATGTTTGTTGTATAGTCTAAGTAATTTGTTAAGAAAGATGTCTGTCCAGTCATCAATACCATTGGCCTTGGAGAATTCTGTAGGCCAATCAACAGTCTCTAGGTCAGCTGTGAACTTCCTTACTGAGGCCTCGTCATGGAGTCTAAATGAGACTTTGTTGTATTCAAGTGGTGGTTTACTAATGTTTGTCAGGAGGAAGGTAGGGTAGTGGTCTGTAGTGCTATCTGTGATTATCCCTGATTTAAGGGGGGCTAGTATATTGGTCCATTTGTGGTCTATTATGGTTGCACTTGTCTCAGTGAGCCTGGTTGGTTTAGTTATTGTTGGTATGAGAAGTGTGTTGTTCATATTGTTGATGAAATCAGTTACAGGCTGATCATCTAGTAAGCCAAGGTTGATGTTGAATTCTCCAGCTAAGAGAAGGTGGTGCTTATTCATTTGTCTGTTTGTTATTAGTGACTTTAATTTCTCACTGAAATTTGGGATGTTTGTGTGAGGTATCCGGTAAATGGCACCAATTGTTATAGGCGTCTTAAGGTTTTTTACAGTAAAATTAGCAAAAATGTATTCCCCATATTCATCACTAAAGCAAGTGGTGCTAAGACAAGATAATTGGTTAGAGTAATAGATTGCAATACCACCCCCAACTTGGTTTGTTCTGCAGTTGTGAATTGCTGTGTATCCTGGTAGAGGGTAGATATCTATTGTGTCCTGCTTAAGCCAGGTCTCAGTAAGAATAATGCAGGAGAAGGGTGTCTTTAGTGATTCAAGGAGTGCTAGGAGGTCATCATAGTGTTTGCTTAAGGACCTGATGTTGTAGTTTAGTACTGATAGACTTTTAGCATTGTTTAGGATAGTGGTGGCTTGTGATGCTGTGTAATAAAGGCAGTTACTTTCCAATAGGTTTTGATTGGGTGTCAGATTATGGAGGTTTAGATCAGGGTCAACGTGATCAATCATCTTCTAGGTTTAAAATTATGGTTATTTATATCCTGTGTTATGTGTGTTGAGTTCTACTACTGATATCTGTAGTGGTTGGAAGTTTGGACAAGTATATAGCTAGAGTATTTTGGTCATGTAGGGTATAGTCACTACTACACATAATGAAGTTGATGTTGTCTGTGTGTTGTGCTGGAATGAACTAAAGTACAACTAGGTATAAACTAGTAATATAAAAATACTAATTAAAAATAGAACAAGACTCTCACTTGTAATTGCGCTAAGGTCTAATAATGACTTTTGTGGAGTCTGTTTTTGAGCTAGAGTGAGCTAAAGTACAATAGGTTTAATCTAATAATATAAAAGTACAAATTAAAAATAGCACTATACTCTCACTAGTAATTGCACTGTGGTCTAATATAGTGAATTTGGTATTGACTATGCCTTGAGGTAAAATGAGCTATGGTACAACTGAATTTAATCTAATAATATAAAAATACAAATTAAAAAATACAAATTAAAAGTAGCACCAGTCTCTCACTAGTATTTGCACTATGTTCTAATATAGTGAATTTGGTATTGACTATGTATTGAGGTAGAAAGAGCTATAGTACAACAACTTTAGTCTAATAATATAAAAATACAAATTACAAATAGCACCAGTCTCTCACTAGTAATTGCACTATGGTCTAGTATAGTGAATTTGGTATTGACTATGTATTGAGCTAGAATGAGCTAGAGTAAAACTGTGATAAATCTAATAATATAATGAAGGAACAAGACTCTCAATTGTAATTGCACTGAGGTCTTATATAAGTTGTTTACAAGAATTAGAGTATAATTAGATTTAAGTTGACAGGATAAAATTAAGGTAGCAAAATAATAATAAAAACAAAAGAATTGATAAAAATAAAAATGGCAATGACTTGGTTATAATATGCTAGTAAGATGGTAGATAGGATGATATAAAAGTTGTAGTTGAAAATACTAGGTTAAAAAAGTATGGAATAAAAATGGTCAATAAAGGAGTTTACAATAAGTTTGATCAATATAGTTTAAAGTAAAATTGGGCAATAATAGGGATTTAGAATAAAATTGGGCAATTGAGTATTTTTTAAAGTGAGGTAGAATTATTGAAGACAAGTTATGGTTAGTTTATAAAAGAATAAGATGGAACAGTGATGTGGTAAGTTGTAATAAAGGAGATAGATTCTGTAGATATTTAATACAATTAAGATTATGAGGTAGAATGGTCGTTGAGTACAACAATGACAATTAAAAGTAGTTGGAGTATTAGAATTTTAGGGGGGCACAAATTTATGACAATATGACAATATAACACTAACGGTGGACTATGGGTATTATCTGCACTTTACTCTGATTCTGTTAGTCCAGCCTCACTTAGGAATGTTGTAAGGTCATGTTCTGTGGAGATGAAGTATCTCTTTCCAGTGGGCTGTTTCCTAACTGCTATTTTTCCATCCCTTACAAAGCACTGGTGGATTTTTTGGGCATAGCGCAGTTTTCTTAGCCGATAAAGAAGGTTTTGTCTCATTTTGGTTTTCATAGTAATAGATGTTTTTAGTAGGTTGTTTCTTTGTAAGCTATTTTGGAATTTTAACAGCACTGTTTTTTTACCTGCATGATAGCCCATCAGTTTGCAATCCTTTAATTCATCACTACGTATGTTAAGGCGAAGGTGGTCCTTGATAAGCTGCAGGGTGGTCTCCATGCAGGTCTCTTGGGTGACTGTGGGTGGGAGATGTTTGCTGTTAACTACAACAGCGTCAGATAGCTGCTGTTGGTCATTATGGTCTTGGAAGTTGATTATGACATTTGCAAGTTGTTGGTCCACTCTTGATCTTTCCTCTGTAATGTTGGTAGTAAGTAGGGTGACTTGGTCTTTTAAAGTGTTGATGGTGTCTAGGGACTGGGTGTGGGTGTTGCTTTGTTGTTCTAGAGTGTCTAGTTTATGTTCTAGAGCAGTGATCTTGTTGAGGTAATCTGTATTGCTAGCCTTTAGTTCCTGCATTTCTTGAGTTAGTTTGGTGATCGTTTGGTTCTGAATCATAAGGAGTTTAGCTATTTCTGGGTCGGTGATCTTCTTGACATCAAATACTGGGAAGGAGTTATCTTGGAGTGTAGCGGCGGCCATGTTTGTTGTCGTCTGTCGTGTGTTGTGATGGTGTCGGTGGGTGATGAGGGTTGTGTCCTGGCTGGCAGTACCACAAGTTTTCCTCGTGCTATTACTGCTCTCACCTTTGATGTTAGGAGTCCTTAGCTGGTTACTGGATCTTCTTTTATTGTTCTGACCCTTGTCCATTGGCTGTGGCTTCGGGTGAATAGTAGGCGATGGGTGTTGGGTGAATGTTGTGGAGTATCACTTCAGTGGCAGCAGGGTAGAAGTTGCTAGAACGAGTCCTATTAGTTGGTAATTTGTGGTAGTCTACAAGCCTCCGGATGCAACATCCCAGCAATTCCAGGAACAGCTGTTAAAAATTGACCACTGTCTGGAAAATCTTCCAGCTCCTGCACCCAACATCTTGCTCCTGGGGGATTTCAACTTAAGGCACCTAAAATGGAGGAATATAGCAAATAATATTGTTGCAGTAATAACACCAGGAGGCAGCTCTGATGAAAACTCACACTCACACGAGCTTTTAACCCTTTCAGGGTCCAAGGCCCAAATCTGGAGTCACGCACCAGTGTCCAAGAATTTTCAAAAAAAAAAATTTGTATTTTTTCTTATGAAATCGTAGAGAATCTTTTTGTGAAGGTAATAAAACAAAAAGTACGAAATTTGGTGGAAAATTGACGAAATTATGCTCTCGCGAATTTTGATGTGTCAGCGATATTTACGAATCGGCGATTTTGCCGACTTTGACTCCCATTTTAGGCCAATTACGTTATTCCAATCAACCAAATTCTTAGCTATTTCACTAGTATTACTTCTATTCTATCGATTGAGCACAAGAAATCACCAAGTCAACTGTTTCAACTACAAAATAAAGTGATCGGAAATTGTTAATTTGGCCAATTTAACACAAAGTTCAAAATATTCCAATTTCAAAATAGGGTCCAGAATAAACAATGTAGGCATTCCTGGCACTAAACTAACATTTCCTCTGTTCATTAGTTATGTTTTGAGGCTTTACAAATAAATTCCATTTTGATTTTTTATTCACATAATGAATTTTTATTCACACCAAAAAATAGAAGATTTAGTGTTATGCAATACTGTAATAATTGTATAAATATCATCACCATATTTGTGAATGTATATTAGACCCACCAGCTGATGTGTATTAGATGTGTGAGGTCGTTTGTTTACTCTTGAATATCGGCAAAAATTTAACATTTCCGCTACTTTGAGCTCAGTTTCAAGCCATTTCCAGTGCTAAAACCAATCAAAATCATCTCTATTTCTGTAATATGTCTTCCATTCTATCAAATGAGACCAAGAAATCGCAAATACAACTATAAAAAACATACGAAAAAACACTGCAAAGTTGCTGTTTTAATCGAAAAATCATGATTTCAGTTTTTTTCTCTCATTATACACAGTGTGCTGCAGGATCTGTTTTATGTGGTGCACACATACCACATAGATGTATTCTCTCATATCTAGGCCCAAATGTACCACTCACAGTTTATCAGAGTGAGCTGAGCTCATGGCGTAGATCTACGGTTTGGACACTCACCGTAAAGCCGTAGATCTATGGGACGGACCCTGAAAGGGTTAAATCTCTGCACAAAATTCAATTTAAACCAGCAAATAATAGAGCCTACTTGACTGGAGAATACACTAGACCTCATCTTCACTAACAATGATGATCTGATAAGAAATGTCACCATATCAAAAACAATATACTCAGATCACAACATAATTGAGGTTCAGACATGTATGAGCGGAGCCCCAGACCGACATAATGAGATTAGTCACGAGGGAGCATTCACCAAATTCAACTTCAATAACAAAAACATAAAGTGGGACCAAGTAAACCAAGTCCTAACCGATATAAGCTGGGAAGATATACTAAGCAACACAGACCCCAACTTATGCCTAGAACAGATTAACTTGGTGGCACTTGATGTATGCACAAGGCTTATTCCTCTAAGAAAAAGGAGGAGTAGATGTAAATTAGAAAGAGACAGGCGCTCCCTTTACAGGCGATGGAAAAGAATAACAGAGCGGCTAAAAGAGGTCAATATATCTGAAATGCGTAGGGAGACACTGGTCAGAGAAATAGCATGCATCGAACTTAAGCTTAAGTCTGGCCCCAGGGCCAGACTCATGGAACTCTGTGTTCATCAAGAACTGCAAGAAGCCCCTATCACGAGCCTTTACCATCCTATGGAGAGGGAGCATGGACACGGGGGTCGTCCCACAGTTACTAAAAACAACAGACATAGCCCCACTCCACAAAGGGGGCAGTAAAGCAACAGCAAAGAACTACAGACCGATAGCACTAACATCCAATAACATAAAAATCTTTGAAAGGGTCCTAAGAAGCAAGATCACCACCCATCTAGAAACCCATCAGTTACACAACCCAAGGCAACATGGGTTTAGAACAGGTCGCTCCTGTCTGTCTCAACTATTGGATCACTACGACAAGGTCCTAGATGCACTAGAAGACAAAAAGAATGCAGATGTAATATATACAGACTTTGCAAAAGCCTTTGACAAGTGTGACCATGGCGTAATAGCACACAAAATGCGTGCTAAAGGAATAACAGGAAAAGTCGGTCGATGGATCTATAATTTCCTCACTAACAGAACACAGAGTGTAGTAGTCAACAGAGTAAAGTCTGAGGCAGCTACGGTGAAAAGCTCTGTTCCACAAGGCACAGTACTCGCTCCCATCTTGTTCCTCATCCTCATATCTGACATAGACAAGGATGTCAGCCACAGCACCGTGTCTTCCTTTGCAGATGACACCCGAATCTGCATGACAGTCTTCCATTGCAGACACTGCAAGGCTCCAGGCGGACATCAACCAAATCTTTCAGTGGGCTGCAGAAAACAATATGAAGTTCAACGATGAGAAATTTCAATTACTTAGATATGGTAAACACAAGGAAATTAAATCTTCATCAGAGTACAAAACAAATTCTGGCCACAAAATAGAGCGAAACACCAACGTCAAAGACCTGGGAGTGATCATGTCGGAGGATCTCACCTTCAAGGACCATAACATTGTATCAATCGCATCTGCTAGAAAAATGACAGGATGGATAATGAGAACCTTCAAAACTAGGGAGGCCAAGCCCATGATGACACTCTTCAGGTCACTTGTTCTATCTAGGCTGGAATATTGCTGCACATTAACAGCACCTTTCAAGGCAGGTGAAATTGCTGACCTAAAAAATGTACAGAGAACCTTCACGGCGCGCATAACGGAGATAAAACACCTCAATTACTGGGAGCGCTTGAGGTTCCTAAACCTGTATTCCCTGGAATGCAGGCAGGAGAGATACATGATTATATACACCTGGAAAATCCTAGAGGGACTAGTACCAAAGTTGCACACGAAAATCACTCACTACGAAAGCAAAAGACTTGGCAGACGATGCAACATCCCCCCAATGAAAAGCAAGGGTGTCACTAGCACGTTAAGAGACCATACAATAAGTGTCAGGGGCCCGAGACTGTTCAACTGCCTCCCAGCATACATAAGGGGGATTACCAACAGACCCCTGGCAGTCTTCAAGCTGGCACTGGACAAGCACCTAAAGTCGGTTCCTGACCAGCCGGACTGTGGCTCGTACGTTGGTTTGCGTGTAGCCAGCAGTAACAGCCTGGTTGATCAGGCTCTGATCCACCAGGAGGCCTGGTCACAGAGCGGGCCGCGGAGGCGTTGACCCTCGGAACTCTCTCCAGGTAAACTCCAGGTATGAATTACAAATGCTGGGATGGTGGGGTGGTGTTGGGGAGTGGTAGGGGAGGGCTCCCCAGCTGCTCTACAACAAGATGGCCGCTTGAGCAAAAGAGATTTTTTTTTTCCTTCACACAAACTGAACCATGTTAAATTAATTATACGACATGTTACATAAAATTGTGCAGCAATTCTTCAGTGGCGGTCTACTGTATTATAATAATAAGGACAGAGCTTCAGTTCCCTAAATTAATAATAATAATAATAATAATAATAATGATAGAGCTTCAGTTCCCTAAATTAATAATAAAATTAATAATAATAATAATATAATACTACTAATAATAATATAATAATAATATTATTATAACAATAGAGCTTCAGTTCCTAAATTAATAATAGTAATAATTATTATAATAATGATAGAGCTTCAGTTCCCTAAATTAATAATAATAATAATAATTATTATTATAATTATTATTATTAATTTAGGGAACTGAAGCTCTATCATTATTATTATTATAATTATTGAGCTTCAGTTCCCTAAATTAATAATAACAATAATAATATAATATTACTACTAATATAATAATATTATTATTACAACGATAGAGCTTCAGTTCCCTAAATTAATAATAATAATTATTATAATAATGATACAGCTTCAGTTCTCTAAATTAATAATAATAATAATAATGCATAATACGTACGTAATAATAATTCAGATTGCTTCTGCTAGTTGGCACAGTTTGTAGTCTTAAGCAGTAAAAACAACATAATACATCACGACAATGAACTACAATTACATATTCCTTTTATTTTTGAAAGATCTGGAGGTCTAAAAAAAAAAGTTGTTTGGCTTTTGGGGGGCTCCCAAGAACGTAACCCTATTATCCACATAAATTCTTCACTTTGTCTAACACGGTTTTGTTTAACATGGCATTTTCAGGAACGTAACTACCATGTTAAACGATGGTTTACTGTACTCCAAGATGTACTCCTTCCCCTTGGAATAGCATATGGCACACTACTAGAGCACATTTAGTGTCGCATATACTGACGCTTTACTGGAGAATATTCCACTTTACTCTCGCTACTGGAACTGTTTTCAGGAGCTTGGATATCATATTCGCTATCATTATCATCACCAGTGCTCACATCTGAGTCCTGGACATGGGAGAATACGAGTTTCCTCTTTCGTTCTGGTACAACTGAATGTGAACAAGATGGCCCACCTGAGGTGGAAGGTTGAGGGTTGTCTGGGTTTTTATCACTATTACTGGTATTATGTTCATTACTTTCGGTCATAAACTCCTCAAAACCATGAAATTCATCTTCATTGACAGTTCCATCTGTGTTTGAACTATCACTTGGGAACAAAAGTGTCCCAGTTTGCCAGGGAGTGAGGAATTTCTTACAGCGAGGCATGGTAAACAAGGCGTACTGAAATGGCATTCCCACAATGCAATGCAAGTGCCTCGATTTTTTCCTACTGCGCACACCCACCATGCAGACCCATTCTTTCACATGTAGGCCTACCAGCTTTCCCCTGCTCGATTTGAAGGTGCTAGAATTTTGGCATATAAGTACGGCACCAACCCTGGCTCTCAAGCTGTACATGTATGGCATTAACCCTGAAAGGTTAATAACTCAACAAAAAGCCACTGTGCAAACAGTTACCCATTCGATGCCAGACAACGCACTTCCCTGCTCTTTAAAATTTAAACTTAGTCAATATACAGTGGAACCCCGAGTTTCGGCTGTAATCCATTCCAGGAGCTAGGCCTAAACTTGATACGGCTGAAAGGTGAAGCAATATTTCCCATAGGAAATAATGTATATACAATTAATCTGTTCCAGACCCACAAAAATATTCACAAAAAAATACAGCTTTTAAAGAATAGCTATAGTTTTACATACACACAACATAATTAAATACATACGTATTATACAATACATAAATTAAAATTTAAATAAACATTTAAAATAACATTTACTTACCTTTATTGAAGAGACTTGCTGGCATCTGGAACATAGGGAGGAGGAAAGAGGGAGGACTTATTGTTTGGAAGGGGAACCCCCTTCCATAAAGACTTTAGGTAACAAGTCCTTATCTGGTTTTACTTCCCTTCTTTGTCTTTTAAGGCCACTAGGACCAGCTTGAGAGTCACTGGACCCCTGTCGCACAAAATAACTGTCAAGAGTGCTCTGATTTTGGCATCTCTTTAAGATTTCCCTGAAGTGGGACAAGGTTTTGTCACTGAACATGTTGCAGCTATGGCTTGTTTCAGCTTGGTCAGGGTGATACTTTTCAACAAAAGTTTGCAACTCATTCCACATTGCACACATGTCCTTAACCACTGAAGAAGGCACCTCCTTCACTCCCTCTTCCTCCTCCTCTGAAGCAAGTTCCTCAGCTGTGGTCTGATGTTGTTCCAGTTGAGGCTCTTGCAGTTCATCAGTGGTTAGCTCTTCCCTGTGGTCCTCCACCAACTCTTACACATCCTCACCATTCACCTCCAACCCCATGGACTTGCCCAATGCTACAATGCCTTTCACAACAGGCAGAGAGTCGGCAGGGTCAGGGTCAGCCTCAAACCCTTCAAAATCCCTCTGGACGACACATAGTGGCCACAGTTGTCTCCAAGCAGAGTTCAAAGTCCTGGAAGTCACTCTCTCCCAAGCCTTACCTATAAGGCTTATGCAATGGAAGATATTGAAGTGCTTCCTCCAGAACTCTCTTAGGGTCAACTGAGTGTCTGAGGTCACTTCAAAGCACCTTTCAAACACTGCTTTGGTGTAGAGTTTTTTGAAGTTAGAAATGACCTGCTGGTCTATGGGCTGGAGGAGAGGAGTGGTGTTAGGAGGCAAAAACTTAACTGTTAAAAAATTGAAGTCCCTAGAAAATAGGTCTTCCAAGTTTGAAAGATGAGCAGGAGCATTGTCCATTACCAGATGGCACTTGAGTGGCAAATTATTTTCCAGGTATTTTTTCACACTGGGACCAAACACTTCATGGACCCAGTCAATGAAAATTTGCCTCATGACCCATGCCTCATTATTTACTTTCCACAAGGCACAATTTATTCTTGATGACATTGTTTTTCTTGAACACTCTGGGATTTTCTGAGTGATACACCAGTAAAGGTGGGATTTTCTGAGTGATACACCAGTAAAGGCTTCACTTTAAAATCCCCACTAGTGTTAGCACAGAACAAAAGAGTTAGCCTGTCTTTCACAGGCATGTGTCCTGGCAGTGCCTTTTCCTCCTGAGTAATGTAGGTCCTCTTTGGCATTTTCTTCCAAAACAGGCCTGTTTCATCACAACTGAACACTGGGGTTTGAATTTTTCAGTCTCTACGTACCCCTTAAATTCACTCAAAAAGTTTTCAACCACACATTTGTCTGAACTTGCTGCCTCACCATGCCATACTACACTGTGTATGCCACTATGCTTCTTAAATCTGTCAAACCAGCCTCTGCTAGCCTTAAATTCACTAACATCAGCACTGGTTCCAGGCATTTTCTTTATAAGATCCTCATGCAACTGCCTTGCCTTCTCACAAATGATCTATCTGTTTATTGTTGATCCACACCACCAATAACTTCTCAACCTCTTTGACTGTTTGTGATCTATTTTTGGATAACATGACAACACCTTTCGCAACATCAGCTTCCTTGAATCCTTTTCTCTTCGCCAGGATAGAAGTGATAGTTGATTTGTTTTTGCCATACATCCTGGCAAACTCCCCCACACAAACGCCACTCTCGTATTTTTCTACTGTCTCCCTCTTCACTGCTATGATGTTCCTCACTTTCTTTACCACAGGGCCCATGGTGGCTTATTTCACAGTCACAATTAATGGCTGGTTTTCTGCCTGGCTGGCTGGCTGGCTGGCTGGCTGGCTGGCTGGCTGGCTGGCTGGCTGGCTGGCTGGCTGGCTGGCTGGATGGTTGGCTGGCTGGATGACTGGCTGGCTGGCTGGCTGGCTGGCTGGCTGGCTGGCTGGCTGGCTGGCTGGCTGGCTGCCTGCCTGGCTGCCTGCCTGGCTAGATGGCTAGATGGCTGGCTGGCTGGCTGGCTGGCTGGATGGATGGATGGATGGCTGCCTGACTGGCTGGATGGCTGCCTGGCTGGCAGGATGAGAGAGCAGGGTAATGTTCACTCAAGGATAAACAAAGCTAAACTGGCTCATGACACCTGTGTGGGCAGGTGCACAGGTCTGGTACGCCGGCCGAAACCCAGGGCAACGCCAAAATGCAGGGTAAAATTTTGCTGAAAAAAGTGGTTGAAACCCCAAGCAGCCGATTCCCAGGGTGGCTGAAACCCAGGGTTTCACTACATTTAATAATAACCCTTCTAATATAAATCCTGCTCTGAAACTCTTTCTTGATAGGCATAACACAAGACAAAAATCTCTTTGATATTACCCATGTCTAGCTCAACCTGTGTAAAAACTCAATACACATAAAAGGTCCTAAAATCTGGAGTACATTGTCTGAAGATTCCAAAGGTTCCCTGTCCAGCAACTGCTTCAATGCTGTTAAGAAACACCTCCTTTCCTTCAACTCCCATTTATTTCTTGATTGGCATATACAGTAGGGCCCTGCTTTATGGCATTCCGCTAATACAGACGTTTCAAATTATGACCAAAACTCACTATATGGGTCCCCCACCTTACTTTCTAATTCAGTCACCATGCCCCACTTAGTTTGTTTACATTCTCTGTGAGCTCTGTGGTCGCTGCATCTCTCCATTATGTCTGGAAACTTTCCAAAATTTCAAGTGTTTTAAAGTTATTTCATGTTTTATATATACAGTGGACCCCCGCATAGCGAACGCCTTGCATAGCGAACAATCCGCATAGCGGACGCTTTGTTCGCTAAAATTTTGCCCCGCATAGTGGACAAAAACCCGCTCAGCGGCCTTCGTCCGAGACGCGTCCAATGTGCGCCCTCAGCCAGCCTCACATGTGCCGCCCGTCCCATTGTTTACCAGCCAGCCTCCGCGGTAACATTCAAGCATACACTCGGAATATTTCGTATTATTACAGTGTTTTCGGTGCTGTTTCTGGAAAATAAGTGACCATGGGCCCCAAGAAAGCTTCTAGTGCCAACCCTACACCTCAAAGGGTAAGAATACCCATTGAAATGAAGAAAGAGATCATTGATAAGTATGAAAGTGGAGTACGTATCACCGACCTGGTCAGGTTGTACAAGAAACCAAAATCAACCATCTCTTCTATTGTGGGCAAGAAAACGGCAATCAAGGAAGCTGTTGTTGCCAAAGGTTTAACTGTGTTTTCGAAACAAAGATCGCAAGTGATGGAAGATGTTGAGAGACTGTTATTGGTGTGGATAAATGAAAAACAGCTAGCAGGAGATAGCGTCTCTCAAGCGATCATATGTGAAAAGGCTAGGAAGTTGCATGACGATTTAATTAAAAAAATGCCTGCAACTAGTGATGATGTGAGTGAATTTAAGGCCAGCAAAGGTTGGTTTGAGAGATTTAAGAAGCGTAGTGGCATCCATAGTGTGATACGGCATGGTGAGGCTGCCAGTTCGGACCACAAAGCGGCTGAAAAATATGTGCATGAATTCAAGGAGTACATAGAAACTGAAGGACTGGAACCTGAACAAGTGTTTAATTGTGATGAAACAGGCCTGTTCTGGAAGAAAATGCCAAGCAGGACCTACATTACTCAGGAGGAAAAGGCACTCCCAGGACATAAGCCTATGAAAGACAGGCTTACTTTGTTGATGTGTGCCAATGCTAGTGGTGATTGCAAAGTTAAGCCTTTATTAGTGTATCACTCTGAAACTCCCAGAGCGTTCAGGCAAAAGAATGTCCTCAAGGATAATTTGTGTGTGCTGTGGAGGGCAAACAGTAAGGCATGGGTCACTAGGGAATTTTTCTATAACTGGTTACACCATGCATTTGCCCCCAATGTGAAAGATTACCTAACTGAAAAGAAATTAGACCTTAAGTGCCTCCTGGTGTTAGACAATGCCCCTGGTCATCCTACAGACGTGGCAGAGCGACTTTATGGGGACATGAGCTTCATTAAGGTGAAGTTTTTGCCTCCTAATACCACTCCTCTCCTGCAGCCCATGGACCAGCAGGTCATTTCCAACTTCAAGAAACTGTACACAAAAGCTCTGTTTCAAAAGTGCTTTGAAGTGACCACAGACACTCGATTGACTCTAAAAGAGTTTTGGAAGGATCACTTTAATATCCTCAATTGTGTAAACCTTATAGGTAAGGCTTGGGAGGGAGTGACTAAGAGAACCTTGAACTCTGCTTGGAAGAAACTGTGGCCAGAATGTGTAGACAAAAGGGATTTTGAAGGGTTTGAGGCTAACCCTGAGAGGAGTAGTATACCAGTTGAGGAATCAATTGTGGAATTGGGGAAGTCCTTGGGGTTGGAGGTTAGTGGGGAGGATGTGGAAGAGTTGGTGGAGGAGGACAATGAAGAACTAACCACTGATGAGCTGATAGATCAACTTCAAGAGCAAGAGGCCAGACCTGGGGAAACTGGTTCAAAGGAGGGGAGAGAGAAATTGAAGGAATTGCCTACTTCAAAGATTAAGGAAATGTGTGCAAAATGGCTTGAAGTGCAAACCTTTTTTGATGAAAATCACCCTCACACAGCTATTGCAAGCCGTGCTGGTGACTGTTACAATGACACTGTTGTGAACCACTTTAGACAAATCATAAAGGAACGAGAGGTACAGGCCACTATGGACAGATATGTTGTGCGAAAGAAGTCCAGTGACTCTGAAGCTGGTCCTAGTGGCATTAAAAGAAGAAGGGAAGTAACCCCAGAAAAGGACTTGCTACCTCAAGTCCTAATGGAAGGGGATTCCCCTTCTAAACACTAACACTCTCTCTCCCCTCCTCCCATCCCATCAATCATCACCAGATCTTCAATAAAAGTAAGTGTCATGTAATTGTGCATGCCTTTTTCAGTTTGTGTGTACTAAAATTAACATTTTTTTGTGGTAAAAAAATTTTTTTTTCATACTTTTGGGTGTCTTGCACGGATTAATTTTATTTCCATTATTTCTTATGGGGAAAATTAATTCGCATAGCGAACATTTCGCATAACGGCCAGCCCTCTTGCACGGATTAAGTTCGCTATGCGGGGGTCCACTGTATTCTGATAACTATACTTATGTGTACCTGTACCTAAATAAACTTACATACTGTGCTGGCATGCAGATTCACATTAAAATCACTAAGAGTGTCTTATTAGTCCTGAGGACACCATATTAATAATAATCACTTTGAGGCACATTAAATGTCATATATTATGTTAACCCTTTCAGGGTCCAGACCCCCAGTCTGAAACTTGTTCACAGGGTCCAAGAATTTTCATAAAATATGTTTATTTTTTCTTATGAAATGGTAGAAATTCTTTTCCTGAAGGTAATAAAACAAAAAGTACGAAATTTGATGGAAAATTGACGAAATTATGCTCTGGCAAATTTTGCTGCATCAGCGATATTTACACATTCACAATTTTGCCCACTTTGACCTTCATTTTAGGCCAATTACATTATGCCAATTGACCAAATTCTTAGCTATTTCACTAGTATTTCTTCTATTTTATTGATTGAGCACAAGAAATCGCCCAGTCAACTATTTCGACTACCCAATAAAATGATTGGAAATCGGTAATTTGGCCAATTTCACACAAAGTTCAAAATATTCCCACTTCAAAATAGCATCCAGAATAAACAATGCAGGCATTCCTGGCACTAAACTAACATTTCCTCTGTTTATTAGTTACATTTACAGGCTTTACAAATGAATTCCACTTTGA
Organism: Cherax quadricarinatus; assembly: GCF_038502225.1. Taxonomy (NCBI): domain Eukaryota; kingdom Metazoa; phylum Arthropoda; class Malacostraca; order Decapoda; family Parastacidae; genus Cherax; species Cherax quadricarinatus. Next base: position 36,977,197 of record NC_091311.1, on the reverse strand, counting down.
TTTTTTATTCACATAATGAATTTTTATTTACACCAAAAAATAGAAGATTTACTGTTATGCAATATTATAATAATTGTATAAATATCAGCGCATTTGCGAATGCACATTAGACCCACCAGCTGACGTGTATTGGACACATGACATTATTTGTTTATCGTTGTACATCAGCAAAAATCAAATATTTCTGCTACTTTGAGCTCAATTTCAAGCTATTTTCAATATTAAAAACAATCAAAGTCGTCTCTACAGTAGTACCTTTACTTATGAATGGGCCAACTCACGAGTTTTTCAAGTTACGAGCCGTCGCTTGGTTGATTTTTTGCTTTGAGTTGCGAGCTAAAATCCAAGTTATGAGTGAGCTTCAGATACGCCACCACTAGTCATCAGAGCGAATGCCATAACATCCACTCAGCATCCCAGCATTCTGTGCAGTTACTTTGCCAAATTTCTTTTTTCTAACCAGGGGCCCTAAGAAAGTAAGTGCAAAGGACAGTGTTGAGAAGAAGAGGATGATGTCCATTGAAGTAAAGCATGAAATCATAGAAAAACACGAGAAAATTGCTTTTGTTTAAGTATTTGCCTTATGAAACTAGTGATCTAGTGCAGTTAGCCTCACAAACACTCCTTTTTCTCTTATAATAAGACCTCAAAAGGGCAAGAATGGGAAGATATGGTCAGAGCAATGATTATTTTTACCTCGGGAGTGGCTGCTACCACTCGTCACATAATGACACATTTTATTCGTTCTAGAGTATATATCATGTTTCTATGTTATTTATATTGTTTATTATGTCATATTAGATCAATTGTGATAGATAAATAAGCCATAGAGTTGATATTAGCATTATACTGAAGTATTTTCTCCTGCCTCCCAAGAGCCAGGAATTCTGCTGGAATGGATTAATGGCATTTCAATTAATTTCAATGAGGAAAATTGATTTGACATATGAGCAAACTGAGTTACAAGCTTGATCACAGAACGAATTAAACTCAAAAGTCAAGGTACCACTGTATTTCTGTAATATATTTTCCATTCTATCAAATGAGAGCAAGAAACTACAAATACAACCGTAAAAAAAATATGAAAATAAATACGTACACCGCAAAGTCGCTGCTTTATTGAAAAAATACGGTCTTGGTATTTTTTCTCATTATGCGCTGTGTGCTGCAGGATTTGTTTTATGTGGTGCACACTTATGACATACATGCATTCTCTCATATCTAGGCCTAAATTTACCACTCACAGCTTATTTGAGTGAGCTGGGCTCATGGCGTAGAACTACGGCTTAGACCCTGACTTCAAAACTGTTGAACTATGGGACGGACCCTCAATGTGTTAACAAAGGCATTTTCATTAAACCATCGATGATATTTTTTCAAAATTATATAATACACACGCTACGTAACATATGAACATGATAAATACACCCACAGTAGAATAAATTAACATAAATATGATATGTTTCGCCAGTCGTCTTGCCGGAGTGTTGGAAAGAATAACATTTTCTCTAGTTCAACACCACAGAAAATGTGTAAACAATAATATTACTGGGGGTAACTGTAGAAAATTATTCCTTTGGAATGCCTTCACTCAGAGCGTCATTCCTTCTAAAAATGGTGTTACATGAGAATGGAAGTGTTGCTATTCTACTGTACCAATGTGGAGACAACTTGTACACAGTGTAAGGTGTTTGTATGAACATGTATGAACCATAACCAGACATATTCATCTGCTTGTTTACATACTCTGCATCTCTCTCCTCTCTCATTTACTCATTCTCTCTCTCTCATTTATTTGTTTTACCTTATTTACTCACCTTTCACCCTACATTATGACTACAAATATTTTAAGGTAAATAATGAGTGAACTGTATAAGCATTTTATCATTTTAGGGCACTTTAAATGTCATAGTATATTACATTTGGGTGGGGTGGCTTGGCCTGGCTGGCTACCATACCTCCCACACCTGACTTTATTTATTTATTTATTTATTTAGTAATTTGAGCATACATACAGAGGTACAAAAAAATACAGATAAGAGCAGCATGCCAAAGCCACTTATATGCATAGCATTATGGGCTGGCTTAAAATTAACTTAAGATTAACTAAGCAATGATGAAATCAGTGATAAAACATTATTGTAAACAGATAACAATAAAGCACAAATGAGTATTACAAAGACAGGTCATATGGTTGCATGCATTACTGTACATTCAGTCGAATGGAGTATTCTGTTAGGTAGTATATTTAAAAAATAACAAAGTTAGATTGGGTTTTAGGTTTAACATTTATGTGATATAATTGTGAGAAACATTTAAGATATACAATTTATAAGGTTCAGTTATTCAGTATTTATTTGGTTTTGGGTAAGTGATCTTTGAGAAGAGACTTGAATTTATAAACAGGTAGTGTTTCTTTTATATTTACAGGTAATGAATTCCAGATTTTAGGGCCTTTTATGTGCATTGAGTTTTTGCATAGCGTGAGATGGACACGAGGAACATCAAAGAGTGATCTGTGCCTTGTGTTATGGTCATGTGTTCTGTTGAGGTTGGCAAGGAGATGTTTGAGGGGAGGGTTAATATCAGAGTTAAGTGTTCTATGTATGTAATAGGTGCAATAATAAGTATGGATGTTTTGTATGGTGAGTAGGTTGAGTGTTTTGAATATTGGTGGAGTGTGCTGCCTATAGTGAGAATTTGTTATCATTCTAACTGCAGCCTTTTGTTGGGTAATTAGTGGTCTGAGATGGTTAATTGTTGTTGAGCCCCATGCACAAATGCCATAGGTGAGATAGGGGTAAATAAGAGAGTGATATAAGGCCAGGAGGGCTGACTGTGGAGCATAGTACCATATCTTCGATAGTATGCCTACAGTCTTGGAAATTTTCTTAGAAATTTGTTGTATATGTGTATGAAATTTGAGTCTCTTATCAAGGTGGATTCCTAAGAATTTTCCCTCTGTTAGCTTTGTGATAGGTGATCCATTTATCATTATGTTAAGAGGGACATCTGTAGCTCTGTTACCAAACTGAATGAAGTAGGTTTTGTCAATGTTTAGTGTAAGTTTGTTAGTCCTCATCCAGGTAGATATTTTCTGTAATTCGGTATTTACAGTATTGGCTAGCGTGACTGGGCTCGGGTGAGAAAAGACGTATGTAGTGTCATCTGCAAATAGTGTGGGTTTGAGTAATTGCGAAGCATTTGGTAGGTCATTTATGAACAGGAGAAAGAGAAGAGGGCCAAGGACACTTCCCTGTGGGACACCAACTGTAATTGGTTGTGCGGAAGAGCTTGCCCCATTTGCGCACACATATTGGCTTCTGTTGCTGAGGTATGACTTGAGGTAGTTGAGGGAGTGCCCTCTTATACCATAATGTGACAATTTTACGTGGAGCAAGTCATGGTCAACTGTATCAAAAGCTTTACATAAGTCAATGAAGATCCCCAGTGGGACTTCTTTTTTCTCTATTGCAGTGTATATATGTTCTAGCATGTGTATAATAGCATCATTAGTATTTTTATTAGGCCAGAATCCAAATTGGCAGGGGTTGAGTATGTTTTGGGAGATGAGGTAGGAGTATATTCGTTTATGAATTAATTTTTCGAAGATTTTTGAGAGAGGGTGTAAATTGGATATTGGCCTATAGTTATTCAACTCTGTTTGATCTCCTCCTTTATGGATCGGGGTGACCCTTGCTATTTTGAGAACTGTAAGGAAGGTGGAGGATTCAATGGATTTGTTAAAGAGTGTTGCAATGATTGGTGATAGCACTTGTGACACTTTTTTGTATATAAAGGGTGGTAAGGTAATTAAATCTCCTGCCTTGTTTTTTAGTGCGTTGATAATAAGGGAGACTTCGTATGGGTTAGTCGGAGCTAGGAACAGTGTGTTCGGGTAGTTGCCAGTGAGGTAGTCATTTGGTGGGGTATCTGAGCTTGGGATTTTATTCTCAAGGTTTTGTCCTATAGTGGAGAAGAAATCATTGAGTCTGTTTGCTGTTTCTGTTGGTGGGAGTTGGGGTTCATCTGATTTTGCTACTTTTATTTCGCTATTTTGTGATATCTTTTTTGTTCCCAGAATTTCTGATAGGGTTTTCCAGGTCTTTTTTATATCACCTCGTAAGTTGGATAATCTGTTCTCATAATACAATTTTTTTGCCCTTCTTATCAGGCTGGTTAGGATTGACGAGTAACGTTTTGTTTGGTCTCTGGTTATGTGACCCATTCTGTACTGATTTTCATATCGGTGTTTTGTATTTATGGATTTGAGAATGCTGGGTGTTAGCCAGGGACTGTTCAGTCTCTTAGCTGTCATCTGTTTAGATTTTTTAGGGCAGTGCTTGTTATAGAGGTACAGGAAGGCCCCACTTATACGGCTGGTTAGGTTCCAGGCTACCGCCGTAAAGCGGAAACCGCCGTAAAGTGGAACACCCTTTTTTTCCACTTACAAATGCATACAAACACTAGATAACAAGTTTACACTAACATATATTAAGTTAGCAATAGAACCAGGCATCAAAAAACAATAAAAAAGTACAATACACACATAGTGCACTCATTACTTACCTTAAAATATTTATAGTCTTAATCTAGGGTGAGACAAGTAGTATTTATTGTAAGAAATCAAGTGTGGTATGTATGGTAGTCAGCCAGGCTACCATACCAGGCCACCCCACCCACACATACAATTCTATGATATTTAAGCATCCCAGAGCGATAAAATGTATATACAGTTCACTCATTACTTACCTTAAAATATAGGGTGAGATGAGTAGTATTTATTGTAAAAAATCAAGTGTGGTATGTATGGTAGTCAGCCAGGCTACCATACCAGGTCAACCCACCCACACATACTATTCTATGATATTTAAGCATCCCAGAGCGATAAAATGTATATACAGTTCACTCATTACTTACCTTAAAATATAGGGTGAGATGAGTAGTATTTATTGTAAAAAATCAAGTATGGTATGTATGGTAGTCAGCCGGGCTACCATACCAGGCCAACCCTCCCACACATATATTCCATGATATTTAAGCATCCCAGAGCGATAAAATGTATATACAGTTCACTCATTACTTACCTTAAAATATTTGTAGTCTTAATGTAGGGTCAGGAGTAAGTAAATGAGATAAAACGAATAAATGAGAGAGAGAAAGAATGAGTGCATGAGAGAGGACAGGCGCAGAGTTATGTAAACAAACCAGGCGAAGGTAAGTTTTGTAAACGAAGTGTACACGTCTGGTTTGTGTACAAGTTACATTGTGTACAGGTTGTCTCTACATTGATACGGTAGAATAAATAAAGAAGAACACTCCCATTCTCATGTAACATCATTTTGAGAAGAAATGATGCTCTGAGTGAAGGCAATGGAAATAAGTCACTCTGACTTTTTTGGGTTATCCTAGGTTCTCTACACATATGTTGTTATGTATGATAATCTATGTAACTGTATTTGTGTATACCTGAATAAACTTACTTACATACATATGAAAGGAATAATTTTCTACAGTTACCCCCAGTAACACATTTTCTCTTATGTTAGATTAGAGAAAATGTTATTCTTGGCATCACTTGTACAAGTTATCTGGCTACGACATCTCATATTTATGTTTATTTATTCTATTGTAGGGTGTATTTATCATCTTTTTATGTTATGTATCGTGTTTATTATATAATTTTGAAAAAAATATCATGGATGGATTAATGAAAATGTGTATATTAATGTAATATACAACATTTAATAAGACTCGGTGATTATTATTATTATTATTAGCATTTCTAATATGGCGTCACTTGTGCAAGTCGTCTGCTACCACATCTCATATATATGTTTATTTATTCTATTGTGGGGTGTATTTAACATCTTTTTATGTTATGTATCGTGTTTATTATATAATTTTGAAAAAATATCATAGATGGATTAATGAAAATGTGTATTTAACGTAATATACGACATTTAAATGAGATTCGATGATTATTATTATCATTACTAATATGACGTCTGGAGACATAAGACACTCTTACTGATTTTAATGCGTACCTGCATGCCAGCACAGTATGTAAGTTTATTTAAGTACAGGTATACATAAGTATAATTATCAGAGTATATATAAAATATGAAATAACTTTTAAAAACATTTGAAATTTTGGAGTTTCCAGACAAAATGGAGAGACTTAGTGCTTACTGAGCTTACGAAGAATGTAAACAAACAAGGTGGGGCACGGTGACCGTATTAGAAAGTCAGGTGGGGGGAGCCGTATAGCGAGTTTTGGTCATAATTTGAAATGACCATATTAGCGGAACGCCGTAAAGTGAAACGCCGTAAAGCAGGGCCTTCCTGTATTGGGTCTTTTTTAGAAAATTATTAATACATTCGTCAATATCTGTATAGATTTCTAGCTCAGTGTGCCAGTCAATGTTTGTTACTGCTGTTGTGAAGTTATTAATGGCTGCCTCATTGTGAAGTCTGAAGGTGACTTTAGTAGTGTCTTGGGGTAATTTACCAAGAGTTGTTATGAGGAAAGTAGGGTAGTGGTCTGTGGTATTATCTGTAATTATGCCTGATTTTAAAGGGGATATGGTGTTGGTCCAGATGTGGTCAAGTAGGGAAACACTAGTCTCCGTAACTCTTGTAGGTTTTGTTACTGTTGGTAGCAACATGCAGTTACTCATTGTGTTTGTGAATTCAGTAACGTGTGGGTCCTGGTCTTGCAGGAGATTTATATTGAAGTCACCTGAGAGTAGTAGGTGATCTTTGTTCATGCATGCATCAGTTATCATACTTCCTAGGTTTTGACTAAATTGGCTAATGTTTGACTGTGGAACTCTGTAGATGTTTATCAATGTGAGAGGTTTTTGTAGGTATTTGGATTTGAATTTAGCTATTATATATTCCCCATGTTCATCTCTTGTGCAAGTATTAGTGATACATTCTAGTTGGTCTGAGTAGTATATAGCTGTGCCACCCCCTTGTTGATCTGTCCTACAGTTGTGTATGGCTGTGTAACCAGGAATGGCATAGACATCTGTAGTATCAGGCTTTAGCCAGGTTTCAGTTAGTGTAATGATGGACATATTGGCATGCAAGGAATTTAGTAATGCTATGAGGTCATCATAATGCTTGCTTAAAGATCTGATATTGTAGTTAAAGACAGTTATGTTTTTGTTGGCTCTGAGAAGTGCCTTTGATTGTTCTGCTGTGTAGTAATTAGAGTAACTGTTTGATTCATTTAAGTCATTAAATGAGAGGTTGATATCAGGATCAATGCTTGTAATCATAAGATTTGTAGTGAATCTATAGTTAGAATTAAGTATAAAACAAAGTAAATATTCTAAAGCTAAAAAATAGCACCTGAGGAGAAGGCTGGAGGCAGTGGAGATGTCATGTCTGAGGGCAATGTGTGGTGTGAATATAATGCAGAGAATTCGTAGTTTGGAAGTTAGGAGGAGGTGCGGGATTACCAAAACTGCTGTCCAGAGGGCTGAGGAAGGGTTGTTGAGGTGGTTCGGACATGTAGAGAGAATGGAGCGAAACAGAATGACTTCAAGAGTGTATCAGTCTGTAGTGGAAGGAAGGCGGGGTAGGGGTCGGCCTAGGAAAGGTTGGAGGGAGGGGGTAAAGGAGGTTTTGTGTGCGAGGGGCTTGGACTTCCAGCATGCGTGCATGAGCGTGTTTGATAGGAGTGAATGGAGACGAATGGTTTTTAATACTTGACGTGCTGTTGGAGTGTGAGCAAAGTAACATTTATGAAGGGGTTCAGGGAAACCGGCAGGCCGGACTTGAGTCCTGGAGATGGGAAGTACAGTGCCTGCACTCTGAAGGAGGGGTGTTAATGTTGCAGTTTAAAAACTGTAGTGTAAAGCACCCTTCTGGCAAGACAGTGATGGAGTGAATGATGGTGAAAGTTTTTCTTTTTCGGGCCACCCTGCCTTGGTGGGAATCGGCCAGTGTGATAATAAATAATAAAAAAAATAATGAGCTAAGGTAGTTTTTTAAAGCTAAAATAAAGGAGACAATATAAAAGGGACTAAAATAATTTGTGGTGAATAAATAAAGTGATGATCAAATAATGGAGCTTGGGAATATGATAGTAGGTAGTACTTTAAAGGTAATTCTTTAAAGTTAGAATTATAATATAAAATTATAATATAAAAGAGACTAATATAAGTTGTGGTGAACAATAAAGTGGTAATCAAATAAATGAGCTTTGGAATATAATGGCAAAATAGTGAACTTATTACACTTTAGCACCTGAGAATAGCACCTTGATTATTTTAACAATTGTGAATATATGAACTAAGGTAGTTATATAAAGCTAAAATAAAGGAAAAAATATATAAGGGACTAAAATTAAGTAATGGTAAACAAAGTTAAATGGACAGATAGTCACTATGAAATAATATTGGTTTAGGAGTAAGATCTGATTTGTAATATTAAATAAGTTGAGCAGTTTATTGCACAATAAAAAGTAAAAAAATGAGGTAGTTGGTACTAGCTAGCAAAAGATAGTTTTGGTACTTGCAAAAAAGTAATTGGAATATACACTAATTGCACACACAATAAAAAGTGACTAAAAAAACAAGTAGTGGTAAACAAAATTAAATGGACAGGTAAGAACAATGAATAATATTAATTTGGAGTAAGATTTGACTTGTAACTTAAAATTATGAGCAATTAATAGCAGTAAGAAAGAAGTATAAAGTATTGGAGGTAGTTAGCATTAGCTAGAGATGAAAAAATAATAAAAATAATAATGCACAATATAATAGTAATGTACACTATATGCACCACACGTATATATGTATTAACCCTTTGACTGTCACAACCCCCAATCCTGAGGTGTCTCCTGGAGTCGTAAAATTTAAAAAAAAAAAAAAAATTATTTTTTCTTATGAAATGATAGAGAATCTTTTCCCGATTGTAGTGACACCAAAAAAACGGAATTCGATGGAAAACTGACGGAATTATGCTCTCGCGAAGTTAGCGACCTCAGAGCTGTTTACAAATCGGCGATTTCGCCCACTTTGAGCCCTATTTTCAGCTAATTCCATTAATCCAGTTGCCCAAACTCATAGCTATTTCTTTAGAACTCCATTTTTTCTATCGATTGAGTACACGAAACTGCCCATTTACCGATTTCAACTACCTAATAATGTGGTCAGAAATTTGCAATTTGGCCAATTTCACGAAAACTAAAAAATATGACAATTTCAAAATAAGGTCCAGAATGAACAATGCAGACATTCCTGGCTCTAAAATAACATTTTCTTTGCTCATCAGTCATGTCTCCAGGCCCCTCTAATATTACTCTTGCTTTCTATTTAGAATTTTTATTCAAACAAAAAATAGAAGACTTACTATTATGCAGACTACTGCAATACTGTAATAATTGTATAAATAACATCAACCCATTCATGACTGCATATTAGAATGGCTAGTTGGACATTTATTGGACAATGGCATCATTTGTTTACTTTTGAACATTGGCAAAAATCAAACATTTCCCCAACTTTGAGCTCCATTTTTAGGTTCTTTTTATAGTAAAATCAATCAAAATCACCACAATTTCTATAATATGTTTTCCATTCTATCAAATGAGACCAAGAAAACGAGAATACAACCATAAATACTATACGAAAATAGACCACAAAGTCGGCATTTTAATTAAAAAAAACGGTCGGAGTTTTTTTTTTCTCATTATGCACTGCGTGCTCCAGGATTTTTTTTATATGGTGCACACTGACCACACAGACCCATTCTCTCACATGTGGGCCTACCAGCTTTCTCCTGCTTGATTTGAAGCCGCTAGAATTTATGAGTATATATATGTCAAACACGGTACCTCGTAAGACGTATATATACGGCCGCGACAGTCAAAGGGTTAAGGGCACTTATCTAATCTCCTACAGAAATGTCAGCTTTTCTAAGGAAGGTAGAGAAATCATGTTCGTTTGAGATAGTATATTGTTGTCCTGTTGATGTTTTCCTTACTAGTATTTTCCCATCTCGCGTGAAACACTGATGTATTTTGTTTTCCTGTGTAAGTTTTCTCAGCCTAACAGAAGGTTTTGACGTTTTCTTGTTAGACACTCATTTATGTACACTCCATTTTTCATTGTAATTGCTGATTTAATTAGGTCCTTTCTTTTATCGTATGAATGAAGTCGGATCATTATACTGTGTTTACTTCCTGGTTTTCCTAGCAAACGTGTTTCTTTGATTTCATTGTTTTGCACGATGACTTGTACGTGGTCCTGTATTATCCTGACAGCAGTTTCTTTGCACTGTGCTTGGGTTATGTCACTTGGAATGTGTGGACTGTTTATTATAACTGCATCAGACAAGACTCAAGAAATCGTAATGACACGATTGCAAACAAACCATACCCCCGGCCGGGATTGAACCCACGGTCATAGAGTCTCAAAACTCCAGCCCATCGCGTTAGCCACTAGACCAGCTAGCCACAATAAGATTAATCCAACTAGGTATATTTCTACACCATAGGAAGGTTAGCACAGGCACCACTGTGACCACAAATGCAAGTTTTTACAGACGAATCTCCAGCTAGCGTGGCTGTGACGAACTCTAGCTCAAGTCCCTTCACTGCCGTCTGTAAAAACTTGCATTTGTGGTCACAGTGGTGCCTGTGCTAACCTTCCTATGGTGTAGAAATATACCTAGTTGGATGAATCTTATTGTGGCTAGCTGGTCTAGTGGCTAACGCGACGGGCTGGAGTTTTGAGACTCTATGACCGCGGGTTCAATCCCGGCCGGGGGTATGGTTTGTTTGCAATCGTGTCATTATGATTTCTTGAGTCATGTTGACGGCAGTGAAGGGACTTGAGCTAGAGTTCGTCATGGCCACGCTAGCTGGAGATTCGTCTGTAAAAACTTGCATTTGTGGTCACAGTGGTGCCTGTGCTAACCTTCCTATGGTGTAGAAATATACCTAGTTGGATGAATCTTATTGTGGCTAGCTGGTCTAGTGGCTAACGCGACGGGCTGGAGTTTTGAGACTCTATGACCACTGGTTCAATCCCGGCCGGGGGTATGGTTTGGTTTGCATCAGACAACTTATCTTGTTCAGTTTTGTCGTCTTGGAAATCGAGGTATTCATTTAGTCGAGTGTGCATGTTCTGATTCCAGTCCTTGATTGCTTCTTCAACCTTCATATTTATTGTTGTTATTTGTTCAGTGTGACTGGCTATAGCTGCTTTCAGAGTATTTTCTGTGTCAACACTTCCCGATGTAATCTTCTCTTCAAGGTTTTGGATCTTGTTCTCGAGGTTGGTTATCTTGGATTCTCGTCGCTCGAGTGTTACTTCTTACAATAAATTCTACTTATCTCTCACCCTATATTAAGACTACAAATATTTTAACTTTTTCAGGGTCCAAGGCCAAAATCTGAAGGGGTGCCCCAGTGTCCAAGAAATTTTGAAAAAAAAAAAAAAAAAAATTATTTTTTCTTACAGAATTAAAGATAATATTTTTGTGAAGGTAATAAAAAAAAAATTCTGATCAGTACTTACCGAGATACAGCGGCGAGAAGTTGACCCAAAATGACCGGGTGGCGGCAACATCAGTGACTTCCCGCAAAATTTCTTTCTAATTTTTTTCTTTTTCTAATAACATTTGTGGCCTGTGAGACCAATATAATGTATATTGTATAAGTGTACACTCATTGTATTCAATACAATACCTGCACTAATTTGTTTATCATTATATTGCTTAAAAAACTTGTTTACAAGTTTATTGTAAACAAAATGAAGAAAATATTAGTGCAGTTATTGTGTTGAATACATTGGTACCATATGGTACAATGGTGCCATAGGGTGCAATGGTACCATACAGTGCAATTGTACCATATGGTACAATGGTACCATATGGTACAATGGTACCATATGGTACAATGGTACCTTATGATACAATGGTACCATATGGTAGAATATGGTACAATGGCACCATTTGGTACAATGGTACCATATGATACAATGGTACCATATGGTGCAATGGTACCTTATGGTACCATATGGTGCAATGGTACCATATGGTACATTTACCATACAGTACAATGATACCATATGGTACTATATGGTACTGTTGTATTTGACACAATAAACACACTTATATTTTCATCATTACTTTGTTTACAATTATTGTTTACAACAAAAATATGCAAAAATGTTGTATATTAGTAATGTTCTATTATATATTTACAAATGTACAGGACCTCGACATGTTCCTTGAGGTGCTTTGTCTTGGAAACTGCTGAGTCAGTAGCTAGCTTGCGTCACCACTCAGTCTTGGCTGGTGTCTTGTGCCACCAACACCTCCTATTGACCATATGGTACACGGTGTCATATTTTACAGGGTACCATATGTTACATTGTACTATATGGTATAGGGTACCATGCAGTACAGGAAAACATATGGTGCAGGGTACCATATTGTGCAAGGTACCATATTGTGCAGGGTACCATATGGCACAGGGTACCATATGGCACAGGGTACCATGTGGCACAGGGTACCATATGGCACAGGGTACCATATGGCACAGGGTACCATATGGCACAGGGTACCATATAGTACAGGGTACCATACAGTACAAGACACCATATAGTACAGATACAAGGATCCCTATGGAAATAAGTCACCCTGACTTTTTGGGTTATCCTAGGATTTTATACATATGCTGCTATGTATAATAATCCATGTAATTGGATTTTTGTACACCTGAATAAACTTACTCAAGCGCATGTGGCATCGTAAGTAAGTTTATTTAGGTATACACAAATAAAGTTACATAGAATATCATACTTAGCAGCATATGTTTGGAGAACCTACGACAACCCAAAAAAGTCAGACAGACTTATTTCCATTAGGGTCCCTGTACCATATGGTATAATGTACCATATGGTACAATGTACAGTGGACCCCCGGTATTCGATATTAATCTGTTCCTGAGAGCTCATTGAATACCGAAAATATCGAAAAGCGAATCAATTTTCACCATAAGAAATAATGGAAATCAAATTAATCCGTGCAAGACACCCAAAAGTGTGAATTTTTTTTTTTTTTATCACATGAAATATTAATTTTAATACACACAAACTGAAGAAGACATGCACAGTTACATGACACTTACCTTTATTGAAGATCTGGTGATGATTGATGGGATGGGAAGAGGGGAGAGTGTGGATGGTGTTAGTGTTTAGAAGGGGAATCCCCTTCCATTAGGACTTGAGGTAGCAAGTCCTTTTCTGGGGTTACTTCCCTTCTTCTTTTAATGCCACTAGGACCAGGTTGAGAGTCACTGGACCTCTGTCACACAACAAATCTGTCCATAGAGCTCTGTACCTCCCATTCCTTTATGATTTGTCTAAAATGGGCCACAACATTGTCATTGTAATAGTCACCAGCATGGCTTGCAATAGCTGTGTTAGGGTGATTTTCATCCATAAAGGTTTGCAGTTCAACCCATTGTGCACACATTTCCTTAATTTTTGAAGTAGGCACAATGGATTCCACAACTGGCATAGGCTTCTCAGGGTTAGCCTCAAACCCTTCAAAATCTTTCTTAATTTCCATACTAATTCTCACCCTTTTTACCACAGGGTTGGCACTAGAAGCTTTCTTGGGGCCCATGGTGACTTATTTTGCAGAAACAAGCACCAAAAACAGTGATAATATGGAATGTACCGAATGTATCCTTAGATGCGCGCACACTGGCTGGCTTGTAAACACTGGCACACACAGGGCAGTTCAGGCCACATGTGGACACGTCTCGTATGAATCATATCGAATACCGGGCTTTCAATTGGATACCGAGGCAAAATTTTTGCGCTAAAATGCATCGAATACCGGATTTATCGAATACCGGTGCCATCGAATACCGGGGGACCACTGTACTAGTATATGGTACATTGTACCATATGGTACCATTGTACCGTATTACACCATTGTACCATATACCATTGTATGACATGGCACCATTGTACCATATGGTACCATTGTACCATATGGCACAATGGTACCATATGGTTCAAAATCATAGAATTCCTCTTCGGCTCCACTTCCATCAGTCTTAGAACTGTAAGTTGTGAAGAGGAGAGTCAGAATTCGCCCAGAGAGTGAGTGGGGAGTGAGAGCTTCCTTGCCACCAAGCACAATGAACAAAGCTACTTTGCCGGCGTTCCCACAATGCCATGCGGGCATCCAGATTTTTTCTATAGTATGCACACTGACCACCCAGACCCATTCTCTCAGATGTAGGCCTACCAGCCTTCTTGCGCTAAATTTGATGCCGCTAGAATTTTGGCATAGATCTACGGTTTAGACCCTAAACATAAAGCCGTAGATCTACAGGACGGACCCTGAAAGGGTTAAGACTACAAATATTTTAAGGTGAGTAATGAGTGTACTGTGTGTATTTCACTTTTTATTGTTTTTAATGCCTAGCTCTATTGCTAACTTAATACAGTGGACCCCCGCTTTATGATATTATTTCATTCCAGAAGTATGTTCAGGGACCATTACTGAACGAATTTGTTCCCGTAAGGAATATTGTGAATTAGATTAGTCCATTTCAAACCCCCAAACATACATGTACAAACGCACTTACATAAATACACTTACATAATTGGTTGCATTGGGAGCTGATCGTAAAGTGGGGGTCCACTGTATATGTTAGTGTAAACTTGTTATGTGGAATTTATATGCATTTACAGATCCTCCATCACAAATCCGGCATCACTGGGACCTGTAGTGTGCCGGATTACTGAGTTTGCCGAATTACAGAGTGGTTAGGTTAGAATACACATAATAAAATTAACCAACTTGACTTACACAGTTCATTGAACATCGGCAAAAATCAAACATTTCCGCTACTTTGAGCTCAATTTCAAGGTACTTTTCGTCATGAAAGCAATCAAAATCATGTCTTTTTCTGTAATATATCTTCCATTCTATCAAATGAGTTCAAAAAAATGAGAATACAACCATAAAAACCATACGAAAATATACTGCAAAGAGGCGGCTAATGGCTGAGAAGTTAACTCCCTTATTTATCATTCGTCTTTTTTATTTTTGTTGTACGTTAAGAAGCATCTTTCCATCATACATTGCCCAAGTTTCAATGAGATAGCCCAACAAACAACCAAGAAAAAACAATATTTACCAAAAATCATATATGGCAAGCCCAAGCCAGGTACTGGAAACAAGTCACTTTGTCTGACTTTTCTGGGTTATCCTAGGTTCTCTATACATACACTGATATATATGATAATCTATGTAACTGTATTTGTGTATACCTGAATAAACTTATTTACTTCTAGTCTGTCAACTGAGTACAAGAAACCGCCCATTCACTTATTTCAACTACCCAATAAAATGGTCAGAAATTGGCAAATTGGCCGATTTCACACAAATTTCAACAGATGCCAATTTCAAAATAGGATCCAGAATAAACAATGCAGACATTCCTGGCACTAAAATAACATTTTCTCTGTTCATTAGTCACGGCTACAGGCCCCTCTTATATTATTCTTGCTTTTCATTTGGAATTTTTATTCACAAAAAATTAGAAGATTTACTGTTATGCAGACTGCTGCATTATTGTAATAATTGTATAAATAATGTGAAGCCATTCTTGACTCCATACTGGAATTTAGACTGGCGGCCGGACAGGTATTGGACGGTGACGTCATTTGTTTACTCTTGAGCTTCGATAAAGAATAGAACATTTTTGCTACTGTGAGCGCAATTTCAAGGTACTTTTCGTCATGAAAACAATCAAAATCATATCTATTTCTGTAATATATCTTTCATTCTATCAAATGAGACCGAAAAAATGAGAATATAACCATAACAACCATAAAAAATATACCGCTAAGTGGCCGCTAATGGCTGAGAAGTGAACTCCGCTATTTATAGTCTGATTTCTTTCATTTTTGGTGTATGTGAAGAAGTATCTTTCCATCATACATTGCCCAAGTTTGAATAAGATAACCCAACAAACAACTGAGAAAATAATAATATAATAATAATAATAATAATAATAATAATAATAATAATAATAATAATAATATCTTTATTTACTACACGTACATGTACAAGGTATACAGGCCTAGCTGACATCAGTGACATACTGCTATATAGAAAGCCGCTTGTTATGCTGAGTATTTCAAGAAAATTAGGTCAGTGTCCCAGGATAACACCCACACCAGTCGACTAACACCCAGGTACCCATTTACTGATGGGTAAACATAAACAACAGGTGTAAAGAAACACACCTAATGTTTCTACCCTGGCTGGGAATCGAATATTTACCAAAAATCATATATGGCTAACCCAAGCCAGGTACTAAAAATAAGCCACGTTGACTTTTTTTGGGTTATCCTAGGTTCTCTACACATATGCTGCTATGTGTGATAATCTATATCGAGAAAATAACTTCTTTGTTTCAGGTTTATGGTGCAGTACGAGTGTATATCACAGTAAGCCCTGTGCTATACTCTGTTTTCTCTAATATAAGTCCCCAAGACAGGGATAGGAGAATGGTACTTGCATACCATATCCTCTTCATACCTCCATCGAACTGCTCGGTGTTATGACAAATATTATTCTGGAGTATTTAACATGTTTTATGTTATTTATATTGTTTCTTATGTCATATTAGATCAATTGTGATAGGCAAATAAGCTGTAGTGTTGATATTAGCGTAATAATAAAGCATATTCTCCTGCTTCATGAGACTGAGTTCATGACAACCGACAGTGGCTTCAAAGCCACCTTATCTTTAATGGATAATGTACTGTGTAGGTGCTTTACATAATGAGAAGCATTTCTTTTATTCATTGGAACCATGGCTAGGGCTAAAAGTAAGCAGGTTAAAACAATAAATGGAGAAAAAGAAATTGGAATGACTTATGCAGCAAGTAGCACCACCAATCAGTACCAGCAGGTTGGTGTGGCGACCCTGGAAATTTGAAATTATGCTAGCCAAAATTAGTGCCGAATAACTGAAGGAACCGAATAACTGATTGCCGGATTTGTGATGGCGGACCTGTATAAGCAGAAAAAATGGCGTTCTGCTTTCCAGCGATGTTCACTCTCCGGTGGTAGCCTGGAACTTTACCTGCCATATAAGTGAGGTGCTACTGTACTATCTCATCATATTATGTATTAATTCAAAATTCAAGGAACTAGTATCACTCAACTTGCCAAATGTGACAGTTATATCTTTATTGTGATTCTTAATTTTGAATTGATTGAATAAATTTTAAGTATAGATTAAGTGTAGGTCTTCATTTTATTTTACTCTATGCAGTAATATTGCCTTTATCTTCTTTTAGACTTAATAATCTATTGTACTGATAATCTTACAAAGTATTATCTGTGTCTTTATTTCTTATGTCCATATCTGCAGAAATAATTTACAGTAAACTTTTATGACATCATATTATTTTTCATAAAAAATACTCCTAAAAAACTTGCCTTGAATTTGATATGATATTTAACTGACTAATTATATTTCATTTGTTATACAGGTTGGCCATCACTAATCCGGCAATCAGTAATCTGGCACTGATTTCGGCTAGCATAACTTCACATTTCTGGGGTTGCCACACCAACCTGCCGCTGTTTGGTGGTGTTACTTCCTGCATAAGTCATTCCAATTTCTTTTTCTCCATTTACTGTAATAACCTGCTCACTTTCAGCCCTAGCGATGGTTCCAATGAATAAAAGAAATGCTTCTCATTGTGCAAAGCACATACACCATACATTGTACATAAAAGATAAGGTGGCTTTGAAGACACTTTTGGTCGCCATAAGCTCAGCTCACTCAGATAAGCTGTGACCAGTAAATTTGGGCCTACATATGAGAATAGATCTGTGCGTTAAGTGTGCACTATGTAAAAAAAAAATCCTGCAGCACGCAGTGCATAATGAGAAAAAAATTGACCATGTTTATAGTGTAAACCTGACTTTGCAGTGTATTTTTGTATGGTTTGTATAGTTGTATTCTAGTTGTTTGGTTTCATTTGATAGAATGGAAGATAAATTACAGAAATAGAGATGATTTTCAATTGTTTAAAGAATAAAAGTAGCTCAAAATTGAGTTCAAAGTAGTGGAAATGTTTAATTTTTGCCTTTGTTCAAGAGTAAACAAATGATGTCACCATTCATGTCCAACTAGCCAGTCTAAAAGGGTTGATATTATTTATACAATTATTACAATAATGCAGTAGTCTGCATAACAGTAAATCTTCTATTTTGTTGTGTGAATAAAAATTCAAAATGGAAAGCAAGCATAAGAGAGGACCTGGAGACATGACTAATGAACAGAGAAAATGTTATTTTAGCGCTAGGAATGTCTGCATTGTTTATTCTGAACCTTATTTTGAAATTGGCATCTTTTGAAATTTGTGTGAAATTGGCCAGATTACCAAATTTTGACCACTTTATTGGGTAGTTGAAATAGGTGAATGGTCAGTTTCTTGTATTCAATCGACAGAATAGAAGGAATACCAGCGAAATAGCTATGAATTTGGTAGACTGGAACAATGTAATGGACCAAAAATAGGGCATAAATTGGGTGAAATCACTGATGTGTAAATATCTCTGTTGGGTTAAGTGCAATCTAGTCTAACTACTCTGTATCTGGCAAAATCTACTAATCTGGAACCCTACAGGTCCTGGTATGCCGGATCAGTGATGGCCAACCTGTAGTAGGTTGGTAGACAGCAACTGCCCAGGGAGGTACTACTGTACTGCCAAGTGAGTGTAAAACAGGAGCCTGTATTTGTTTTACATTATGGTAGGCATGCAAGATTTCAGGTACGTCTTTCTACTTCTACTTACACTTAGGTCACACTACATACGCATGTACATGTTTATGTATACACACTCATCTGAGTTTTCTTTGATTTTGTCTTAATAGTTCTTGTTCTTATTACTTTTCCTTTCATATCCATGGGGAAGTGGAATAAGAATCTTTCCTCCGTAAGCCATGTGTGTTGTAACAGTTAACTAAAATGCCGAGAGCAATGGGCTAGTAACCCCTTTTCCCGTATAACTTACTAAAAAGAAAATCTAATTGAAATTGAACTTGAAATTGAAATGTTGATTTCTCTGTAAAGATTACAATGGGTGGTTTGCATATTATAAAACAACAATTACAAAGAAGGACACTAGCATGCCTAGCAAGCCTAGGCATTTTGGGCAGACTAATAATAATTCTTATTCTATTTTACAAATTACAAATTATTAAATGGATTTACTTACAATAGTGAGGTAGTTAAAATTACAAATTACAAATCATTAAATGGATTTACATACAATAGTGAGGTACAGTAGACCATCATTTAACACGGTAGTTACATTCCTGAAAATAGCGTGTTAGGTAAAACTGTGTTAGATGAACTAAGGAACTTATGGGAAAAATAGGGTTACATTCCTGGGAGCCCCAAAAATGCCAAACAACTTTTTTTTTTTTAGGCCTCCATATCTTACAAAAATAAAAGTGAATATGGAATTGTAGTTCATTGTTGTGATGTATTATGTTGTTTTTACTGGTTAATTAAGGCTACAAATGTAACAGAAATAATAGTATTTCTTATCTTATATTGTGGGTGCTGGTGTTTGTGGATGATTGTGAAGAGAGTGGAGAGTTATGCTGTGGCCCTACTGGGCTGAGGTGGATAGTACTGAAGTCAATGGTTGTACTGGAGTGTCTAACTTAAAGTCATTCAGTCAGTCAGTCAAGCCAGTGAGTCATTCAGTCAGTCAAGGCATTCAGTCAGTCAAGTCAGTAAGTCATTCAGTCATGTCAGTAAGTCATTCAGTCAAGTCAGTAAGTAATTCAGTCAAGTCATTCAGTCAGTCAGTCAAGTCATTCAGTCAAGTCAGTAAGTCATTCAGTCAAGTTAGTAAGTCATTCAGTCATGTCAGTAAGTCATTCAGTTAAGTCAGTAAGTCATTCAGTCAAGTCAGTAAGTCGTTCAGTGAAGTTAGTAAGTCATTCAGTCAAGTCAGTAAGCCAGTCATTCAGTAAGTCAGTCACACAAACTCATGTTTACCTCTTTTTATGTGTACAAAGTAACACTTCATTACGGTTATCTCTTGTCTAATATCTTTGTTTCCTTCGTTAATTCTAAGACTTAAATGCTTATAACTTCTTGTGTCACTTTCAGCAAAACTGGTAATGCCTACTGGGTGTCATGAGTGCTTAGCAAATACAAGATATAGTAATTAAAAGATCAAAACACAATTCACAAACATAGCTAGCTTGTAGCAGAGAAAGACTGGACGTGTATGAAGTACGAATGCTGGGATGGTGGGGTGGTGTCAGGGGGTGGTAGAGGATGGTAGGAGGTCTCCCCGGCTGATCCACAACAAGGTGGCCACTTGAAGAAAAGGGAATTTTTTTCCTTCCCGCAAACTGAACCATGTTAAATTAATTTTATGACGTGTCACATGAAATTGTGCTGCAATTCTTATATCGTGCTATACCCGAATTGTGCCAAATAAACTCATGCTAAATGTCGGTCTACTGTAGTTCAGAACATTTAAGAATATAACAATCTTCAAAATTAGTAATGATAATGGTTTTGTCTTGGCATGATACACAGTTTCTATTAAAGCCCCTATATTGGAGTATCTCAGGCAGACTTAGGACCAGCTTGAGATTTATTAGGCAATTTTATGTTCATAGTCATTTGGGTCAGGAGGATGTGTGTGTGTGTGTGCATGAATGGGTGGTTTTCATGTAGTTAGTTGATGGTGGGGTATGTTAGGGAGGTAAGATATTTTCTGAGGGTAGTTTTAAAAATGCTGGCTCAGTCTGCAGTTCCAGAGTTTTCAGGTAGAGAGTTTCAGATTTTAGGCCCTTTAACCTTTTCAGGGTCGAGAGGCCCTCTCCTAAACTTGTTCTCAGGGTCGAAAATTTTCCAAAAAAAAAAAAAAAAAAAAAAAAATGAAATGATAGAGAATCTTTTCCCAAACATAATGACACCAAAAGTATGAAATTTGATGGAAAACTTACAGAATTATGCTCTCACGATGTTAGTGGTCTCGACGATGTTTACTCATCGACGATTTCACCCACTTTGAACCCTATTTTCGGCCAATTCCAGTGTACTAGTTAACAAAAATCATAACTATTTTGCTAGAACTCCATTTTTTTCTATCGAATGAGTACAAGAAACCACCCATTTACTGATTTCAACTATCCAATAAAGTGGTCAGAAATTGGCAATTTTGCCAATTTCACACAAATTTCAAAAGATGTCAGTTTCCAAATAGGGTCCAGAATAAACAAGACAGACATTAATGACACTAAAATAACATTTCCTCTGTTCATTAGTCACATTCCCAGGCCCCTCTTACATTTCTTTCGCTTTCCACTTTCAATTTTTATTCTCACAAAAAATAGAAGATTTACTGTTATGCAGACTACTGCATTAGTGTAGAAATGGTATAAATAATATCAGCACACTTGTGAAAGAATATTAGACTCACCAGTTGACATGTATTGGACACTTGGCATGATTTGTTTACTTTTGAACTTTGTCAAAAATCGAACATTTCTGCTACTTCCAGCTCAATTTCAAGGTACTTTTCATTGTGAAACCAATCAAAATCATCTCAATTTCTGTAATATGTCTTCCATTCTATAAAATGAGACCAGGAAAACTAGAATACCATCATTTTTATACTGTGCACACTGACCACATAGACCCATTCTTTCATATGTAGGCCTACCAGCTTTCTCTCGCTAGATTTGAAGGCGCTAGAATTTATGAGTACTAGTATGTCGATAACCCTGGTGAGTAAAACGTACTAGTACGTCAGAAACCCTGGAAGGGTTCATGTACACTGAACGTTTGTATAGATTTAGCCGAACACGGAGAATGTCATAGAGATTTTTATGTTTGGTATTGTGCCTATGGGTCCTGTCACAACTATCAAGAAAGCATTTTAGCTCAGGGTTAATATTGGAATTTATGGTTCTGTAAATGTAGGTTGCATAGTAGTAAGTGTGGATTTTCTGAACAGTAAGTTTAGGTCTTTGAAGAGTGGGGGGAGGGATATTGCCTGGGATTGGATTGTGTGATAATTCTTACTGCAGCCTTTGTTGGGGTATTATTGGTTTTAGGCGGTTTGCTGCTGTTGATCCCCAAGCACAAATGGCATAGGTGAGGTAGGGATAGATGAGTGAATAGTATAGTGTGAGTAGGGCTGATTGTGGTACATAGTAACATATCTTAGAGAGGATCCAAACTGTTTTGGATACTTTTCTTCGCTACATGTTGGATATGGGTGCTGAAATTCAGGTTGCTGTCAAGGTGTAGGCCCAGGAATTTGCCCTCATTATATTAAGTAATAAGAATGTTGTCAATCATAATGTTCAGTTGTGCAACACCTGTTCTGTTACCAAACATAATATAGAAGGTTTTGTCAGTATTAAGTGTGAGTTTATTGGCAGTTATCCAGGTTTATATTTTTTGTAGATCTTCATTAACAATTGTGTTGTGTGAGGCAAGATTTGGGTGGGAAATGACATAAGTTGCATCGTCAGCAAAGATAATTGGTTTCAGGTGTTGTGATACATTGGGAAGATCATTGATATATTGATATATAAGAGGAAGAGCATGGAACCAAGGACACTTTCCTGTGGCACTCCAGTATCAAGTGGTCATGTAGATGAGGTTGTGTCCTTAATGGTGTCGTATTGATACCTATTAGTAAGGTAGGATTTGAAATACATAAGTGCGTAGCCTCTTATACCATAATGGTCAAGTTTTTGGAGTAGGATGCCATGGTCTATTGTATCAAAAGCTTTCCTTAGGTCAAAGAGTCTTAATGGATATTCCTCATTTTCCAGTGCTGTGTAAAGCAGGTCAAGCATTTTTACAATTGCACCATTTGTGTTTTTGTTTTTTCTAAAGCCAAATTGGCAGGGGTTGAGTATGCTTTGTGCTGTAATAAATGAATATAATCTCTTGTGCACGAGTTTCTCAAAGATTTTGGATAGTAACTGTAAGTTTGAGATTGGCCTGTAGTTATTTACATCTGTGGGGTCACCACCTTTGTGAATTGGTGTAACCTTTGCTGTCTTGAGTGGTGTCGGGAAAGTTCTAGTTTCTAGTGACTTGTTAAAATGTATTGAAATGGCAGGCGAAAGGAAGAGAGCCACTCACTTGTACAATAATGATGGGACTTGAGACAGATTCCCTGATTTATTTTTAATTGACTTGATAATCGTAGTGACTTCAGTGGGTTGGGTAGGTGCAAGATAGAAGGAGGTTGGGAAATTCTCATCTAGGTAATCACTTGCTTGGGCATTGGTACCTGGAATTTTATTGGCAAGATTTGATCCTATGGTTGAGAAGATATCATTTAACTTGTTAACTGTATCAATAGGCCGTAGTTGTGTTTCATTTGGCTTAGTTAGGACAATATCCCAAGTTTTTTTTTTCAGTTTGTGGATGCCCAGAATCTGAAAGTGTGTTTTCCAGGTTTTTTTATATCTTCTCTTGTTTAAGTGAATCTGCTGGAATAGTACAGTGGTACCTCAGGATACGAATTTATTTCATTCCAGAAGGCTGTTCAAGTGCCGATACCAAATGAATTTGTTCCCATAAGGAATAATGTAAATTACATTAATCCATTTCAGACCCCCAAAAATATACTTACAAAAGCACTTACATAAATACACTTACATAATGGTTTGAGTTTTGAGCTGTTCGTATCCTGAGGTACCACTGTACAATTTCTTGGCCTTTCTTATTAGTCTGGTGAGAATTGGTGTTTAATAATATCTTTGTATATTAGGCCCTGTCTCTATTGCTTTTCATATTGATGTTTCTTATCAATGGATCTTAGTATGCTGTTAGTTAGCTATGGGCAACCTAGCCGTTTATTCGTAATCTGTTTCATTTTTATGGGACAATGTTTGTTGTATAGTCTAAGTAATTTATTAAGAAATATGTCTATCCAATCATTGATACCATTGGCATTGGGACCTGACGAGCTGTTGGAGTGTAAGCAGGATAATATTTTGTGAAGGGATTCAGGGAAACCGGTTAGCTGGACTTGAGTCCTGGAAATGGGAAGTACAATCCCTGCACTTTAAAGGAGGGGTCTGGGATATTGGCAGTTTGGAGGGACATCTGAACTGTCATACTGGGCACCTCTGCAAAGACAGTGATTATGTATGATACCTGGAGTATACCTGGAGAGGGTTTCGGGGGTCAGTGCCCCCACGGCCCAGTCTGAGACCAGGACTCATGGTGAATCAGGGTCTGATCAACCAGGCTGTTACTGCTGGCCACATGCAAACTGATGTACGGACCACATCCTAGCTGGTCAGGTACTGACTTTAGGTGCCTGTCCAGTGCCTTCTTGAAGACAGCCAGGGGTCTATGGGTAATCCCCCTTATGTATGCTGGGAGGCAGTTGAACAGTCTTAGGCCCCTGACACTTATTGTGTTTTCTCTCAGTGTGCTCGTGGTGCCACTTCTTTTCATTGGGGGAATCTTGCATCTGCTGCCGAGCCTTTTGCTTTCACAGGGAATGATTTTCATGTGCAAGTTTGGTACTAATCCCTCTAGGATTTTCCAAGTGAAATTATCATGTATCTCTCTCACCTGCAGTTCAGGGAATACAAATCAAGGGACTTAATCATTCCCAGTAATTTAAGTGCCTTATTGTACTTATGTGTGCTGGTACTTATATGTGATGGTGAAAGTGTTGAATGATGATGAAAGTTTTTTCTTTCTTTTTGGGCTTTTCTTTCTTTTTGGATCACCCTACCTTAGTGGGAAATAGCCGATGTGTTAAAAAAAAATATTTTATGTGTAATGATCATAAATATTTATTACGCCTAGTATGTCCTTTACCACTATCTTAGTAAATTCTTAATTTGCCACTGTAAACATAACTACTATTCCAGACTTAAATATTTGATTTTAATTTATCATAGCTGTGGTGAACCATATTACACTATTAATACAGTTGTAGTTTTTATTATAAAAAATATTAGAATTGTATTTTTAAAAGTTGCAAATTCAAGCTGCTTGTGGCACCAAAATCCTAGAACTGCATTGTGCCTGGTCTCTACTTAAATTCATTCAGTTAAAACTCTTATGCTGTTCCACTCTGAATTTATAATTCTCCTTTAAGAACAAGGAGTATCACATGGCTATATACTCAGCAGCACCACCTACCTAATCCTCATCCTAATTTGTTTTAGCTTTATATGTGAACAATTGTGTCATAACTAATGCTGGTAACCACCTCACTGCAGCATTTCCTTGACTGTACAATAAAACTAACATTTAATGGATGAAAAAGGGATAGTGTTCAATAATGCCAATTGTCTGGTTATTTAAAATACTACAAAATAACACAGGAAGCACTACTCTATTGTATGCATAACAAATTAAAGATGTAATAAAAATTGAAAATGAAAGAGTTGTAAGTATAGGAGAGTAATTTTATTACCTTTATTGGATAAATAAGAGTGTTTTGCCATGATCATATAGTTTTTCACATCCTTCCTCTTAACACCAACACTTGATGTAGAGGCTGTGGTTACTCACAATGTAATTATATCAAAACAGAGTAAATCCAGGAAAAGTGGAGAGCAAATGATGACTATTTATGAATGTGTGGGGAATAATGAACTTGAGTTGCCATGTACTAGCCACTCCAAGAAGCTAGGACACACTTACACTCTTCGTACCAATCTAGTTCATGCCTCTCCTCCCTCTATAGATTCTCCTGGTGTCTACTCTATTTCTTGTTCCTCTTGTCCCCTTTAGTACTTTGGAGAAACTGGCTGTTTTCTTTGTGACAGACTCAGGGAGCACAAAAGTAGTGTTAGGCTTGCCAACACCAACAATGCTCTTTTCTGTCATTTCAGAGATCACAGTCGTCCTATTGACTTGTCTTCTACTAAAACTGTCAACCCTACATCTAACATTCACAGTCACCATCTGGTTGAATCCTCCCTTATACACAACTTTCTTTGTATGAATCTTAGTCCTGGCTTTGTCTCTGTAGATGCCTTTCTTTCCCATTACATTGTAAAATGCTCCAAACTTCGGAACACCCATGACTTAACCTGATTCTTTTTTCCCCCCTTCTCCCTCTGCCACTTTCCTCTTTCTCCTTTGGGTTTTCTTCTGCCTTGGGTATTTGGTCCATTATTATTATTTTTCCCCCTCTGTGTTCTTGTTCCTACCTTTGTGGGCCCCTAGCTCCCTTGCAGTGATCCTCTTTCTTAGTTTTTGACGGACTCCACTACTACTACTTCCACCTCTACCACTACTTCTCTTCTTCTTTTCCTACTACCTCTCTTGTCCCATCCCTGTCCGCTGGCCTATATATACTTCCTCCTTCTCTCCATTTTGTTAGTGTGATTTTGTAAATGGTCCAAGTTGGAATGAAACACCATCATAAGCTCCTCTCTCCTATGTGTGGGTTATTTGTGTATTGTTCCAGTCATGGTATTATGCCTTTTTGTTATTTCTTTAATTAAGCAGTAGAAAACAATGTGAAGTTCAATGAAGAGAAATTTCAATAACTCCGATATGGAAAACTTTAGGAAATTAAAACTGTATGAGAGTATAAAACACATTCCAGCCACATGACAGCAAAAAACTAATGTGAAGGACCTGAGAGAGATAATGTCAGAGGATCTCACTTTCAAAGACCAAAAACTAGGGATGGTAAGCCTATGATGATTATCTTCAAAATCACTTGTTCACTCTAAGCTGGAATACTGCTGTACACTCATGGCCCATTTCACGGCAGGCAAAAATGCTGATCTGGAGAATGCACAGAGAACCTAAATTACTGGGAATGGTTGAAGTCCCTTGATTTGTATTCCCTGGAATGCAGGCAAGAAAGATGCATGATAATATACAACTGGAAAATCCTAGAGGGATTAGTACCAAATTTGCACATGAAAAATCACTCCATACAAAAACAAAAGACTCTGCAGGAGCTGTAACATCCCCCAAATGAAAAGCAAGGGTGCCATGAGTACACAGTAAGTATCAGGGGCCCAAAACTGTTCAACTGCCTCCCAGCATACATCAGGGGGATTACCAATAGACCCCTGGCTGTCTTCAAGAAGGCACTGGACAGGCACTTAAAGTCAGTACCTAATCAGCCGGGCTGCGGTTTGTATATTGGTTTACACATGGCTAATAGTAACAGCCTGGTTGATCAAACCCAGATCCACCACAAGGCCTGGTCACAGACCAGGCCATGGGGGCACTGATCCCCAAAACCCTTTCCATGTATAATCCAGGTATAGTGAGTTGTGAATATATTTATTGTAGAAAGTCTGAATCAATGAATAATGGATATACAGTGGAACCTCCACTCACAAGTTTAATCTGTTCCATGACCTTGCTCACATCTGGATTTGCTCATTTGCAGAGTCAATTTTCCTCATTTAAATTAATTGAAATGCAATTAATTCATTCCAGTGGAATTCTGTACTTCAATAATTTCCCTAATATCAACTCTATAGCTTATTTATATATCACAATTAATCTAATATGACATAATAAACAATATAAATAACATAAAAACCTGGTATATACTCTAGAATGAATAAAATATGTCATTATGTAACAGGTGGAGGCAGCCACAACCACTCCCGCTTTGTTGTGATAAAACCCTTCAAGGAAGGTTCCTTGATGCTGGCGAGGGGCTCTTGATCTAGGGAAC
Organism: Cherax quadricarinatus; assembly: GCF_038502225.1. NCBI lineage: Eukaryota > Metazoa > Arthropoda > Malacostraca > Decapoda > Parastacidae > Cherax > Cherax quadricarinatus. Next base: position 36,949,441 of record NC_091311.1, on the reverse strand, counting down.
TGGATCTGTGCTCCAGTTCCCCCCACAGGCACTGCACAACCCTACAGGTTTAGTGCTTCCCCCTTGATTATAATAATAACGTTGTGGTAAACACTGCCATTTAGTGATGGCCTTCTGAAGCTTTCTGTTATTATAATTATTATTATAAGGTACATTATTATTATACATGTTTATTACATGTATTATACAGTAGGGCCCCACTTTACGGCATTCCGCTAATATGGCGATGTCAAATTATGACCAAAATTTGCTATACGGCAAGCGGTCTTTCAAATACTGTGCTGGTATGCAGGTACACATTAAAATCACTAAGAGTCTCTCTACTCATGATGCCAATACTACGTAATAATAATCACTCTTGGGCACACTAAATGTCTTACTTTACATTAATATAGGCATTTTCATTAATCCATCTATGATATTTTCCTCAAAATTATATATGAAACCTGTTACATAGCGTATAAACATGATACATACACTCACAGAATAAAAATTGACATAAATATGAAATTTGTTTACGAAGCAGCTGTGTAGGTAGTGTTGGAAGAATTACATTTTCTCTAGTCAAACTTAGGGATAACTGTAGAAAAATATTCTTTTTGTATGCCTTCACTCTATATATAATAATTCATGACCCTTGTGGGTTTAGTGCTTTTTATTATGATAATAATAATGATAATAATAATAATAATAATAATAATAATAATAATAATAATAATAATATCTTCATTCACTCTAAAAATGGTGTGTTGCTGTTTGTTTATTCTGTACTAACTTGTACAACTTGTACACAATTTAAGAGTATTTGTATTGTGAGGTAATTATTATTATAATAAAAAATATTGAGGTAAATGTTATACAAACTCTTACAAACTTACGTGAATGAATTAAAAGTAGATACATATTAATACGCATTTATTTCGCCTGACCAAGTGATCACCCACTACCTGTTCAGTTTGTATTCTTATACAGTGGATCCCCGCTTAACGATTACCTCCCAATGTGACCAATTATGTAAGTGTATTTATGTAAGTGCGTTTGTACGTGTATGTTTGGGGGTCTGAAATGGACTAATCTACTTCACAATATTCCTTATGGGAACAAATTCGGTCAGTACTGGCACCTGAACATACTTCTGGAATGAAAAAATATCATTAACCGGGGGTCCACTGTATTGTCAGAACTCTGTATCTCATTCTCTCTCTCGTTTACTCTTTCGTTAATTAGTTGGCTCTCATTGACGATGGCGTCTAAGCTTAGCTGTGATAAAAAGAGGAGTCATAAGCCTCTTGCTTTAAGTGCCAAGTTCAAATTCAAATTCAAATTCAAAGTTTATTCTCTATAAGGATTACAATGCTGAGTTTACAGAATTTGGTTATTGTGTGGTTTACATGTAGCAAAATGCTAATTACAGAGGGTGCCACTAGAACACCTAGCATGGCTAGGCATTTTGGGCAGACTTAGATTAATTCTTAACTTTAAAATATTACAAATTATGAGGTAAGTTGGTATTATGGCTAAGTGGCTAAATACTAGTTTGTGAGTTTAGCAATGTGAATGCTTTTGTTTTGGCACACTACATAGTTTCAGTATTGGAGTAATGGAGTGATAGTGTGCCATTCTGATTTTATTCAATAAACACCCTGCCACTCACCTCTCATATATTAATATTAATATTTTAAAGTGAATGTTTTCAGATACTTGGGAGTTGACGTGTCGGCGGATGGATTTATGAAGGATGAGGTTAATCATAGAATTGATGAGGGAAAAAAGGTGAGTGGTGCGCCATGTTAGCCATGCTTACAGACGCATTCAGGGACACAGACGCAGGAATCGGCATCAGGTACCGTACAGATGGGTCTGTCTTCAACCTCAGGAGGCTTCAAGCAAAAACCAAGGCTGCAACTGACACCATCAATGACCTGCTATTTGCTGATGACTGCGCCCTCAACGCTGCTTCAGAAGCCACCATGCAGCACAGTGTTGACAAGTTCTCTGATGCCTGCAACAACTTCAGGCTGACAATCAGTACAACAAAGACTGAAGTGATGCACCAGCCTGCTCCGGGAAAGACGTATGTTGAGCCAAACATCACCATCAATGGGCAGCGACTGAACGCCGTAGACAAATTCACCTGCCTCGGCAGTACCCTTTCCAGAAACGTTGTCATCGATGATGAGGTGAATGCCAGACTTGCCAAAGCCAGTGCCACCTTCGGCAGGCTCCATAATAATGTATGGAACCGAAGAGGCATCACCACAAGGACCAAGATCAAGGTGTACAGAGCCATAGTCCTCACCACACTTCTCTATGGATGCGAAACCTGGACTGTCTACAAACGTCACACCAGAAAGTTGAGCCACTTTCACACCACACAGATCAGAAAAATTCTCGGCATCAAATGGCAAGATAAGATCCCAGACACAGAAGTGCTGACTACAGCTAGCCTGCCTAGCATCTACACCATCCTGATGCAGGCACAGCTTTGCTGGGCAGGTCATGCTGCTCGCATGCCAGACCACCAGCTGCCAAAGAAACTCTTGTTTGGCGAACTGCAGCATGGAAAGCGCTCTCAAGGAGGCCAAAAGAAGTGCTACAAGGACACCCTTAACCCTATGAGGGTCGACAGGCCCTCTCCGAAACTCGTTCTCAGGGTCGGCCAAATTTAAAAAAAAAAAAAAAATTATTTTCTCTTATGAAAAGATAGAGAATCTTTTCCCGATCATAAAGACACCAAAAGTTTGAAATTTGATAAAAAACTTACGGAATTATGCTCTCGCAAAGTTAGCGGTCTCGGCGATGTTTACGCATCGGCGATTTTGCCCACTTTGAGCCCCATTTTCGGCCAATTTCACTGTACTAGTCGACACAAAACATGAATATTTCGCTAGAACTCCATTTTTTCTATCGAATGGGTGCAAGAAACCACCCATTTATGAAATTCAACTATCCAGTACAGTGGTCAGAATTTAGCAATTTTGCCAATTTCACACAAATTTCAAAAGATGCCAATTTCCGAATAGGGTCCAGAATAAACAAGAAAGACATTCCTGGCACTAAAATGACATTTCCTCTAGTCATTAGTCACGTCTCAAGGCCCCTCTTATATTCTTTTGCTTTCCACTTTGAATTTTTATTCTCACAAAAAATATAAGATTTACTGTTATGCAAACTACTGCATTAGTGTAAAAAATGGTATAAATATTATTGGTGCACTTGTGAAAGAATATTAGACTCACCAGTTGACGTGTATTGCACGCTTGGCACGATTTGTTTACTTCTGAAGTTTGGTAAAAATCGAACATTTCTGCTACTTTGAGCTCAATTTCAAGGCATCTTTCATTGTAAAACCAGTCAAAATCATCTCAATTTCTGTAATATGTCTTCCATTCTATAAAATGAGACCAAGAAAACTAGAATACAACAATAAATACCATACGAAAATACACTGCAAAGTCGCTGATTTATTCCAAAAAAATGGTCAAAGTTTTTTTTTTCTCATTATGCACTGTGTGCTGCAGGATTTTTTTTAGACTGTGCACACTGACCACATAGACCCATTCTTTCATATGAAGGCCTACCAGCTTTCTCCCACTAGATTTGAGGCCGCTAGAATTTATGAGTACTAGTACGTCAAAAACCCCTACGCGTAAGACGTACTAGTACGACCAAAACCCTCAAAGGGTTAAGACTGCTCTGAAAGCTTTCAACATCAACCACACCATGTGGGAGCTGATAGCTCAGGACAGGAATGACTGGCGAGCAGTTGTCCAGAAAGGGGCAACATCCTGCGAGGCAAGCAGAATCTCACTAGCTGAGCAGCGCAGGCAGGCGAGGAAGACCAGAGCCATCAGACCCCTCGATGCCACCACCCTTCCCTGTCCACACTGCCAGAGAATGTTTCGTGCGCGGATTGGCCTGGCAAGTCATCTGAGTACCCACCAACTTCGACCCCAGGATGACTAGATGGTCCTCGTCGAATCGACGAACAAACAACAAACAAACAACAACAAACACCAACACTCTTATATGGGTGTGAAGCTTGGGTGGTAAATGCAGCAGCGAGGAGACGGTTGGAGGCAGTGGAGATGTCCTGTCTAAGGGCAATGTGTGGTGTAAATATTATGCAGATTATTCGGAGTGTGGAAATTAGGAAAAGGTGTGGAGTTAATAAAAGTATTAGTCAGAGGGCAGAAGAGGGGTTGTTGAGGTGGTTTGGTCATTTAGAGAGAATGGATCAAAGTAGAATGACATGGAAAGCATGTAAATCTATAGGGGAAGGAAGGCGAGGAAGGGGTCGTCCTTGAAAGGGTTGGAGAGAGGGGGCAAAGGAGGTTTTGTGGGCGAGGGGCTTGGACTTCCAGCAAGCATGCGTGAGCGTGTTAGATAGGAGTGAATGGAGACGAATGGTACTTGGGACCTGACGATCTATTGGAGTGTGAGCAGGGTAATATTTAGTGAAGGGATTCAGGGAAACCGGTTATTTTCATATAGTCGGACTTGAGTCCTGGAAATGGGAAGTACAATGCCTGCACTTTAAAGGAGGGGTTTAGGATATTGGCAGTTTGGAGGGATATGTTGTGTATCTTTATATGTATATGCTTCTAAACTGTTGTATTCTGAGCACCTCTGCAAAAACAGTGATAATGTGTGAGTGTGGTGAAAGTGTTGAATGATGATGAAAGCATTTTCTTTTTCGGGATTTTCTTCCTTTTTTGGGTCACCCTGCCTTGGTGGGAGATGGCCAACTTGTTGAAAAAAAAAAAAAATGTTAAAGCAAGTAATAAGTGTACTCTGTGTGTATCTTACCTTTTATTGTGTTTTTAATGCCTATTTCTATTGCTAGCATAATATAAGTTAGTGTAAACTTGTTGTGCAAGGATGGCATACAATACCAACAAGATGAAATTAAGACACGTGCAACATCTGGGTATCTTTATTGTAGACGTTTCGCCATCCAGTGGCTTTATCAATACAAATTTCAGGATATAACTTGAAGACAGCAGAACTATATACAGAAAATGAGGTAATCAGTCCCTCAACCTTAGAGTTGGTGCGAAAAGCACTGTAGTCGTAGAGATTCTGAATCTCTGAATTCTGAATCTCTACGACTACATTGCTCTTCACACCAACTCCAAGATTGAGGGGCTGATTACCTCATTTTCTGTATATAGTTCTGCTGTCTTCAAGTTATGTCCTGGAATTTGTATTGATAAAGCCACTGGATGGCAAAACGTCTACAATAAAGATACCCAGATGTTGCACATGTGTCTTAATTTAAACTTTCTGTCTGGCATTTATTGTATATTTTATATGTGTTCTGATAATAATACTTGTGGACCTGTGTGGTAGTCGGCCAGAGGGACAACATTACGTTTTCTCTGCTCAGCCATCAGAGAAAATGTGTATGAATCTGCATTTGGCCCAGCCACTCCCCCACTCCGCTTTTGTTTACAATTTTCGGCATGAATTATTCATTACTTCTCCCTTTGTTTATGATGGCCATATAAGTGGGGCCCTACTGTATTATTATTATTATAATTTTATACTATTATTATTATATGTATTATTATTATTATTGTTACGTTGGTTTGTCCCTTATTACTTTGATAGTAAGGTTCTCACTACATGTTCTAGTGTGGGGTAGCTTTTACTTAATGGTCTTATTTGTCTAGGGGTAATACTTACATCATGGCTGATCATCCTGAGTGTCTCTGATACCCTTTCACCAGCCCTCTTCACAGGTTATGTAAACTACTACTATAAAAATATAACTGTATTCTCAATAGATATGTACAGAATATACAATTACAGCCTCACATTTTCAAAACAACGATCTACACACTGCATAGCTGTTCTCCCACATGGTGTACCTTATTAACTTTTGTCCTTCTCTCTTGACATAACTCTGGCTAACCAGTGTTTTGACACACTTTAGTCACCCTGGGTATGGTGGCCACAACTTAAATTATAAAAACTCACCTCTGGAGCACACATAATGCCCCAAAAGATAGAAGAAGGACCCAGAGATCCTGCCAGGTTGAAGGTCAGCCACAGAGAGAGCGAGTCAGTGCGAGGGAGAGAGAGAAAGAGGCTAAGCTCCTCCCACCAAAACAAAAGACTGTTGCCAAGCACAATTCTCCAGTTACCACAATTCTACCACACCTTAATTTTACTTTTACAAAAGGAAATACAACTTTATAAACTACTTATTTGCCAAGCACAATTCTCCAGTTACCACAATTCTACCACACCTTAATTTTACTTTTACAAAAGGAAATACAACTTTATAAACTACTTATTTGCCAAGCACAATTCTCCAGTTACCACAATTCTACCACACCTTAATTTTACTTTTACAAAAGGAAATACAACTTTATAAACTACTTATTTAAATTGTGTGTTTATGTGTCTATAGTATAACCTATTATATTGAGAAAAATAGGCTTGACCCAGCTGCCTCTCAGTCATAAGGTTGATCAGTCCTTCTGACATTTAGAGCAAAGTCCCCATCAATTCAATATAATTAGGTATTCCAGAGTAACTGTTACTTATAAATACATGTTGGGTCCTATAGCCCCATAACACCCCCACCTCCAGACGAAGTCTCACAAAAGCTAGCTGTGTCCCTCAGGATACGGCTAGTAAAAAGTATATTGCTTAAGTCTGAAGGCGGTAAACAAGACTACTAGAAATGCTACATTTTCCCAGCACCATAACTACTCTTCACTTTACTGTTATTTACAAGAGATTGCAGAATTTTTTAGAAAAGCAATTTAACCATACCCATATACTCAAGTGTGTAACTATTTACAATGTTAGTTGCTTTTAAAAAACAATACCCATTACAATGCAAGATTTGCACACAATGTCCACTGTGAAAGCCCACACCAACAGGCCTGTGCCTCCGCTACGGTAATCCAGCAAGCAACTGGTACTCCAGGGTGGCATCTTCCTGATCAGGAGACGAGAGTAGAGCCAAACCCAGAGCAGTCAGGTGTACACCAGGCAGGAAACTTCACAAAAAATGTCAAGGTGTCTCTCACTTGGTGGCCAAACCAAACAGTGAGACTTCCAGTCAACACTCACGATCCTTAACATGGTCAGGCACTCAAGCCCATCTTCCGAGGTCCCACTCCACACAGATCCTCCAAACTTATGAAGAGGAGGCTGTCATAGAACATGGAGGGGTCCAAGGGACCACAAAGGCAAATCGTCGGGCCGTTTTGTACATAGAGCACACCAAGACACAACATCACATACCTTCCTGAACGTCTCATGTTACCGAAGGTTGTCAACCACTGCCTCAACTCACATTCACGTACACCCTGACCCTCGTCACACTTTTGGCTCCGACTCAACTCCTTTACAGTCAGACGGCTGGTAGAGAGTACTCAGGCTCACCGAGAGTTCACCACTGCAAAAACAACAAGGTCAGCACATGACAAACACTATGTACAAAGTATGCACCATGCATCTACATGAAACATCTAGAGAGAGCATCAGCAACCACATTCTCTGAGCCTTTTATATATTTAACTTTCAAATTAAAAGGCTGTAGGAACAAAGCCCATCTTAAGAGTCTTTGATTGTGGTTTCTCATTCTTTGCAAAAACCTCAGAGGGTTATGGTCACTATACACTATTACAGGATGTGGGGAAGCACTGATATAAACTTCAAATTTCTGCACAGCTAACACCAAAGCCAAAGCCTCTTTCTCTACAGTTGCATAACCACGTTGATGCTTTTTTAATTTGGCTGAATGGTAACAAACTGGCTGAAGGCTATCTCTCTCATCTCCCTGCAACAACACTGCACCTACCCCTACATCACTAGCATCCACTTGTAGAGAGAAGGGGCATTCAAACTCAGGACTTTTCAAGATAGGAGCATTCCCTAATAACATTTTCACATTTTCAAAAGCCCTGTCACACTTGCTGTCCCAGTTGAATTGAACTTTGGGACTGGTCAAAGTTGTCAGTGGTGACGTTACCTGGGAGAGGTTAGGGCAGAAACGTCTGTAATAACCCACCATGCCCAGGAACCTCATCACTGCCTTCCGATTCTGTGGTCTAGGAAAATTTATAATGGCCTCCACCTTAGCATGAATTGGGGCAACTTTTCCCTGACCAACTACATATCCTAAGAATTGTACACTGGCTTGGCCAAACTCACTTTTGCTCAAATTGATGGTTAGTTTGGCTTGGGATAGACATTCAAACAACTTTTGTAATCTTACCAAGTGAGTTTCCCACTGGTTACTGAATACCACAATATCATCTAGATAGGCCCGCACACCATCCAACCCCCTTATGACAGTATTTATACGACGCTGGAAGGTGGCAGGAGCATTTTTTAACCCAAAAGGAAGAACATTATATTGAAATAACCCATCTGGAGTGACGAAGGCTGAAATTTCCTTGGCTCGCTGGGTGAGGGGTATCTGATAATAACCTTTAAGTAAGTCCAGTTTGCTCACAAACTTTGCCCCTCCCACAGCATCAATCACATCATCCATACGTGGCAAAGGGTAACAGTCAGCCTTCGTTACTTCATTTACTCTGCGATAGTCAGTGCACATACGCATAGATCCATCAGGTTTGGGAACCATCAGGCATGGAGATGCCCACTGACTCTCGCTAGGCACTACAAACTGGTTTTGAAGGAGGAATTTCACTTCTTCCTCCATGTGAAGTTGTTTTGTTGGGTTCATGCGGTAAGGAGCCTGCTTTATTGGAACAGCTTCCCCGACATCCACATCATGGGGAGGCAATTTACTTACTTTGGGTACATCCCCAAACAAATCTGGAAATTTTTGGAGTAGCTGAACCAAGTCACAGGCTCCCTGTACACTGAGTCCCTTCATGTGTGCCAAGGGATTTTGCAAGATGGCTGAATTGCACAGCCTTACTTCTGTTGTTACAGGAAGTTTTTCAGTATCGTCACACTCAACTTGAATAGCGGCAACTCCTGCCCTAGAATGGTATTTTTTCAACCTGTTAATGTGCACAGTCCTTTCTGATTTGCGATGGCCAGGCATCTTAATTACATAATTGGGGCCAGACCTGCCTGTGATGACAAAGGGTCCATCAAATCGTGCAGCCAAGGCATGTCCCGGAACCGGCTCCAAAGCTAACACTTCCTCTCCAACACTGAAGGAGCGAGGGGCTGCCCTTTGGTCGTACCGCTGCTTCATGGCCCTCTGACTAGCTTTGAGATTGTCTGCTGCCATCTGTCTCGCCTGGTCCAACCGTTTCCTGAAAAAGAGAACATCTTCCGGCGGGGAAGCCTCATTTTCACCACCTAGCCAATGCTCCTTGAGAATAGTCAGTGGTCCCCTCACTGGATGACCATAGACAAGCTCGAAAGGGCTGAAACTGAGAGATTCTTGGGTGCTTTCCCGCACAGCAAACAAGAGAAAAGGGATACCCTCATCCCAATCACTAGTGTTATTCATACAATAAGCTCGCATCATTGTCTTAAGAGTTTGATGAAATCTCTCTATCACTCCCTGAGACTGAGGGTGATAGGCAGTTGAAAATTTGGGCTGTACATCTAACCCCTTTAACACATTCCTAAATAATTTCGAGGTAAAGTTAGACCCTTGATCTGTTTGTACCTCCCGAGGAAAGCCAACATGGGAAAAGAACTTCATCAAAGCCCTTAAGACCACTCGAGCGGTTGTCTTGCGTAGAGGGATTGTTTCTGGGTACCTGGTAGTGGAGCAAATTATTGTTAGTAAATAATTATTTCCCATTCTAGTCCTTGGGAGTGGGCCAACGCCATCCACTACCAGCTTGCTGAAGGGTTCACCTGGTGCTGAAATCGGATGAAGGGGAACAGGTTTAATGCTTTGATTAGGTTTCCCTATAATTTGGCAGGCATGACAGGTCTTTATATAATCTCCCACCGTCTCCCACAGCCGAGGCCAGAAGAAGTGCCTGGAAACCCTGGATACTGTTTTAGCAATACCTAGGTGTCCACCTAGAGGTGTGTCATGCACTAAGCTAAGAACATGGTTTCTATAAGGCGACCTGGTGACAAAAACTTGGCTCTCCTTCTACTGGTACTGCAACCGAGGGCGCCTTCTTCATGAGTATACCTTTCCTGAAATAGAAGCATTTATTTAAACGTAAAGATTCCTCCTCAGTCACAGCTGAGGCTCTGATCGACTTAAGTGTGTCATCACACCCCTGTGCAGCAATTAGCTGCATCATAGTAGGCCCAATCTCCCTCACACTACTACCTTGATCTCTGCACCGATTAGACTCAACTCGGGTTGTGGTATCCTTTTCTTTAGTTGACTGCAGTTCAACATCAGAAAATAGAGTTTCCAAACCTAAGTCCTCACCATCCTCATGAGAAATATAAGGATTACCCTTGGTATCCTGGTCACGAGACATACTTCGTGTGATGGCACCAACAGGAAAAAGGTCTGGCAGGGTCTCCCTAGCCTTCTTCTCCCAAACTTTGGGGCCTGGTTGCCCCCATACTAGTGGTTCTTCACTGTCTAACAGGCCCATAACATTATTCCCTAATAAGAGGTCGACCCCTTCGAAGGGAATTTCATCTGAGATACCTACAGGGAGATAGCCAACTTGGTATGCAGATTCTACCCATAATTTGTGTACTGGTGTCCTTATGGTTGAACCCGTAATACCCTTCAATAATACATCTACTCCAGTATAGGTATCCTTAGACATTGGCAACACTCCAGCACGTAGCAAGGAGTAGGTGCTACATCCATCTCTCAAGGACACTATATTCTCAACCCTACCCACATCCTTATGCAAAGCAACTGTGGACTTACTAGAAAATACCTGCATCCTGGGGTCTAGACCCAAAGGTACCTCCTCACCTTGCTTTGAAGACCAAATACAGGCAACTGGATGTGTGTCTGCAGTTAGAGTCCTCTGGGGTGGTTCCTCCCTTTCCTGATCTCGCTGCCTTGACCAGCAAAACTTTTGTGTGTGTCCAGTTTTGTTACAGTAGTAACAGGCATAGCTCTTAAAGGTATTTTTACCATTTGGTGTAGGACTGGTACTGTTTACTCGAGGACCTGAAAAATTATCTGATTGTCTAGGTAAACTTTGAGCTCCAGCTGACTTACCTTTTCTTTCTATTTTAGAGGGTGCCTCAGCCTTCATTTGTCCCTGAAAATTCTTGTCCCATTTACCTTTATGACCATAGGACTTGGAATAAGGTTTAGAACGAGTGGGGAAATTTTCAGAAGGAGCATAACTGTTTTTACTTACCAATTCCCTGCGAGCCAAGAATCGGTCACCTAGATCCAGTGCTTCGGAAAGATTATCTGGGTTTTTGTCCTCTAAATATTCTCTGAGGTCAACAGGGATTGTATTGTACAATTCCTCATGAACCATCAGATCTACTAATTTGTTATAGTCTTTATTAACTCCTTTAGAACAAACCCATTTCTTAAAAAGGAACAGTTTCTCATTCCCAAACTCAGTTAAGGTCTGCCCATCCCGAAATTTTTTATTTCTGAACTTTTGTCTATATTTCTCAGGTATCATTTGGTATGCAAGCAATACTTCCTCTTTAATCTTATCATAATCAGAAAAATTTTGCCCCTCCAGAGTCTCTACTCTCTGGAATCCTTTACCCACAAGTTGTGTGCGAACTAGGGTAGCCCACTTCTGTTTGGGCCAACCTTGCTCCAAAGCAGTCTTCTCAAAGAAAGAAAAATATCTATCTGGGTCACTCACTGTAAACTTAGGGACAAAATTTGCAGCTTTAGTTATGTTAAAGTACTGCTCAGGCTCTTGTTCTGAACCTCCTAACCTTTGACGTTCTTCCTCCTTAGCTTTCATTAAGTTCATCTGAGCCTCTAGTACTGCTAATTTAAGTCTCATTCTCTCCATTTCCATATCACCTGGAGTAGGTGATTCCTCATCTTCACTATTAACAGGCATGTTTACTGATGAATTATTACCTTCTTCCCTGAAGCCTAAAAAATCTGAAGACTCATCTTCTGACATAATTTTTTATCTTTAAACACTTGCTTCCCTCTTACAGTATCAGTGGACGAAGTTCCCACAGGCACATAAAATAACACAAATTGAATGTAACTATGCACATAGCACTTACCATAACCACAACAAAAAATGTGTTACTCAACCTTTCTCCCACCTTAGGAGAAAAACAACCTGTAAACTAATATATGAAAACACCACTTCCACTGACCCCACCTTGGTAAATCTTCTACCAGAAACATGCAACTGTTATTACCCCATACCAGCACATATAGTTCAAAGAATGTTTTGAGTTATTTTAGCAGTCAAATAACTATCCCGGACAGGCCCCCATGTTACGTTGGTTTGTCCCTTATTACTTTGATAGTAAGGTTCTCACTACATGTTCTAGTGTGGGGTAGCTTTTACTTAATGGTCTTATTTGTCTAGGGGTAATACTTACATCATGGCTGATCATCCTGAGTGTCTCTGATACCCTTTCACCAGCCCTCTTCACAGGTTATGTAAACTACTACTATAAAAATATAACTGTATTCTCAATAGATATGTACAGAATATACAATTACAGCCTCACATTTTCAAAACAACGATCTACACACTGCATAGCTGTTCTCCCACATGGTGTACCTTATTAACTTTTGTCCTTCTCTCTTGACATAACTCTGGCTAACCAGTGTTTTGACACACTTTAGTCACCCTGGGTATGGTGGCCACAACTTAAATTATAAAAACTCACCTCTGGAGCACACATAATGCCCCAAAAGATAGAAGAAGGACCCAGAGATCCTGCCAGGTTGAAGGTCAGCCACAGAGAGAGCGAGTCAGTGCGAGGGAGAGAGAGAAAGAGGCTAAGCTCCTTCCACCAAAACAAAAGACTGTTGCCAAGCACAATTCTCCAGTTACCACAATTCTACCACACCTTAATTTTACTTTTACAAAAGGAAATACAACTTTATAAACTACTTATTTGCCAAGCACAATTCTCCAGTTACCACAATTCTACCACACCTTAATTTTACTTTTACAAAAGGAAATACAACTTTATAAACTACTTATTTGCCAAGCACAATTCTCCAGTTACCACAATTCTACCACACCTTAATTTTACTTTTACAAAAGGAAATACAACTTTATAAACTACTTATTTAAATTGTGTGTTTATGTGTCTATAGTATAACCTATTATATTGAGAAAAATAGGCTTGACCCAGCTGCCTCTCAGTCATAAGGTTGATCAGTCCTTCTGACATTTAGAGCAAAGTCCCCATCAATTCAATATAATTAGGTATTCCAGAGTAACTGTTACTTATAAATACATGTTGGGTCCTATAGCCCCATAACAATTATTATCATTACAATATAAATAATTTGCAATTTTTATTAACACAAAAAAATAGATTTACTGTTATGCAGACTACTGCATTATTGTAATACAGTGGACCCCCGACTAACGAAGGCATCGTCTAATGAAAAATTCGCCTAACGAAGCATTTGAGCGTAAAAATTTTGCCCTGACCAACGAAGAAAAATTCAACCAACGACATTCATCCCAAACCTGTCCGTCCAGCCTGAGCGCCTCAGGTGCCCTGCTGTCAGCTAGTGTGCCACTGTTTACAAGCCAGGGCAGATGGTTCCACGCATACATTCAATACATTTTGTATTATTCCATCGTTTTTAGTGCTTGTAACTGCTAAATAAGCCACCATTGATCAAAAGAAAGCTTCTAGTGCCAACCCTGTGGTAAAAATCGTGAGAAATACTATCAAAATACTGTCATACCACGGTCAGCTGCTGCTGCACCACCGTCAGCTGTGCTACTCGAAGATGTGGAGAGAGTGTTGTTGGTGTGGCTTAACCCTTTGAGGGTTTTGGTCGTACTAGTACATCTTACGCGTAGGGGTTTTTGACGTACTAGTACGCATAAATTCTAGCGGCCTCAAATCTAGTGGGAGAAAGCTGGTAGGCCTTCATATGAAAGAATGGGTCTATGTGGTCAGTGTGCACAGTCTAAAAAAAATCCTGCAGCACACAGTGCATAATGAGAAAAAAAAAACTTTGACCATTTTTTTGGAATAAATCAGCGAATTTGCAGTGTATTTTCGTATGGTATTTATTGTTGTATTCTAGTTTTCTTGGTCTCATTTTATAGAATGGAAGACATATTACAGAAATTGAGATGATTTTGACTGGTTTAACAATGAATGGTGCCTTGAAATTAAGCTCAGAGTAGCAGAAATGTTCAATTTTTACCAAACTTCAAAAGTAAACAAATCGTGCCAAGCATGCAATACACGTCAACTGGTGAGTCTAATATTCTTTCACAAGTGCACCAATAATATTTATACCATTTTTTACACTAATGCAGTAGTCTGCATAACAGTAAATCTTATATTTTTTGTGAGAATAAAAATTCAAAGTGGAAAGCAAAAGAATATAAGAGGGGCCTTGAGACGTGACTAATGACTAGAGGAAATGTCATTTTAGTGCCAGGAATGTCTTTCTTGTTTATTCTGGACCCTATTCGGAAATTGGCATCTTTTGAAATTTATGTGAAATTGGCAAAATTGCTAAATTCTGACCACTGTACTGGATAGTTGAATTTCATAAATGGGTGGTTTCTTGCACCCATTCGATAGAAAAAATGGAGTTCTAGTGAAATATTCATGTTTTTTGTCGACTAGTACAGTGAAATTGGCCGAAAATGGGGCTCAAAGTGGGCAAAATCGCCGATACGTAAACATCGCCGAGACCGCTAACTTTGCAAGAGCATAATTCCGTAAGTTTTCTATCAAATTTCAAACTTTTGGTGTCTTTATGATCGGGAAAAGATTCTCTATCTTTTCAGAAGAGAAAATAATTTTTTTTTTTTTAACCCTTTCAGGGTCCAAGGCCCAAATCTGGAGTCATGCACCAGTGTCCAAGAATTTTCAAAAAAAAAATTTATTTTTTCTTATGAAATCGTAGAGAATCTTTTTGTGAAGGTAATAAAACAAAAAGTACGAAATTTGGTGGAAAATTGACGAAATTATGCTCTCGCGAATTTTGATGTGTCAGCGATATTTACGAATCTGCGATTTTGCCGACTTTGACTCCCATTTTAGGCCAATTACATTATTCCAATCAACCAAATTCTTAGCTATTTCACTAGTATTACTTCTATTCTATCGATTGAGCACAAGAAATCGCCAAGTCAACTGTTTCAACTACAAAATAAAGTGATCGGAAATTGTTAATTTGGCCAATTTAACACAAAGTTCAAAATATTCCAATTTCAAAATAGGGTCCAGAATAAACAATGTAGGCATTCCTGGCACTAAACTAACATTTCCTCTGTTCATTAGTTATGTTTTGAGGCTTTACAAATAAATTCCATTTTGATTTTTTATTCACATAATGAATTTTTATTCACACCAAAAAATAGAAGATTTACTGTTATGCAATACTGTAATAATTGTATAAATATCATCACCATATTTGTGAATGTATATTAGACCCACCAGCTGACGTGTATTAGATGTGTGAGGTCGTTTGTTTACTCTTGAATATCGGGAAAAATTTAACATTTCCGCTACTTTGAGCTCAGTTTCAAACCATTTCCAGTGCTAAAACCAATCAAAATCATCTCTATTTCTGTAATATGTCTTCCATTCTATCAAATGAGACCAAGAAATCGCAAATACAACTATAAAAAACATACGAAAAAACACTGCAAAGTTGCTGTTTTAATCGAAAAATCATGATTTCAGTTTTTTCTCTCATTATACACAGTGTGCTGCAGGATCTGTTTTATGTGGTGCACACGTACCACATAGATGTATTCTCTCATATCTAGGCCCAAATGTACCACTCACAGTTTATCAGAGTGAGCTGAGCTCATGGCGTAGATCTACGGTTTGGACACTCACCGTAAAGCCGTAGATCTACGGGACGGACCCTGAAAGGGTTAAATTTGGCCGACCCTGAGAACGAGTTTCGGAGAGGGCCTGTCGACCCTCAAAGGGTTAACAAGAAACAATTACTGAGAAACAATTAACCCCAGAGGGTTAGCCACCCAGGATAACCCAAGAAAGTCAATGAGTCATGGAGGACTGTCTAACTTATTTCCAATTGGTCCTTAATCTTGTCCCCCAGGATGCGACCCACACCAGTCGACTAACACCCAGGTGAACAGGAAAAAATGCCTGGAACTAGTGCTCATATTGGTGAATTTAAGGCCAGCAAAGGTTGGTTTGAGATATTTAAGAATCCTAGTGGCATACACAGTGTGATAAGGCATGGCAAAGCTGAAAAATTTCAACCCCAACAAGTGTTCAACTGTGACGAAACAGGCCTGTTCTGGAAGAGCTCAATGGACAGATTTTTGGTGCGACAGAGGTCCAGCGACTCTCAAGTTGTTCCCAGTGGCATTAAAAAACAAAGAAGGGAAGTAACCTCAGAAAAGGACTTGGTACCTAAAGTCCTTATGGAAGGGGATTCCCTTTCCAAAAATTAATACATCTCCATCTCCCCTCCTCCCATCTCATCACTCATCACTACATCTTCAATAAAGGTAAGTGTCATTTATTCTTCATTTAGTACAGTACAGTATTTACTGTGCATGTATCCTTCTTTTTCTATGTAGGAAAATGTATA
Source organism: Cherax quadricarinatus (assembly GCF_038502225.1). Classification (NCBI taxonomy): domain Eukaryota; kingdom Metazoa; phylum Arthropoda; class Malacostraca; order Decapoda; family Parastacidae; genus Cherax; species Cherax quadricarinatus. Next base: position 36,932,817 of record NC_091311.1, on the reverse strand, counting down.
TTTCATGTGATTTTTTTTTTTTCATACTTTTGGGTGTCTGCAACGGATTAATTGAATTTCCATTATTTCTTATGGGGAAAATTAAATTGACTAACGATAAATTTGATTTGGTCCACTGTAATTGTATAAATAATGTCAAAACTAGGGAGGCCAAGCCCATGATGACACTCTTCAGGTCACTTGTTCTATCTAGGCTGGAATATTGCTGCACTCTAACAGCACCTTTCAAGGCAGGTGAAATTGCCGACCTAGAAAATGTACAGAGAACTTTCACGGCGCGCATAACGGAGATAAAACACCTCAATTACTGGGAGCGCTTGAGGTTTCTAAACCTGTATTCCCTGGAACGCAGGAGGGAGAGATACATGATTATATACACCTGGAAAATCCTAGAGGGACTAGTACCAAACTTGCACACGAAAATCACTCATTACGAAAGCAAAAGACTTGGCAGACGATGCACCATCCCCCCAATGAAAAGCAGGGGTGTCACTAGCACGTTAAGAGACCATACAATAAGTGTCAGGGGCCCGAGACTGTTCAACTGCCTCCCAGCACACATAAGGGGGATTACCAACAGACCCCTGGCAGTCTTCAAGCTGGCACTGGACAAGCACCTAAAGTCAGTTCCTGATCAGCCGGGCTGTGGCTCGTACGTTGGTTTGCGTGCAGCCAGCAGCAACAGCCTGGTTGATCAGGCGCTGATCCACCAGGAGGCCTGGTCACAGACCGGGCCGCGGGGGCGTTGACCCCCGAAACTCTCTCCAGGTAAACTCCAGGTAAACCCATTCATGATTGCATATTGGAATGGAGAGTGATGTCATTTGTTTACTCTTGAACTTCGCCAAAGAATTGAACATTTCTGCTACTTTGAGCTCAATTTCAAGGTACTTTTCATATTGAAACCAATCAAAATCACATGTATTTCTGTAATATATTTTCCTTTCTATCAAGTGAGACCAAAAGAACGAGAATACAACCCACTAAGGGGAGGCTATATGCTGAGAAGTGAACTCCGTTATATATGGTCTGATTTCTTTCATTTTTGGTGTACGTTTAGAAGCATCTTTCCATCATACATTGCCCAAGTTTCATTAAGATAGTCCAACAACAAATGAGATCCAATTCCCTACATCAAGAGCAAGAGCCCCTCACCAGCATCGAGGAACCTCCCTTGAGGCCCGCTCGCTTATGGAAATTTTGCTTGAGTATGGAAACAAAAAATTGACTGATCAACTGCTCATATTTGGAAAACCTCGCACATGGATGCATTTGCAAGTAGAGGTTCCACTGTAATTTAAAACCACTGCATTAGTGAAATGCCATAAAGCAAAGCACTGTAAAGCAGGCCCAGCCTTTGTTATTGTAGTTTCTTTAAAAAAAAAAGTCTTATTTTTTACTGGTGCCCTAAGTATGCACTTAATCTGTTTTGGGTAATCTGGCACTGGGTTCAGCCTCATCACTTGGCTTTAAGTTTTCTCACTGAAATGAATTAAAATATAATACTATTTCACTATCCCCTTGTCATTCCTGCTTTCTTGCAGTCTTTTTAGAATTCATTACAACTTGTTAAATTGTTAATTCTTCAGCCTTCATTTTGATTACAGTATATTGTATACAACTTGCATCATCTTCCTAAAAGCTGTCTCATAGTAGAATTAATTTACATACTTAAGATTTTGTCTAACTATTCCTGAGGGCTGACAGATGAGCTCTCCTCCCTCTTCACTCAACTCTTATATTACCCAAAACAAACTACTGGGGACCAGATACAACATATTACTCTGCTCCTTCAACTACAGTAAGCCCTCAATATAATGGACGCACAGGGAAGGAAAGGGAATGGGTGGCTGGTAATGACCATTGTGGTGGATAGAGAAGAGATTGTTTTGCCATGAGGGCAACTTTAACATACAGTTCTTTAACCAAGGGACATTATCTGTTGCTTCTAAATTGATTGACAACAGATTTTGTTTCATATATGGAAGTCCATTACATTAAAGGTTTATTACTAATGGGCTCATTGTTACTGATTATCACAAAATTGTGTTTATGTCTGGAAAGCTTTTCAGTCTTACCTGGTTGAAAACCTCTATGCAGAATTTAACATTATTTGGTGTGGGATTGCAGAGCTGCCCATAGTCTCCATTACTTGCTTGTTCTGATGGCCTTCATGACTTGATTCCCTGTAGAATTAATGAGAATGGTAAGTAGTCATAATCTTTGCTCCTCCTTCATATATGTCTTTATTTTACTCTTACAGGCTCCTCCGATGGGTCAGATGCCAATGAGGGGCTTTTAATCTACTGAATTGGGCTTGCCTTCCACTTCCTTGGATTGAACTTAAGTGCCTCACCCAAACACTGCATGACTCCTGCACAAAATTTAATATTTCCCACAATGTAGACTACCAAAATTTTGCATGTAATTTAATGCTTTTATGCTTACAGTGGATACTATAGAGACTTTTTCAAGCCTTTCAGTCATGTTTAGATAAAATCACACTATGGGGTGTCACCTTATAAGAGAGTTTACTATAATAATATCCATCCTCTATAAGGCAAAACACAAACCTGTTATTGGTTGCTTAAACCAATGAATACATATATGATCTTAAGGGGCCATATACTGCTAAGGAAATGGGAGGTAATCAGGTTTGATCCAAGGAATAGGTTGGCAGCTCCAATTTCTTGATTCAGGAGCCCCTAACTATGATCAAGGGAAAACTTAAAAAGCTAAAAGCGAAACATTATTATTAAAATCACAGAAACCCTTGAGGAGGTGCCTGATGCCAGTGAAGGACTTGATTTAAGGATCTGGACTTACTCTAATCTTGCACCTCCTTCTAATCTCCAAATTATGAATTCTCTGCATAATATTTACACCACATACTGCCCTCAGACATGACAGTGTCACTGCTTCCAACATCCTCACTGCAATGTTCAGCATCCAAGCTTCACACTCACATAAAAGTATTGGTACAATTATACTCTCATAAATTCCCCTTTGTTTGCTTCTGTGTCATTCTCAAAATGTTGCTCAGTCTCTCTCTTTCCTCACCTATGCACAGTTGATTGTAGTTCATCTGCTCACATCTATTCTCACTTGTCCTTTGTTTTCTATAGTTTTTTCCATGCTCTTGTGCTTTTTGTTTTTCTTCTTTGCATCTTTGGTTGAACCAAGGGCTCTCTTTGTTTATGCCAATTCATCTTCTGAGTATGAAGTTCTCTGCCTTTCAGTACTTTCCAGCTGTTCTCAAGAATTCCTTCATCCCTTTGTTGTTATCTCTTCCAAAATCTGGATCTTCAGGTTCTGCACCTGCCATTCTTCCCTCAATATTTGGTTCCACAAGTTATTGGAAATTCAGTACTGCATGGTCACTAGAACCCAGGGGGCTGTTTACCTGGAGAGAGTTCTGGGGGCCAACACCCATGTGGCCCAGTCTGATCCACCAGGCCTCCTGGTGGATCAGAGCCTGATCAACCAGGCTGTTACTGCTGGCTGCACACAATCCAATGTACGAGCCACAGCCTGGCTGGTCAGCTACTGACTTTAGGTGCTTGTCCAGTGCCTGCTTGAAAACAGCCAGGGGTCTATTGGTAATCCCCCTTATGTATGCTGGGAGGCAGTTGAACAGCCTCGGGCCCCTGACACTTATTGTATTGTCTCTTAACGTGCTAGTGACACCCCTGCTTTTCATTGGGGGGATGTTGCATCATCTGCCGAGTCTTTTGCTTTTGTTGTAAGTGATTTTCGTGTGCAAGTTCGGTACTAGTCCCTCTAGGATTTTCCAGGTGTATAAAATCATGTATCTCTCCTGCCTGCATTCCAGGGAGTACAGGTTCAGGAACTTCAAGCGCTCCCAGTAATTGAGGTGTTTTATCTCTGTTATGCATGCCATGAAGGTTCTCTGTATATTTTCTAGGTCAGCAATTTCACCTGCCTTGAAAGGTGGTTAGTGTGCAGCAATATTCCAGCCTAGACAGAACAAGTGACCTGAGGAGTGTCATCATGGGCTTGGCATCCCTAGTTTTGAAGGTTCTCATTATCCATCCTGTCATTTTTCTAGCAGATGCGATTGATACAATGTTATAGTCCTTGAAGGTGAGATCCTCCAACATGATCACTCCCAGGTCTTTGACGTTGGTTTTTCGCTCTATTTTGTGGAAGGAATTTGTTTTGTACTCTGATGAAGTTTTAATTTCCTCATTTTTACCATATCAGAGTAATTGAAATTTCTCATCGTTGAACTTCATATTGTTTTCTGCAGCCCACTGAAAGATTTGGTTGATGTCCGCCTGGAGCCTTGCAGTATCTGCAATGGAAGACACTGTCATGCAGATTCAGGTGTCATCTGCAAAGGAAGACACGGTGCTGTGGCTGACATCCTTGTCTATGTCAGATATGAGGATGAGAAACAAGATGGGAGCGAGTACTGTGCCTTGTGGAACAGAGCTTTTCACCGTAGCTGCCTCAGACTTTACTCTGTTGACTACTACTCTTTGTGTTTTGTTTGTGAGGAAATTATAGATCCATCTACCAACTTTTCCTGTTATTCCTTTAGCACGCATTTTGTGTGCTTTTACGCCATTGTCACACTTGTCAAAGGCTTTTGCAAAGTCTGTATATATTATATCTGCATTCTTTTTGTCTTCTAGTGCATCTAGGGCCTTGTTGTAGTGATCCAGTAGTTGAGACAGACAGGAGCGACCTGCTCGAAACCCATGTTGCCCTGGGTTGTGTAATTGATGGGTATCTAGATGGTTGGCGATCTTGCTTCTTAGGACCCTTTCAAAGATTTTTATGATATGGGATGTTAGTGCTATCTGTCTGTAGTTCTTTGCTATTTCTTTACTGCCCCCTTTGTGGAGTGGGGCTATGTCTGTTGTTTTTAGTAACTGTGGGACGGCCCCCGTGTCCATGCTCCCTCTCCATAGGATGGTAAAAGCTCGTGATAGGGGCTTCTTGCAGTTCTTGATGAACACGGAGTTCCATGAGTCTGGCCCTGGGGCAGAGTGCATGGGCATGTCATTTATCACCTGTTCGAAGTCATTTGGCATCAGGATAATATCAGATAGGCTTGTGTTAACCAAATTCCATGGCTCTCTCATAAAAAATTCATTTTGATCTTCAACTCTCAGTCTGGTTAGCGGCTTGCTAAAAGCTGAGTCATGTTGGGACTTGAGTAGCTCACTCATTTCCTTGCTGTCATCTATGTAGGACAGATCTTGTTTAAGTAGGGGCCCAATACTGGATGTTGTTCTCGACTTTGATTTGGCATAAGAAAAGAAATACTTTGGGTTTCTTTCGATTTCATTTATGGTTTTTAGTTCTTCCCGCGATTCCTGACTTCCATAAGATTCCTTTAGCTTAAGTTCGATGTTTGCTATTTCTCTGACCAGTGACTCCCTCTGCATTTCAGATATATGTATTGGCCTCTTTTAGCTGCTCTGTTATTCTTTTCCATCGCCTGTAAAGGGAGCGCCTATCTCTTTCTATTTTACATCTACTCCTCCTTTTTCTTAAAGGAATAAGCCTTGAGCATACATCGAGTGCCACCGAGTTAATCTGTTCTAGGCATAAGTTGGGGTCTGTGTTGCTTAGTCTATCTTCCCAGCTTATATCGTTTAGGACTTGGTTTACTAGGTCTCACTTTATGTTCTTGTTATTGAAGTTGAATTTGGTGAAGGCTCCCTCGTGACTAATCTCATTTTGTCGGTCTGGGGCTCTGCGCATACATGTCTGAACCTAGATTATGTTGTGATCTGAGTATATTGTTTTTGATATGGTGGCATTTCGTATCAGATCATCATTGTTAGTGTAGATGAGGTCTAGTGTATTCTCCAGTCTAGTAGGCTCTATTATTTGCTGGTTTACGTTGAATTTTGTGCAGAGATTTAAAAGGTCGTGTATGTGTGAGTTCTCATCAGAGCTGCCTCGTGATGTTATCACTGTAACAACATTATTTGCTATATTCCTCCATTTTAGGTGCCTCAAGTTGAAATCCCCCAGGAGCAAGATGTTGGGGGCAGGAGCCAGCAGATTTTCCAGACAGTGGTCAATTTTTAACAGCTGTTCCTAGAATTGCTGGGATGTTGCAAACGGAGGCTTATAGACTACCACAATGACTAGGTTTTGGTTCTCGATCTTTACTGCTAAAACTGTCATTTTATTTCATCTATGTCAGGTGTACTTTTGGTAAATACTAGATACGGTCTTTCCAGCTCATTTCATCCTCTCACTCTTGTTGTGTCCTTAACATGCTAATACACATCTTAACCCTCCATGTATCTGGTCCCCCATATGGGTCCTGGTCTTTCCAATCTATTTCTTTATTGGTGAAATCACCCAGCTATGGTGTCATTTGTTGTTGTCTTTATATTCTTTTCTTGGTCTCCTACTGTTTGGTGATGGGTTGTAGATCACTGTACTGTGACTTTGGGCCCCACAGTCTTGATTGTGCCCATTATGGAGTTCGAGGATTGGCAGACTACTTCTTGCAAGCCAGATAGGCCTCACTGCCTATTATTATGTGGCCCACAAACCAGTGATATCTTTTTAATAAATACATATTGTAAAATTAATTTAGATTTTATTTTCCTGAAAATCAGTGTCAAAGTAATGCATCCATATTTTTTTCCATAGAAAATTTTATGTTTGTGTTTAATTGTGTATTGTTTATGACTGGCATAGAGCATGTGGCAACAATGAGCAGATGCTTACCTGTCATTTATCTATCTGTGTGTGTCTGTTACACTTACTCTTTAATTGTGTGTTTAACAAGTATACAGTAGTACCTCGGTACATGAACCTAATTTGTTCCAAAAGGCTGTTCGAGTGCCGCTCTGTTCGAGTACTGAATGAATTTTTCTCATAAGGAATAATGTAAATTAGACTAATCTGTTGCAGACCCACAAAAATACACTTGCAAAAGCATTTTAACACAAAGTTTACAAGTTTAGCATGCATAAATTTAAAAATTGAGGGTCTCAGAAATACTATCACCAGCTGTTTTTCATTGATCCAAATCAACAACAATTTCTCAACCTCTTCAACTGTTTATGGTCTTTGTTTCGTAACCACTTTCACTCCTTTTGCAACATCAGCCTTTTTAATGGCCTCTTTATTTTTTTAGCACTGTAGAGATCATAGATTTCACCATATGAAACTCAGTAGCAAGATCAGACACATGGGCACCACTTTCATATTTCACTATGAGCTCTTTTTTCATCTCTGTTGTGACTAACTAATTTTCTTTTTGGTTGACTTTTATCATAATCTTCTTAGGCCCCATGGTGACTTATTTATACAAATAATATAAAAAAACATCAAAAAATGCAAAGAAGCACGAAATAGTTTACAGCAAAGTTCAGTAGAGTTTTACGCTGAGTGACAGCTGCAGGGAGACTGATGCACATTGTTTGGTCGAGTGCTGAGCAAACGAGCAACTACTGAGCGATTTTTTTTACTGAACATAGCATCTGAATACTGAATTGTTAAAGTTGGGAGCTGTTCAAGTACTGAGGCACTACTGTATTTTCAAAGTTGAAATACATAAAATGTAGATACAAATCAGCCTTTTCAGATAAGTATTTAGAATAACTTTTGATGACAAGAAACTCTAACTTTTAACTCCAGTTAGACATAATTATGTCACAAAAAAAAATCATATTTCTCACCAATTTGGAGAAGAATCTAATACATAACTACATTTTGCAATATATATTTGTATTATGATAATTAATTAATTTGTAATTGTATATGTAATACTTATTTACAAAGCAGGTGACAGGTCCTTAGCTTTGATCTATAGACCAATAAGCTGTACCTCCATAGTGGGAAAATTTATGGAATCAGTAATTGCCAAGGCAATTCGTAGCCATCTTGAAAGGCATAAATTGATTAATGAATCTCAGCACGGTTTTACAAAAGGGCATTCCTGCCTTACAAATTTACTAACTTTTTTCACCAAGGTATTTGAGGAAGTAGTTCATGGTAATAAATATGATATTGTGTATATGGACTTCAGTAAGGCTTTTGATAAAGCTCCACATCAGAGGCTATTGAGGAAAATTAAGGCACAAGGAATAGGTGAAATTTTTTCCTGGGTAGAGGCGTGGTTGATAGATAGGCAGTAGAGAGTTTGCATCTATGGAGAGAAATTAGAGTGGAGGCATGTTACAAGTGGTGTTCCACAGGGGTCAGTTTTGGGCCCTTTGTTGTTCACAATTTATATAAATGACATTGATGAGGGAATAAATAATGACATATGCAAGTTTGCTGATGACACCAAAATAGGTTGCTTAATTCATTACAATGAGGACATTAGAACACTCCAGGAAGATTTGAATAGACTGATGCAGTGGTTGGAGAAGTGGCAGATGCAGTTTAATATAGAGAAATACAAAGTTCTGAACATTGGACAAGAAAATAATTATGCCACATATAACTAAATAATGTACATCTTAATATTACTGATTGCAAAAAGGATTTGGGAGCTCTGGTTAGCAGTAATCTAAAACCAAGACAGCAGTATACCTGGAGAGGGTTTCGGGGGTCAACGCCCCAACAGCCCGGTCTGTGACCAGGCCACATGGTGGATCAGGGCCTGATCAACCAGGCTGTTACTGTTGGCCACATGCAACCTGATGTACCCACCGCAGCCCGGCTGGTCAGGTACTGACTTTATTTGCTGTCCAGCAACTTTTTGAAGACAGCCAGGGGTCTACTGGTAATCCCCCTTATGTATGCTGGGAGGCAGTTGAACAGTCTTTGGCCACTGACACTTACTGTTTAGTCTCTTAACGTGCTAGTGGCACCACTGTCTTTTCACTGGGGGGATCTTGTATTGTCTACCGAGTCTTTTGCTTTCACAAAGCTAAGAGAGGGAAAATTCTTAGGAATCCACCTTGATAATAGACTCAAATTTCATACACATATACAACAAATTTCTAAGAAAATTTCCAAGTCCGTAGGCATACTATCGAAGATACGGTACTATGTTCCACAGTCAGCCCTCCTGGCCCTATATCACTCTCTTATTTACCCCTATCTCACCTATGGAATTTGTGCATGGGGCTCAACAACAATTAACCATCTCAGACCACTAATTACACAACAAAAGTCTGCAGTCAAAATGATAACAAATTCCCACTACAGGCAGCACACTCCACCAATATTCAAAACACTAAACCTACTCACCATACAAAACATCCATACTTATTACTGCACCTATTACATACATAGAACACTTAACTCTGATATTAACCCTCCCCTCAAACATCTCCTTGCCAACCTCAACAGAACACATGACCATAACACAAGGCACAGATCACTCTTTGATGTTCCTTGTGTTCATCTCACGCTATGCAAAAACTCAATGCACATAAAAGGCCCTAAAATCTGGAATTCATTACCTGTAAATATAAAAGAAACACTACCTGTTTATAAATTCAAGTCTCTTCTCAAAGATCACTTACTCACCCAAAACCAAATAAATACTGAATAACTGAACCTTATAAATTGTTTATCTTAAATGTTTCTCACAATTATATCACATAAATGTTAAACCTAAGACCCAATCTAACTTTGTTATCCTTTAAATACACTACCTAACAGAATACTCCATTCTACTGACTGTACAGCAATGCATGCAACCATATGACCTGTCTTTGTAATACTCATTTGTGCTTTATTGTTATCTGTTTACAATAATGTTTTATCACTGATTACATCATTGCTTAGTTAATCTTAAGTTAATTTTAAGCCTGCCCGTAATGCTATGCATACAAGTGGCTTTGGCATGCTGCTCTTACCTGTATGTTTTTCTACCTCTGTATGTATGTTCAAATTATAAAATAAATAAATAAAATAAATTTCTCATCATTGAACTTCATATTGTTTTCTGCAGCCTGTTTAAAGATTTGGTTAATGTTCGCTTGGAGTCTTGCAGTGTCTTCAATGGAGAACACTGTCATGCAAATTAGAGTGTCATCTGCAAAGGAAGACATGGTACTGTGGCTTACATCCCTGTATGTCAGATATGAGGATGAGGAACAGGATGGGAGCAAGTACTGTGCCTTGTGGAACAGAGCTTTTTAACCTACCACCTCAGACTTTACTCTGTTTACTACTACTCTTTGTGTTCTAAGTGTTCACAATAAAGCAAACAGAATCCTTGGCTTCATATCAAGGAGCATAAATAACAGGAGTCCTCAGGTTGTTCTTCAATTCTATATATCTTTGGTTAGGCCTCATTTAGATTACGCTGCACAGTTCTGGACACCATATTACAGAATGAATATTAATGCATTGAAAAACGTGCAAAGGAGGATGACAAAGTTGATCCCATGTATTAGAAAGTTTTGCTATGAGGATAGACTGAGGGCCCTGAATCTGCATTATCTAGAAAGGCAGAGAATTATGGGAGGATATGACTGAGGTGTATAAATGGAAAACAGGAATAAATATACAGAATGTAAATAGTGTGCTAAATATATCTAGCCAAGACAGGACTCGAAGCAATGGTTTTAAGTTGGAAAAATTCAGATTCAGGAAGTATATAGGAAAGCACTGGTTTGGTAATAGAGTTGTGGATGAGTGGAACAAATAACTGAGTACTGTCATAGAAACTAAGATGTTATGTAGTTTTAAAAATAGGTTGGATCAATACATGAGTGGGTGTGAGTTGGACCTGACTAGCTTGTGCTAATAGGTCTGATGCCATGCTCCTTAAGTGGATGTGATCTGACATGACTGTGTGGGTCATTGGTTTAAGCCAGGAAGTGACTTGGACCTGCCTCGCATGGGTCAGTAGGCCTACAGCAGTGTTCTTTCTTTCTTATGTTCTTACATTTACAGATGAGCTTGTATGGGAAGTGAATGCTCGGGTGTTGGGAAGAAATGTGGAGTTAAAAGATAAAGAATCTAACACAAAGTGGGAGTTGTCGCAGTTGCTTTTTGCTGATGGCACTATGCTTTTGGGAGATTCTGAAGAGAAGTTGCAGAGGTTGGTAGACGAGTTTGGTATGGTATGTACAAGAAGAAAATTAAAAGTGAATATAGGAAAGAACAAGGTGATGAGGATAACAAAAAATTTAGGAAATGAAAGACTGGATATCAGACTGGTGGGAGTATGGAGGTAGTGTATGTGTTCAGATATTTGGGAGTGGACTTGTCAGGAGATGGGTCTATGAAACACAAGGTAAACCATATAAATGATGAAGGGAAAAAGGTTGGTGGTGCACTGAGGACTCTGTGGAGACAAAGAACATTATTCATGGAAGCAAAGAGGGGAATGTATGAGTATAGTGGTACCAATGTTCTTATATGGGTGTAAAGCATGGGTGGTGAATGTTGCAACAAGGAGAAGGCTGGAGGAAGTGGAGATACTGTGAATATTATGCAGAGAATTCATAGCCTGGAGATTAGGAGGTATGGAGTTACTAAAAGTATTATCCGGAGAGCTGAAGAGAGGTTGTTAAGGTGGTTTGGACATTTAGAGAGGATAGGACAAAATAGAATGACTTGGGGGTGTATAAATCTGCAGTGGAAGGAAGGCAAAGTAGGGGTCATCCTAGGAAAGGTTGAAGCGAGTGAGTAAAGGAGGTTTTGTGTGCAAGGGGCTTAGACTTCCAGAAAGCGTACACGAACATGTTAGACAGGAGTGAATGGAGGCCCATGGTTTTTATGATGATATGTTTTTGGAGTGAGACCAAGGTAACATTATGAAGGACTTCAGGGAAACTGGTTAGCTGGACTTGATTCCTGGAGGTGGGAAGTACAGTGCCTGTACTCTGAAAGAGAGAGGGAGATATGGTACGGTTTTTGAACTGTAGTATAAGCATGCCTCTGGCAAGACAATGATGGACTGAGTGATGGTGAAAGCATTTCTTCTTTTTCATGTCACCCTGCCTTGGTGGGAAGTGGCCAATGTGTTAAAAAAATTTGGTATACATATCCTTAACTTAATTTTACCACAATGTCTTTGCCCCTGAAGGTTATAATATTTATATTCTGGCCTATCTTTACAACAGCTTTGCCGACCTCTGATTAAGTCATTTGTCACATTTCATTTACCCATCTAATCTCTTCAAAACTCCACCGATTTCTAATTAGAAGTGCAGCTCCTCTGCCTCCCCTGTTTCCTCTCTCTTTTCTTATTACATACTTGATATCCTGCTGAGAATAAGGCATCTGTTATCATTTCAGGTAGTTTTGCCTCTGTCATATCTGATGCCTGGGGTTACTTGCATTCTCCAATATGGGCCTAACATACACAGTGTACAGGGTCTTGAATGGCTCCTTATTGGGATGCCTGAATGCTGTTCTTAGGTTTGCCAGGCACCCATATGCTGTAGCAGTTATTGGCTTAGCGCTTCTTTTTGATTATAATAATAATAATGTAGCAGTTATTTGGTTGATGTGCACCTCAGGAGATGTGCCTGGTGTTATACTCACCCCAAGATATTTTTCCTTGAGTGAGATTTGTAGGCTCTGTTCCACTAGATTGTATTCCGTCTGTGGTCTTCTTTGCCCTTCTCCAATCTTCATGACTGCACTTGGTGGTGTTGAATTCCAGGAACCAGTTGCTGTACCAGGCCTGCAGCCTGTCCAGATCCCTTTGTAGTTCAGCCTGGTCCTAGTGCAATTGAATTCTTCTCATCAGCCTCACATCATCTGCAAACAGGGACACTTCTGTCATGTTGTTCACAAATACAGTGGACCTTCCCTTTTTGTCGATCTCCGTTATCGCTGATTTCCGTTTTCACCGACTTTTTTTTATCAATACATGTATTTTTGTTCGGCTTTTGTCGATGATACAGAACCTGTCCAGTGCCCAGTGTGCAGACAAAGCAGCCTTCCACAAGCATTCTCAGGCAGTGTCACGTTGTTTCTCGGTGAGTGAACACATCCTGCGAGGTCATATGAAACATTTCATAATAATCCATTGTTTCTGGCGCTCGTTTATTGTGCGTGACTGCTAAATAACCCACCATGGCCCCAAAGAAAGCTCCTAGTGCCAATCCTTTGGTAAAGAAAGTGAGGAACACTGTAGAAATGAAAAAAAATAATTGTTCAAAAATATGATAGTGGCATATGCATTGCCGAACTCAGCAGGATGTACGGGAAGGCACCATCATTGATCAGCTCCATTGTGGCAAAGAGAAAAGAAATCATGGAAGCTAATGTTGCGAAAGGGGTAAATGCTATAACAAGAGATCCCAAACAATTGAAGAAGTGGAGAAATTGTTGTAGGTGAGGATCAGAGAGAAAGAGTTAGCAAGAGATAGTGTTGTGCAGTCGATAATTTGTGAAAAGGCAAGGCAGTTGCATGACAGTCGCATACAGAAACTGCCTGAAACAAGTGCTGATGTTGGTGAATTTAAGGCCAGCCAAGGGTGGTTCAAAAAATTCAAGAAGTGAAGTAGCATACACAGTGTTGTAAGGCATGGTGAGGGTGCCAGTTCAGACAAACAAGCAGCTGAAAATTTCATGCGGGAATTCAAAAGTTATGTAGAGACTGAAAAATTCCAACCCCGACAAGTGTTCAATTGAGATGAAACAGGCCTATTTTGGAAGAAAATGCCAAAGAGGACCTACATCACATAGGAGGGAATGGCACTCCCAGGACACAAGCCTATGAAAAACAGGCTAACTCTCTTGTTGTGTGGTAATGCTAGTGGGGATTTCGAAGTGAAGCCTTTACTGGTGTATCACTCTGAAAATCCCAGAGTGTTCAAGAAAAACAGTGTTGTCAAGAGTAAATTAAGCGTGATGTGGAAGGCTAAGAGTAGGGCATGGGTCACGAGGGATATTTTCCTGGAATGGTTCATGAAGTGCTTGGCCCGAGTATGAAGAAATACCTCCTGGATAATAAACTGCCACTCCAGTGCCTCCTGTTAATGGACAGTGCTCCTGTTCATCCTCCAGGCTTGGAAGACCAATTGTCTAAGAAATTCAGTTTTGTAACAGTAAAGTTCTTGCCTCTTAACACCACTCCTCTCATCCTGCCCATGGACCAGCAGATCATTGCAAACTTCAAAAAACTGTGCACCAAAGCAATGTTTCAAAGGTGCTTTGACATAACCTCAGACTCCAAATTGACCCTAAGAGAGTTCTGCAAGAATCACTTCAGTATCTTCCACTACAAGAGCCTTATAGATAAGGCTTGGCAGGGAGTGACTTCCAGGATGATAAACTCTGCTTGGGGAAAATTGTGGCCAGATTGTGTCCAAAAGAAGGATTTTGAAGGGTTTAAGGCTAACCCTGTTGACCCTACACCTGTTGTGCAATCAACTGTGGCATTGGGGAATTCCATAGGGTTGGATGTGAGTGACAAGGATGTGGAAGAGTTGGTGGAGGACCACAATCAAGAGCTAACCACTGATGAGCTGCAAGAGCTTCATCTGCAATAACAACAGACCACAGCTCAGGAAATTGCTTCAGAGGAGGAGGAAGAGAGATGGAAGAAGGTGCCTTCTTCAAAGATTAAGGAGATTTGTGCAATGTGGACTAAAGTGCATTCTTTTATGGAGGAACATCACCCTGAAAAAGCTGTTGCAATCCGTGCTGGCGACTTTTACAATGACAATGCCATGTCTCATTTTAGGCAAATCTTAAAGATACACCAGAAACAGACCTATCTGGACAGATATTTTGTGAGACAGGGGTCCAGTGACTCTCAAGCTGGTCCTAGTGGCATTAAAAAACAAAGGAGGGAAGTGACCCCGGAGAAGGACTTGCTACCTCTAGTCCTTATGGAGGGGGATTCCCCTTCCAAACAATAACCTCTCTTCCCTCTCCCCTCCTCCCTGTCTTCCATCCATCAACAACTACCTTCAATAAAGGTAAGTGTCATTTTTAATATTCATTCTTTTGTGCATGTAAATCTATCTTTAAGGTAAAAAAGATTTTTTTTTGTTAAAACTTCTGGTTGTCTGGAACAGATTAATTGGATTTACATTATTTCTTATGGGGAAAATGGTTTCCATTTTTGCCGATATCCGTTTTTACCAATCACTTTGGAATGGATTAAATACGAAAACCGAGGGTCCACTGTACAAGAAACAGCACTGGTCCTAGGACTGATCCCTGTGGCACCTTGCTCATTACCGGCGCCCACTCTCACACCTCGCCATGTATTCGCCATGATTTGCTGTTGTCTTCCTGACAGGTATTCCCTGATCCATCGTAATGCCTTCCCTGTTATCCCTGCCTGGTTCTCCAGCTTTTGCACTAGTCTCTTGTGTGGAACTGTATCAAATGTCTTCTTACAGTCCAAGAAAATGCAATCTACCCACCCCTCTCTCTCTTGTTTTACTGCTGTCACCCTGTCATAGAACTTCAGCAGGTTTGTGACGCAGGATTTCCCATCCCTGAAACCGTGCTGGCTGTCATTCATAAGCTCATTCCTTTCTAGGTGCTCCACCACTCTTCTGACAATTTTCTCCATGACCTTGCATACTACACATGTCAGTGACACTGGTCTGTAGTTTACTGCTTCATGTCTGTCTCCTTTTTAAAAAATTAGGACTACATTTGCTGTCTTCCATACTTTTGGTAGTCGCCCCATTTCGATAGATGTGTTGAAGATAGTTGTTAGTGGTATACAAAGCACCTCTGCTCCCTCTCTCAGGACCCATGGAGAGATGTTATCTGGCCCCATTGCCTTTGATGTATCTAGCTCGCTTAGCAGCCTCTGCACTTCTTCCTTGGTTGTATGTATTGTGTCCAACATTTTATGGTGTACCCTACCTCTCTGCCTTTCTGGAGGCCCTTCTTTCTCCTCTGTGAACACTTCTTTGAATCTCACATTGAGCTCCTCACATATTTTGCAGTTATTTTTTTGTGATCTCCCCTCCTTTCCTTCCTCAGCCTGATTACCTGCTCCTTGACTGTTTTCCTCCTGATGTCATTCTCGTATTGTCTTTGGGCCTCCCTTCTTACCTGTGCATATTCATTTCTGGCTCTATGACTGCTCTCCTTATTCTCCTGAGTCCTTTGCCTTCTATACTTCTTCCATCCTCTAGCACACTTGGTTTTGGCATCCCTGCACCTTTGGGTGAATGGGTACAAACCTCTCCTCAGCATCCTTGCATATTGTTGTCACATATTCCATCGTCTCGTTTACTGACTTCCCTGCCAGTTCTCTGTCCCACTGAACCCCGTTTAGGAAGTTCTTCATGCCTGCATAGTCCCCTTTCTTGTAGTTTGGCTTCATTCGTCTGGCCCTTCCTGCTTCTCTCTTCACTTGTAACTCTACTATGTATTCAAAGCTCAGAACCACATGATCACTGGCCCCAAGGGGTCTTTCATATGTGATGTCCTCAGTATGTGCACTACTCAAGGTGAATACTAGGTCTAGTCTCGCTGGTTCATCCTCTCCTTTCCTCTGGTAGTGTCTCTTACATGTTGGTACAAGGGTGTGTGTGTGCGTGTGTGTGTGTTCACTTAATTGTGGTTGCAGGGGTCGAGACTCAGCTCCTGGCCCCGTCTCTTCACTGACTGCTACTGGGTCCTCCCTCTCCCTGCTCCATTAGCTTTATCATACCTCATCTTAAAACTATGTATAGTTCCTTCCTCCACTACATCACTTGCCAGATTATTCCACTTCTTAACAACTCTGTGGCTGAAGAAATACTTTCTTAGATCTCTTTGACTCATCTGAGGCTTCAGCTTCCAATTGTGACCCCTTGTTTCTGTGTCCCATCTCTGGAACATCCTGTCTCTGTCCACCTTGTCTATTCCACGCAGTATTTTGTATGTTATCATGTCTCCCCTGACCCTCCTGTCCTCCAGTGTCATCAGACCGATTTCCCTTAACCTTTCTTCATAGGACATTCCCCTTAGCTCTGGAACCAGCCTTGTTGTAAACCTTTGCACTTTCTCTAATTTCTTGATGTTGTGGAAAATACTGTATATATTTTCCAGAAATTCAGTATTTATATGTAAATAGATGGTCATACTGTATTTAATAATATTTATGTCATAGAAAATGGAAAGCCTGCGTCTGGGCAGATGGGACTCTCGCCATCTTGGTTTTGAATTGTGTACAACGTTGGTGTGATGGGAAGGAATTTTCGTGCTCTAGAGGTTGAAATTGGGCTGACACCTCTCAAATAGGAGGCAAAATTGTTGGACATGCATTCCTGCATAACTTGATATATCAGACGACTGGACAAGACAGCTCCAGGAACCTCAGATAAGCTCTCTAGATTTGTGTATAATTCTGGCCAGTGTTTTCATAAATTTAGTTAGTGAGGTTTTTCTGAGTATGATACAACTTAATATCCAGTCAAATTGGTGAGTGATATTAAGATATATTTTCCTTCTGTTATGTAATTGTGTTTATATATAATCATTTTTTAATATACAGTCCACAAATTTATATATTTACCAGAATTCCTGATGTATAATTCATTTAATTAATAGGTCCAGAGCAACTTGTGGTTATGACAGTGGTAGGTATCGAAGGGGGACATTTTTTGCGACCTAGGTGTCCCAAATTCCTACTTGTCTATATAACATTGATAAATAATAATTATCTTTGTTATTATTTACTGTTATGTACATAATGAGTTACATTCAGATAAATGCAATTTTCCACATTTAATTTGCCCGTTGGTCCTTCTTGAACCGGAGGTAATTAGTGAAGTCATTAATTAGTTAATTACTTACTAATTATATGTGAAATGACAGAAGGAGGTGGATGTTAAGTTCACAAATTTACTTAATGTGTAGTGGATTATAATAATTACAATATTAATTTTGATAAGCTAAGCTCAAGTCTGGCTAAGTTTATATTAATTTGTATAATACTAATTTGATAAGACAATTCTGGCCAAGATTTATATCAGTGTATGTGTAATTGATAAGACAAGTGTGGATAAAGATTATATTGTGTATAATATTAATTTTGCTATGCCAAATTCTGGCAAGGATTTATATTTGTATAATATTAATTTGATAAGCCAATTTTGGCCAAGATTTATATCAGTGTATGTGTAATTGAAAAGTCATGTGTAGCTAATTATTAATGTGTATATTAATTTTGCTATGCCAAATTCTGGCAAGGTTTATTATTTTGTATAATATTAATTTTGATGAGCCAAGTTGTATTAATGTACATTTAAAATTTATATTATACATGTAATTGCTAAGCTCAGGTAGCTAGGATTTATTCAAAGGTAAGTTGTACTATTTACCTTTATAAAGTACATAATTTAGTACATAATCAGTGTTATTAAGTTGAATTTAATACATTGCATCATCGCTGAAATTGAGGAAATTAATGTAGAAGACAAACATATGGAATATAGAGCAAAGAAAGCCTCTCTGCAAGCTAGAAAGGGGCATGTAACAAAAGCATACAATAAATGTTTGGAATTAATGAATCAAGAAACTGTGAATACTGATGATTTAAAATTGTATTTAGATGCTTTAGGTAATAGATATGATTCATACAAATTATATTACAACAAATATGAAGGAGATTTGTTAGTAAACTGAGTAGATGAGACTGAAGTAGATCTCATGATTAATCAGTATTATGAATTAGAGGAAAAGATTCTTTCTTGTAAAAGTCAGGCCTTAAATAAATTAAAATGTGTAAACCAGGCAGCTGGTCAGTCTGCTCCAACAAATAATATGTCTTTGCCAAAACTCCCAGAATTGTGTTTGCCTGTGTTTAATCCTGGAGAAAATTGGGAGGAATTTTGGTCAATTTTTAAAGCAGCTGTGCATGACAGGAGTGACCTAGCCTGTGTAACTAAATTATTTTACCTCAAAGGACAGGTAAGAGGAGATGCTTACATACTCATACAAGCCTTTCCCAATGTAGATGACTCTTACAAGGAAGCAGTTGACTTGTTGAAAGTCACTTATGGTAATATAGAACAAAGGTTGGATCTAGTGAATATCATTGTTAATTTAAAATCTCCAGATCACACTTACAAAGGTTTACAACAGTTTAGAGTTAAACTGGAGAGCACTCTCAAAACTTTAAGTAATAAATATAATCTGAAGGAATCAGACTGGTTATTAAGTGCCATGGTACAGAATAAATTAAGCTGTAAAACACTTGAATGGCTCACGAATAAATATCACAAGGGTTATTTTGGTCTGGAGGAAATAAGACTAGGTCTACAAGAATTAATTGTTCAGTTGCAGACCAGCCAACCAACTCATTTTAAAGATGCAACACATAATAACTCTGAGGTATCTGTCAAGTTTCACAAAGGGAAAAATTATCCCAATGTTAATAATCAAATTTCATTTCCTAAAAAGAGTTGCATAGGTGCATATCAAGTAGCAGGAATCAGAAATAATGATTCACCACAAGGTAAGAAGAATAAGTACCCTCCTAAGAGTAGCCCAGTTAATAAGAAACCAGTCAAAGAAAAGAGAGATTGTCTCTTCTGCAAGGGTACTCATTTTTCTAAGAATTGCAATGCATACAATTCATGGAGTGATAAAGTTGAAAGATTGGAGGAACTTGACAGATGTATCAGATGTTTAGGTAATCACAATGTAAAGGATTGTTATGCCAAATTAAACTTCTGTTATCAATGTCACAAAGGAAGACACCACATAGTCATGTGTAAAGGTCTATATGACAATGTTGATAATACTGTAATGATAATGTTGACAATCCTGACACAACAGTGGCTAATGTAAAAATTGCTGCTAATGTTAATAATGATGGTTTTGCTGAAGTAGCCTTACCTGTGTTACAGGTAAAAATTGATGATAAAATGCATAAATAAAAAAATGTGACTGCATTACTGGACCAGGGATCCCAGCGTACTTTCATAAAATGTAAATGTCTTGATGGTATGAAAGTACAGATGGGAGATCCCACAACTTTAAAATTATCTGGTTTTCTCTCAGATAAAAAGAGCTCAATTGTATGACACTGTTTATGTAACTGTCAGGTTGGGCAATGAGAAAAAACGTGTTAATGCAGTAATTGTAGATAGACTTCCAGAGAAAATATCTACAGTAGGGCTTAGTAAAGCTACAGAAAGACTCTCACATAATGTAAATTTAGCACCTTCTGGTGTAAGTCATGATTCAGTAGGCCCAATAAATATTTTGATAGGTAGTGACTATTATGCCTCCTTTGTAAAGGGTATGGTAAAGAAATGTGGTGTCACCCTTTTGAAGACTGCAGGAGGCCATGTAATGTATGGTAGGATTCCTCGTAATAATAATTCATGACTAGAGGAAGCTACAAATACTGTAACTGTGTGTCTTACTCATGAAGTTGTACCCCAGTATAATTTTTCCATAGAGGATGGTGTTGAGCCAGTGCATAAATTGTGGGAATTAGACAGCATTGGAATAAATGTAAATGAAGAAAGTCCAGACGATTCTTTTACTCAGGAGCAGTACCTGAAAGATGTAAAATTTGAATCTGGACAATACTGGGTACGACTTCCGTGGAGACTGAACCATCCAGAATTGCCCACTAATTACAGAATGGCATATGGGCAGTTAAAAGCTCAGCTCTGCGAACTGAGTAAGACACCAGAATTGTTAACTGCCTATAATGATATAATTGCTGAGCAGTTAATTAATAAATTTATAGAAGAGGTACCTCCTGAGCAAGCCAAAATTTATGGTCACTATTTGCCACATCACAGAGTGAAGAAGGATCCTAAGACCACTCCTTTGAGAATTGTGTTTAATTGTAGTGCCAGGAGTAACAAAAATGTACCTAGTTTAAATGACTGTTTGATGACAGGTCCGTCGTTGACGGAAAAATTAGGAGATATCGTATTAAATTTCAGGATGAAAAATTATGCCTTTACGGCTGACATAAGTAAAGCTTTCCTAAGAGTGGGTTTACAAGAGGCTGACCGGGATTGTACTCGCTTCTTATGACCTGAGAATCCTGTTGACCCACTTAGCCCTCTGAAAACCTTTTGCTTTAGGAGCATATTATTTGGTGCTACATCCAGTCCTTTCCTACTTCAAGCCACGATAAATGCACACCTTAAATGTACGGGAAGTTCATTGAGTAAAGTAATGAGCAAACAATTTTCTGTGGACAATTTCCTTGGTGTGACGTCAACTGAAGAGGAACTGTTAATGACTCATGGAGAGGCTAATAAAATAATGCAAAGTGCAAATATGCCTCTGAGGCAATGGAATAGTAATTCGTCCAAATTAAAGGACAAAATAAGTAAAGATTTCCCTGGAAATGAAGTGCCAAAATGTAGTAATGTATTGGGTTTAAATTGGGATACTGAGAGAGATTTGTTAATGTTAAAACCTAATAATTACAGTATGCCCAATAAATTAACTAAGAGAGTTTTGCTTGCTGAAGTTTCCAAATGTTTTGATCCACTAGGTTTAGTGTCACCCCTTACTATAAGAGGGAAATTATTAATTCAGGAAGCGTTGGTTTGCGTGCAGCCAGCAGCAACAGCCTGGTTGATCAGGCTCTGATCCACCAGGAGGCCTGGTCACAGACCGGGCCGCGGGGGCGTTGACCCCCGGAACTCATTCCAGGTCTCCAGGTAAATGGAAACTTAAATGTGCTTGGGATGAAATTCTACCTGAGGAATTCATTAACAGGTGGGATGAATTAATTGGTGATTATGAGAAAATTCCAATGTTGGAGTTACCACGCCAGGTGGCCAATCCAAATGGGAAAAATGTACTCCACATTTTTTGTGATGCTTCAAAATTGGCATATGGAGCAGTTGCTTATCTTCAATGTAATAGTGTTATTTCTCTTGTTATGTCTAAGGCTAAAGTGTCTCCAATTAAATCACATACCTTACCTCAGTTGGAATTAACAGCCATTTATGTAGGTGTCAAATTAACTAATTATATAAGAAATAAGTTGCAGGAGATAAATATTAGCGACACTGTAATTTGGTCTGATAATGAGGTATCCTTACAATGGATTCGTAATGGAAACAGTAAAATTGTGTACGTACAAAACAGAGTCGCTGAAATTAATCAGATGCAAGAGAAGTATAATAGTTTGGGTCAGTATATGTTAACATTTAATCATATACCTGGTGAGGAGAATCCAGCTGATTTCTTGTCTCGAGGTTTACCTTATGCTAAATTTGTAAATGCTGTATCATGGTTTAAAGGACCGAGCTGGTTGGTAAATAAAGCTAATTGGCCTGTACAAAAGGCGTATATTGCTCCTGTTGAAATTACTGTGACCACCGCTCCAATAGTTTGTCCTTCCTTATCCATTGATATAAATAGGTATTCATCTTTACCCAAACTAATCAATGTAACTAAATTGGTGTTTAAATTTCTAAACAAGATGAATATTTCATATGTTTTCACATCCTCTTGAATATTGGATTCTTTATCCAATATTCAAGAGGGTACAGGAGGAAATCTATGGAAATGAGATTAAATTGATGATGGAAAGAAAAATTGTGAAAGGTTCTATAATAGAGAAATTGGGGCTGTATTAGAGAACAATGTAATTAGGTGGAAATAAATGGTATAAAATACCGACACAATGGAAATATAAACACAAATGCAGTATAATGTGATCCTTTATTGACTACGTTTCGCCCACACAGTGGGCTTTTTCAAGTCACAAACAGAACTACCTGGGGTGGAAGGAACGCGAGTATTTATAGTCCGGTTCAGAATGCTGAGGTCAGGTGAAGAATGCTGCATCTGATGATGTACCGAGTGGGGTTATAGAGTCTAAAAACTTGGGTAGCTTGGAAAGGAGATTGGATAAGTTTGTGAGCAGACCTTCTACAGTGTTCTTATGTGGGATATCGATGAAGAAGTTTCTTGGCAAGTGGTTCAGCTATGTTATAGAAGCCACTATTCTGGTTGAAGTTGTCGGATATAGAAATAAGTGATGATTCCAGGATTCTTCGGTATTGAGTGTTGTCTTCTGTGGCGATAAGTCTTGAGTTTCTGTAGTTTATCAAGTGGTTGTGTGAATTACGGTGTTGTACGCAGGCATTCCTTGTGTCGTCAGACCTGCTTGCGTATTGGTGTTCTGAAATACGTGTTTGGAGGTCCCTTGATGTTTCGCCCACGTATAACTTGTTGCAGTCATTACAAGGGATTATGTATACCCCTGCAGAGGATGGAGGCTTGTCCTGTCTACTACTGGTGATGTCCTTGATGGTCGTGGTTGTGGAGGTAGATACTTGGAATGATGTTTTGGCAAAGATGTTGGAAACATGTTTGGCAATGGAGTTGGTGGGAAGGACTATGTATCTCTTCTCGGCAGTGTCTTCTCTGGGTGTGTTGAAGATGTTTAATGCCCGCCGTCTGCAGTCTCTGATGAAGTGACGAGGATAGTGGAGTTTAGAAAATATTTGTTCAATTATAGTGCATTCTTCCTCAAGGAACTCGTTGCTGCAGATTCTGAGTGCACGCAGGAAGAAGCCTATAATTACACCATGTTTGGTTTTGGTGTCGTGGTGAGAGTAGAAGTGGAGAAGATCGTTTTGGTTGGTGGGTTTTCGATAGACTTTAAAACGAAGTTCGTGGTCAGCTTTGCAGAGCAGGACATCAAGGAAAGGAAGAGTGTTGTCGACTTCGTTTTAAAGTCTATCGAAAACCCACCAACCAAAACGATCTTTTCCACTTCTACTCTCACCACGACACCAAAACCAAACATGGTGTAATTATAGGCTTCTTCCTGCGTGCACTATATGTACCCAGGTCCTCTACCATTGCCAAAGGAGCGTGTACAATTAGTGAAACCATTTGATGTAACAGGTGTAGACTATAGTGGTCCAATAATTTTAACAGGTACGTCAAATGGTGTTCCACTGAAAGTGTATGTTTGTTTGTTCACCTGTACTGCTACTAGGCCAGTTCATTTAGAAGTGGCACAGGACTTGTCTGCAGAACAGTTTATACAGCTGTTTCGAAAATTTGCAGCTAGGAGATCCTGTCCGAGGTTGATGATTTCGGATAATGCCACAAATTTTGTAGCAGGTGCTCAACACTTGATAGAATTAAATAATAGCAACGATGTTCAATTTCTGTTAACCCAGCGAGGGTGTACCTGGAAATTTATTACTCCTAGAGCCCCTTGGCAGGGGGGGCTGTACGAAAGACTGATAGGCACAGTGAAGAGGTGTCTCCGCAAAGTACACGACACGACTTATGTCATCTCTCACCCTAATCTTGCCACCCTCAACACCACTGTGAATGAGGAGCTGATCAAAATATCGATTTGGATGACAGCCAATAAACTTATGCTTAACACTGACAAAACCTACTATACATGTATTATGTTTGGTAGCAGAGCAGGAGATGCACAAATTAACATTAAGATTGACAACACTCTAATTACCAGAAATAATGGGGGCAAATTCCTAGGCTTATACCTTGACAACAACCTGATTTTCAGCACCCATATCCAGCATATAACCAAAAAAGTATCCAAAACGGTTGGGATCCTCTCCAAGATACGATACTACGTGCCGCAAAATGCCCTTCTCACACTATACCACTCACTTATTTATCCATACCTCACCTATGCTATTTGTGCTTGGGGATCAACTGCAGCAACACACCTAAAGCCAATAATAACCCAACAAAAAGCTGCAGTAAGAATAATCACTAAATCCCATCCCTGGCAACACACCCCCCCACTCTTCATAGACCTAAACTTACTCCCTGTTCAGTACATCCACACTTACTACTGTGCAATCTACATCTACAGGGCCTTAAACTCTAATATCAACCTTGACCTAAAACGCTTTCTTGATAGTTGTGACAGAACCCACAGGCATAACACCAGACACAAACATCTCTACGACATTCCCCGTGTCCGACTAAACCTTTACAAAAATTCAATGTATGTCAAAGGCCCTAAAATCTGGAATACCCTACCTGAGAACTCTAGAACTGCAGACACATTCATCACCTTCAAAACTACCATTAGAAAACATCTTATCTCCCTGATACACCCTGTCAACTAACTGCACGAATACCACCTGGTGGTTCACACTTACACTCACTGACTCATTTGACCATAAACAGAAATATTAATCTCAATCTTAAAATAATGAATCCTGTGATACTCCAATACTGAAACTATGTACTGTGCCAAAACAAAAGCATTTACATTGCTAAACTCACAAACTAGTATTTAGTCACTTAGCCATAATACCAACTTACCTCATAATTTGCAATATTTTACAATTAAGAATAAAACTAAGTCTGCCCGAAATGCCTAGCCATGCTAAGCGTTCTAGTGGTACACTCTGTAATCACTATTTTACTACATGTAAACCACACAATAACCAAATTTCTGTAAACTCAGCATTGTAATCCTTATAGAGAATAAACTTTGAATTTGAATTTGAATTTGAAGAGAATTAATTTGGAAGAATTCCGTGCAGTGTTAGTGGAGGCAGAAAATCGTATAAATAATAGGCCTCTCTCGTACATGCGTGATACACCTGATGCAGATGTATTAACACCTTCTCACCTAATATGTGGAAGGAAATTGGAAGCTGCCCCTGTCTATAGAGATAATCCAAAAGAAAGTGATGAAGATTACAATGATGTGGCAGTGTTGTGTAATAAATTTAAAATGTTAAATAAAGTAATTGATCATTGGTCTAATGTGTGGCGTAAGGAATATCTTCTTACACTACGTGAACACTTTTATGGTGCGACAGAGGCAGTAAATCGACAGACCATTCAACCAGGTGACATTGTGTTAATTGACACTGAACAACATCGAACATTGTGGCCTCTGGGCAAAGTATTGACATTGTACCCAGATACACAAGGTGTTGTCAGGAATGTCAAAGTGTTGTGTTGTGGCCAGGAAAGTTTACACACAATTAATAATTGATTCCCTTGGAGTTAGGTGTTCAATCAAACGTAAATGAAAATCTGAGGGAAAGTGACACAAGTGATATGGAAGATAACACTGACCAAGTGATGCTGGAAAATGAAATCGTAGCAAGACCTACTAGGAGAACAGCCACTCAAGCCAGAACTGGCTGGAATCATCTCCTAAAGGAAGGAGTAATTTGAGGCGTTTAGCAACGAACTCCGGCTGGCCGCAGTGTGGAAAATACTGCATATATTTTCCAGAAATTCAGAATTTATATGGAAATAGATGGTCATACTGTATTTAATAATATTTATGTCATAGAAAACGGAAAGCCTGCATCTGGGCAGACGGGACTCTCGCCATCTTGGTTTTGAATTGTGTACAACGTTGGTGTGATGGGAAGGAATGTTCGTGCTCTAGAGGTTGATATTGGGCTGACACCTCTCAAATAGGAGGCGAAATTGTTGGACATGCATTCCTGCATAACTTGAGATATCAGACGACTGGACAAGACAGCTCCAGGAACCTCAGATAAGCTCTCTAGATTTGTGTATAATTCTGGCCAGTGTTTTCATAAATTTAGTTAGTGAGGTTTTTCTGAGTATGATACAACTTAATATCCAGTCAAATTGGTGAGTGATATTAAGATATATTTTCCTTCTGTTATGTAATTGTGTTTATATATAATCATTTTTTAATATACAGTCCATAAATTTATATATTTACCAGAATTCCTGATGTATAATTCATTTAATTAATAGGTCCAGAGTAACTTGTGGTTATGACAGTGGCAGGTATCGAAGGGGGACATTTTTTGCGACCGAGGTGTCACAAATTTCTACTTGTCTATGTAACATTGATAAATAATAATTATCTTTGTTATCATTTACTGTTATGTACATAATGAGTTACATTCAGATAAATGCAATTTTCCACAGATGTGTCTGACCAGGTGTGGGTTCCAAACTGGTACTGCATACTCCAGTATGGGCCTGACGTACACAGTGTATAAAGTCTTGAATGATTCCTTACTGAGGTACCGGAACACTATTCTCAGGTTTGCCAGGCGCCCATATGCCACAGCAGTTACCTGGTTAATGTGCTTCTGGCAATGTACTCAGTACTATACTCACTCCTAGATCTTTCTGCTTGAGTGAGGTTTGCAGTCTTTGGCCTCCTAGCCTATACTCTGTCTGCGTTCTTCTTTGCCCTTCTCCGATCTTCATGACTTTGCATTTGGCGGGGTTAAATTCAAGGAGCCAGTTGCTGGACCATGCATCCAGCTTGTCCAGGTCTCTTTGTAGACCTGTCTGGTCCGCATCTGATTTAATTCTCCTCATTAACTTCACATCATCTGCAAACAGGAACACTTCTGAGTCTATCCCTACGGTCATGTCGTTCACATATACCAAGAATAGCACTGGTCCCAGGACTGACCCCTGTGGAACCCCGCTCGTCACTGGCGCCCACTGTGATACCTCATCATGGACCATGACTCGCTGTTGCCTCCCTGTTAGGTATTCTCTGATCCATTGCAGTGCCCCTCCTGTTATATGTACCTGTTCGTCTAGCGTCTGTACTAATCTCTTGTGAGGAACTGTCGAAGGCCTTCTTGCAGTGTGTGTGTGTGCACGCTCATGTGTGCACGATTGTGTGTGTGTGACCCAATTAATATTTGTACTTATTACAACTGTGACCATGTGTGGACGTGTGAATGGCTCATTACTTTGTAATTTGTTCATAACTAACCATGTATACACGTATAGATGGTTCATTACCTTTGTAACTTGTCATGATTGTGACCAGATCTGCACAGAGTTCTTTACCTTTGTAACTTGTTCAGCTATCAAAACTTTGGGGTCCAGTCCCTGGACCCATTATATACCTCAGTAATCTTTTGACTACCACCCACAGGAAGGGTATGGGGTGCATAATAAACACATTAAACTAACCAATAGGTTACCTTGATTGGGCACTCTGTGCCACAAAAGACCTCCCGATCCTCTGAAAATTAATCATTTCCTCTATCATCCTTTCTTCCTATGTACCCAATATCTTGTGCATCAAACTGTCAATATTGTCATTGTGTAACAAGAAACATTTCTTAGTCTATATTTATATATTATCCAAGGAGGTTCCTTGATAATAGTTAAGGTCTCTGGATCCGAGGAACTGGACCTGATTCCACATTTTGTGGATCGAATCTGTTTACTTCTCGTTCCCCCGGTGCTGTATAACTCCTATTGATTTAGCACTTCCCCCTAATTATAATAAGAATAAGGTATCTGTATGCTTAAAAAAGGATTCCAATGGAAATGAGTCACTCTGTCTGACGTTTTCTGGGTTATCCTAGGATCTCTACACAATAATAATCATAATAATAATAATAATCATAATAATAATAATCATAATAATAATGATAATAATATGCTGCCATGTATCATAATCTGTGTAACTGTTTTTGTGAATACCTGAATAAACTTACATAATCTAACTAGAACTATTTATCTTTATATTTAACCCAACGTTTGTGTTGTAGGAATGTTATTTCATTATACACATTTATAAATAAGTCATTCTGAAACTAATATAATATTAAGGAAATATCAATGAAGCTGAAAAAGTTTTACCCAGATACTCTCGTCTTCTATGTGACTGCCCCCACAGGGAAGGTGCCTTGATGCTGGAGAGGGGCTCTTGATACCAGGAAAACCCTTTCCTCGGGTCGGCCCTGAATAACTCCTAAGTAAGTAGGTAAGTAAATTTATTCAGGTATACACAAATACAGTTACATAGAATTATCATACATAGCAGCATATGTGTAGAGAACCTAGGATAACCCAAAAAAGTCAGAGGGAGTGACTTATTTCCATTGGGGTCCTAATCTCCAGGCGTTTTATGGTCCCTACGGTTTTAGCGCTTTCCCCTGTTAAAATAAATAAATAAATAAGCTATGATTTCATTAGGAGGAATTATTTAGTCCCCCACTAGTATATTTTCTTGTTTGATATTATTGACCATTTTCCTTGGTTTTGCGATTCAATAATTACTTATTTAATTTTTAGCTTCATTTTCTGTCAGTAAATAAATATTTTACGACATTTTAGTCATATATTTGAAAATTAATGATTTCGAGCATTAAAGACGATCCGAGCGTAATATGTTTTAACATTATCAGTTAAAGTGAATCGCAAACCCAAACTTCACCAAACGCTGTACTCTGATAATAATGACGCGCATCAACATTGCATATTTCTGATAGGAGTCGCCATAGGCTGAAATCGAAGGTACATGAAGGACTACGAGGCGAAAATGCGGGATTTTAAGACAAGTAGTAAGGAATGCTGTGAATAGCAGTTATAATATCGGACATTTAGTGAGTGGTTGGAGGGGCTTTCGCCAGTGTGGATGTATGGAGGTCCAAACAACAGCAGGAATTTTTGAAATATGTCCATCGTGTCGCACGCCGCTGCTCGAGGCATGTCTTGAGATGCTAGAGTCATCATGGTGAGTATCTGGTGCCTGGGGGTTGTGTGTGTAGTGATATTTAGGGAGATATGGGGGCATATCTGAGGTGAGGTGGGGGTGAGGAAGCCACTAGTGGTGACACTCAAGGTCAGGGTACGAGCTCTCCTGCCTCCCTACACAACTAAGTCTTGAAAATTTCGTTTATTTGCTCGAAATGTACCATGTTGATGTGTGACTAAAGTGTTTTACCAGTGGTGTGTTTTACCAATGGTGTTTGTTTTACCAGTAGTGTGTTTTACCAATGGTGTTTGTTTTACCAGTGGTGTGTTTTACCAATGGTGTTTTACCAGTGGTGTGTTTTACCAATGGTGTTTTACCAGTGGTGTGTTTTACCAATGGTGTTTTACCAGTGGTGTGTTTTACCAGTGGTGTTTGTTTTACCAGTGGTGTTTGTTTTACCAGTGCGGTGTTTTACCAGTGGTGTTTGGTTTACCAGTGGGGTGTTTTACCAATGGTGTTTGGTTTACCAGTGGGGTGTTTTACCAATGGTGTTTTACCAGTGGGGTGTTTTACCAATGGTGTTTTACCAGTGGGGTGTTTTACCAGTGGTGTTTTACCAGTGGTGAGTACTTTACCACTAGTGTTTTACCAGTGGTATGTTTCTTTTACTAGTGGTGAGTACTTTATCACTGGTGAGTGCTTTACCACTGTTGAGTGTTTTACCATTGATGAGTGTTCATATCATGGTAATTCCTGGGCTATTGGTGCATATTTTTTCCTGTTTGTGTCCATAGCTCTATCCAAGCTTCAAGGGTTGTGCCTTGATTCTGGTGAATGATTTTTTGATCCAAGAAATTAGACCAATCCCTCCCTTTTATTAAAGCCGATTTTCTCTTATTCAGGCTCTGGGAGTAGAAAAACTCAAATTTCATCAGAGGTTAGGTACTATATGACACCTACTGGTTTAGTGCTTCTCCTGATTATAATACTAATTTATCCATCTTTCAAGAAGGGTGTCTAGCTGTCTGCTGAGGTCAATATTGACTTTAGGTCTGGTTGAAACTAAGCCCTTTAAACTAAGTTTGAACAGCATATAATAACAATGCAGATAATTATTATGGAAGATATCCTTATTTTGGTTAAAAAGTAGCATGGAAGGCAAATCAACAGTATTCAATCACATGCAACCGCTGACCAGTCACACATTAGTCATTTCACACACTGGGCCAATCATAATCATAAATAATAATATGCCATTTCCTCATCAACCAGTAGCAAGCAAGATCTCATTGTGATTAATGTAAATTTACTGTTTAAGAGCATGACTGAAGGAACACTGCAGCAGGCCTGTTGACCCATGTTAGGCAGGACCAACTCACACTCACCCACTCCTAAGCATGTACCCATTCAATCTGTATTTAAATATACCCAAAGTTTTCATCCCAATTATGCTACTGGGGAGTTTGTGTCACTCATCTATAAGTGTTGAAAAATTAGACATGTGCAACATCTAGGTGTCTTTATTGTAGATGTTTTGCCATCCAATGGCTTTATCAATTTAAATTCAAGGACTTAATTGGAAGACAGAAAAACTATATACAAAAGATTAGGTAATCACTCAGTGTGAAGAGCACCATAGTTGTGAAGATTCTGGAGCACAAGCAAGAAAGCTGGCGCTTCAATACTGACGACAGGTGGAAAGGGGATGGGTAGCAGACAAGGGCATAGTCAATTGTAGGCAGGATTCCCCAGTGGAAGTAAGTCATACCCAAGGTACCAGTTAGTTGTGGCAGTAGTAGTAGTAGCCATGAAGAAGGTTATGTAGATACCTGGAGTTTACCTGGAGAGAGTTCCGGGGGTCAACGCCCGGTCTGTGACCAGGCCTCCTGGTGGATCAGAGCCTGATCAACTAGGCTGTTGCTGCTGGCTGCACGCAAACCAACGTACGAGCCACAGCCCGGCTGGTCAGGAACCGACTTTAGGTGCTTGTCCAGTGCCAGCTTGAAGACTGCCAGGGGTCTGTTGGTAATCCCCCTTATGTATGCTGGGAGGCAGTTGAACAGTCTCGGGCCCCTGACACTTATTGGATGGTCTCTTAACGTGCTAGTGACACCCCTGCTTTTTATTGGGGGGATGTTGCATCGTCTGCTAAGTCTTTTGCTTTTGTAGTGAGTGATTTTCGTGTGCAAGTTCGGTACTAGTCCCTCTTGGATTTTCCAGGTGTATTTAATCATGTATCTCTCCCGCCTGCGTTCCAGGGAATACAGGTTTAGGAACCTCAAGCGCTCCCAGTAATTGAGGTGTTTTATCTCCGTTATGCGCGCCGTGAAGGTTCTCTGTACATTTTCTAGGTCAGCAATTTCACCTGCCTTGAAAGGTGCTGTTAGTGTGCAGCAATATTCCAGTCTAGATAGAACAAGTGACCTGAAGAGTGTCATCATGGGCTTGGCCTCCCTAGTTTTGAAGGTTCTCATTATCCATCCTGTCATTTTTCTAGCAGATGCGATTGATACAATGTTATGGTCCTTGAAGGTGAGATCCTCCGACATGATCACTCCCAGGTCTTTGACGTTGGTGTTTCGCTCTATTTTGTGGCCAGAATTTGTTTTGTACTCTGATGAAGATTTAATTTCCTCGTGTTTACCATATCTGAGTAATTGAAATTTCTCATCGTTGAACTTCATATTGTTTTCTGCATCCCACTGAAAGATTTGGTTGATGTCCACCTGGAGCCTTGCAGTGTCTGCACTGGAAGACACTGTCATGCAGATTCGGGTGTCATCTGCAAAGGAAGACACGGTGCTGTGGCTGACATCCTTGTCTATGTCGGATATGAGGATGAGGAACAAGATGGGAGCGAGTACTGTGCCTTGTGGAACAGAGCTTTTCACCGTAGCTGCCTCGGACTTTACTCTGTTGACGACTACTCTCTGTGTTCTGTTAGTGAGGAAATTATAGATCCATCGACCGACTTTTCCTGTTATTCCTTTAGCACGCATTTTGTGTGCTTCTGAACCAAGATTCCATGATATTGCAGTGTCTGACTAGTACATGAATGGTATACAGTACCGACAAGATGAAAAATTAGACACGTGCAACATCTGAGGGACTGATTACTTCATCATCTTTTGTATACAGTGGACCCCCGCATAGCGACCTTAATCCGTGCAAGAGGGCTGGCTGTTATGCGAAATGTTCACTATGTGAATGAATTTTCCCCATAAGAAATAATGGAAATAAAATTAATCCGTGCAAGACACCCAAAAGTATGAAAAAAAAATTTTTTTACCACAAAAAAATGTTAATTTTAGTACACACAAACTGAAAAAGGCATGCACAATTACATGACACTTACTTTTATTGAAGATCTGGTGATGATTGATGGGATGGGAGGAGGGGAGAGAGAGTGTTAGTGTTTAGAAGGGGAATCCCCTTCCATTAAGACTTGAGGAGGCAAGTCCTTTTCTGGGGTTACTTCCCTTCTTCTTTTAATGCCACTAGGACCAGCTTCAGAGTCACTGGACTTCTTTCGCACAACATATCTGTCCATAGTGGCCTGTACCTCTCGTTCCTTTATGATTTGTCTAAAGTGGTTCACAACATTGTCATTGTAACAGTCACCAGCACAGCTTGCAATAGCTGTGTGAGGGTGATTTTCATCAAAAAAGGTTTGCACTTCAAGCCATTTTGCACACATTTCCTTAATCTTTGAAGTAGGCAATTCCTTCAATTTCTCTCTCCCCTCCTTTGAACCAGTTTCCCCAGGTCTGGCCTCTTGCTCTTGAAGTTGATCTATCAGCTCATCAGTGGTTAGTTCTTCATTGTCCTCCTCCACCAACTCTTCCACATCATCCCCACTAACCTCCAACCCCAAGGACTTCCCCAATGCCACAATTGATTCCTCAACTGGTATACTCCTCTCAGGGTTAGCCTCAAACCCTTCAAAATCCCTTTTGTCTACACATTCTGGCCACAGTTTCTTCCAAGCAGAGTTCAAGGTTCTCTTAGTCACTCCCTCCCAAGCCTTACCTATAAGGTTTACACAATTGAGGATATTAAAGTGATCCTTCCAAAACTCTTTTAGAGTCAGTCGAGTGTCTGTGGTCACTTCAAAGCACTTTTGAAACATAGCTTTTGTGTACAGTTTCTTGAAGTTGGAAATGACCTGCTGGTCCATGGGCTGCAGGAGAGGAGTGGTATTAGGAGGCAAAAACTTCACCTTAATGAAGCTCATGTCCCCATAAAGTCGCTCTGCCACGTCTGTAGGATGACCAGGGGCATTGTCTAACACCAGGAGGCACTTAAGTTCTAATTTCTTTTCAGTTAGGTAATCTTTCACATTGGGGGCAAATGCATGGTGTAACCAGTTATAGAAAAATTCCCTAGTGACCCATGCCTTACTGTTTGCCCTCCACAGCACACACAAATTATCCTTGAGGACATTCTTTTGCCTGAACGCTCTGGGAGTTTCAGAGTGATACACTAATAAAGGCTTAACTTTGCAATCACCACTAGCATTGGCACACATCAACAAAGTAAGCCTGTCTTTCATAGGCTTATGTCCTGGGAGTGCCTTTTCCTCCTGAGTAATGTAGGTCCTGCTTGGCATTTTCTTCCAGAACAGGCCTGTTTCATCACAATTAAACACTTGTTCAGGTTTCAGTCCTTCAGTTTCTATGTACTCCTTGAATTCCTGCACATATTTTTCAGCCGCTTTGTGGTCCAAACTGGCAGCCTCACCATGCCGTATCACACTATGTATGCCACTACGCTTCTTAAATCTCTCAAACCAACCTTTGCTGGCCTTAAATTCACTCACATCATCACTAGTTGCAGGCCTTTTTTTAATTAAATCCTCATGCAACTTCCTAGCCTTTTCACATATGATCGCTTGAGAGACGCTATCTCCTGCTAGCTGTTTTTCATTTATCCACACCAATAAGAGTCTCTCAACATCTTCCATCACTTGCGATCTTTGTTTCGAAAACACAGTTAAACCTTTGGCAAGAACAGCTTCCTTGATTGCCGTTTTCTTGCCCACAATAGAAGAGATGGTTGATTTGGGTTTCTTGTACAACCTGACCAGGTCGGTGATACGCACTCCACTTTCATACTTATCAATGATCTCTTTCTTCATTTCTATAGGAATTCTAACCCTTATTGCTGTAGGGTTGGAACTAGAAGCTTTCTTGGGGCCCATGGTCACTTATTTTCCAGAAACAGCACCGAAAACACTGTAATAATATGAAATATTCCGATTGTATGCTTGAATGTTACCGCGGAGGCTGGCTGGTAAACAATGCCACCGGCGGAACATATGAGGCTGGCTCAGGCTGCACATTGGACGCGTCTCGGACGAAGGCCGCTGAGCGGGTTTTTGGGCGCTATGCGGGGCAAAATTTTAGCGAACAAAGCGTCCGCTATGCGGATTGTCCGCTATGCAAGGCATCCGTTATGCGGGGGTCCACTGTATAGTCTTTTTGTCTTCCAATTATGTCCTTGAATTTGTATTTATAAAGGCACTGGATGTCGAAAGGTCGACAATAAAGATACCCAGATGTTGCATATGTGTCTAATTCTTCATCTTGTCGGTATTGTATACCATTCATGTATAACTTGCAAAACCAGCACTTCCTTAAGGACTTGCCTAGTATGGGCCACTGAGCTTGCTGCAGTGTACCTCCATTCTTATGTTCTTTCTGAATCTAAATTTGCCTAGCTTGAATCCATTGCTGTGAGTCCTGTTTTAGTTAGGTATTTTCAGCATGTTTATATCCTCTTTATTTACTATGCACTAATTTATTAGGTTTTATTAAGTTAAATTTTTGGTACATTAACCAACACAACCAGCATAACCCGAACCAGCATGGTTTTAGAACAGGACGATCATGCCTGTCACAGTTGCTGAACCACTGTGACAGAATTACGGAGGCATGGAAGAAGACCAAAGGCGTTTGACAAGTGCGATCATGGAGTGATAGCACACAAAATGAGGGCCATGGGCATCACGGGGAAGGTAGACAGATGGATTTTCAGGTTCCTAACACACAGAACACAACAAGTAGTAGTAAAAAGAGCAAGATCCAGCATCAGCGAGGTCAGAGGCTCCGTGCCCCAAGGGACTCTCCTGGCACCTCTGCTGTTTCTCATCCTCATAGCAGACATAGATAAAAACACCCATCACACTTTTGTATCATTTCCAGATGACAATAAAATAAGCATGAAAGTCACTACGGTGGAAGATACTGAAAAATTACAGGAAGACATAAGCAGGGTTTTCCAGTGGGCATTGGAGAGCAACATGACATTCAGTGGTGACGAGTTCCAGCTGCTTAGGTAAGGAAAGAATGAAGAACTTGAGAGGGTCACCAAACAGAATGAAAGGAACACGTAAAAGACCTGGGAATAATTATGTCAGCTGACCTTTCTTTTAAGGAACATAGCAAGACAAAGGTCACAACAGCCAGGAAGATGACAGGGTGGGAATTGAGAACTTTCAAAACAAGGGAAATAATGCTGATGGTGACACTCTAAAAATCGCTAGTGCTCCCTTATTTAGAATATTGCTAGTGCTGACGGCCCCATTCAAAGCAGGAGAAATATCAGAGTTGGAACAAATACAGAGATCATTTATGGCTCGCATTGAGTCAGTAAAGCACCTAAATTACTGGGAACGCCTTCAAGTCTTGAACATGTACTCAATGGAGTGGAGGAGAGAGAGATACATGATAATATATACCTGGAAAGTACTGAAAGGCCTGGTCCCAAATCTGCACACTGCCATAACATACTGGAGTGAGAGATATGGAGGAAGTGTAAAATAAACCCAGTGAGGAGCAGAGGTGCAGTGGGGACAATAAGGGAACACTATATCAACATCCGGGGTTCCAGACTGTTCAATATCTTACCAAAACATATCAGAAACATGGTTGGAACAAGTGTAGAAACCTTCAAGAGGAAACTGGACAAGTATCTTCACCAGGTACCAGATCAGCCAGGTTGTGATGGATATGTGGGGGCAGCAGGCCTCCAGCAGCAACAGCCTGGTTGATCAGGCAAGCACCAGATGAGCCTGGCCCATGGCTGGGCTCCAAGAGTAGTTAAACTCTTGAAACTCTTCAAAGGTACAGTATATCAAAGGTAAGGTAACTTTCAATACCCTAACCAAACCAAGCCTAAATCATTCAAAGGTCAATTTTATTATATTCTACCTCACAATACTAACCAGTGGTTGGCCCCTCTGTGCTGCTTTCTAGCCAAAATAAAGGTACTGTTTTTTCTAGTACCTCCTAAAATGAGTATTTGCACAAAAAATGCTGTTATTCCCAGGGTCTACTGAGGTTGTATGTTCCAACATTGGTAAAGGATGAGCTCAGACCAGGACCTTAAGTCAGTATTGACCACTGGTAGCAAAGAGAACTTGATCTAAGAGATTGTATCTTCTCTGACCTTTCTTGAATGAAAGCTGATTGCCTCCCATTCCCCAGATACTGTATAACCCTTATACGTTTAGCTTTTCCCCCATGATTTTATCCAAGGGTGGGGGTACCTTGAAGTTGGTGAATGGCTTTTGATCCAAGAAATTGGAGCTTTTTTTTTTTAATCAAGCCTGATTGCCTACTACAGGTCCGCCTTCACAAATCTGGCAATCAGACATCCGGTTCCATCAGTATTTGGCACTAATTCGGCTAGTATAATTTTAAATTTCTAGGGTCGCCACACCAACCTGCTGGTACTGTTTGGTGGCGCTACTTGCTGCATAAGTCATTCTAATTTCTTTGTCTCCATTTATTGTTATAACCTGCTTACTTTTAGCCCTAGCTATGGTTCCAACAAATAAAAGAAATGCTTCTCGTTGTGTAAAGCACCTACACAGTACATTGTCCATTAAAGATGAGGTAGCTTTGAAGCCGCTGTCGATTACCATGAGCTCAGTCTTGTGATGCAGGGGAATACGCATTATTATTATGCTAATATCAACACTACGGCTTATTTGCCTATCATAATTGATCTAATATGACATAATAAACAATATAAATAACATAAAAACATGTTAAATACTCCAGAATAAATAATATGTGGCATAATACCGAGCAGTTCGATGGAGGTATGAAGAGGATATGGGATACAAGTACCATTCTCCTATTCCTGTCTTGGGGGCTTATATTAGAGAAAACAGAGTATAGCACAGGGCTAACTATAATATACACTCATAGTGCACCATAAAATTGAAACAAAAAACCGGCGGCGGCGGCAGCGGCAGCAACGGTATCCTACCAGCTCTTCTTTCTCAAAAAAACATCGCTCATCAAAACTTGTGATGGCCTAAGTGAAAGTTCAACTACATGAACCCACGTAGACCACAACATGACCCAAGAATACTAAGAATGTAACCCAAATCTTGACAAAATTAGAAGATCTAAGGAAGACAGCCCTGCTAACCCAAACACTGCCTCCGCTGCCAGACAACCACTTAACCCAAGCTCCGAGAAAACAAGCCTTCTCCTCCATTGCTACACAGTATCTACTTCAGTGATACTATGAAAGGATATCGCAGAAGAAACAACACCAGTAATAATAGAATAACAGCAAGGACCCTAGAACTCAACTTGTCTACCCAGCAGGACGCCGGTGTATCATCAGCCCCCCTCACCACCGCCACCCAGGGAACAACAACAACAACAACAACAAACATGGCTGACTTCCCCTCCAACTCCACTCCCTTCAAAGGATTCACCCATGATAACTCAGGTATGATTATTCCTGACAATATCAAGGACTACATCGTTGCTCTAGAAAATGAAATCAAAGATATCAAAGCAACACTCGAGCGACGAGAATCCAAGATAACCAACCTCGAGAACAAGATCCAAAACCTTGAAGAGAAGATTACATCGGGAAGTGTTGACACAGAAAATACTCTAAAAGCAGCTATAGCCAGTCACACTGAGCAAATAACAATAAATATGAAGGTTGAAGAAGCAATCAAGGACTGGAATCAGAACATGCACACTCGACTAAATGAATACCTTGATTTCCAAGACGACAAAACTGAACAAGATAAGTTGTCTGATGCAGTTATAATAAACAGTCCACACATTCCTAGTGACATAACACAAGCACAGTGCAAAGAAACTGCTATCAGAATAATACAGAACCACGTACAAGTCATCGTGCAAAACAATGAAATCAAAGAAACACGTTTGCTAGGAAAACCAGGAAGTAAACACAGTATAATGATCCGACTTCATTCATACGATAAAAGAAAGGACCTAATTAAATCAGCAATTACAATGAAAAATGGAGTGTACATAAATGAGTGTCTAACAAAAAAACGTCAAAACCTTCTGTTCAGGCTGAGAAAACTTAAACAGGAAAACAAAATACATGAGTGTTTCACGCAAGATGGGAAAATACTAGTAAGGAAAACATCAACAGGACAACAATATACCATCTCAAACGAACATGATTTCTCTACCTTCCTTAGAAAAGCTGACATTTCTGTAACAGATTAGATAAGTGCCCTTAATACATATATACGTGTGGTGCATATAGTGTACGTTACTATTATATTGTGCATTATTATTTTTATTATTTTTTCATCACTAGCTAATACCAACTACCTCCAATACTCTATACTTCTTTCTTACTGCTATTAATTGCTCATAATTTTAAATTACAAGTCAAATCTTACTCCAAATTAATAATATTCATTATTCTTACCTGTCCATTTAATTTTGTTTATCACTACTTGTTTTTTAGTCACTTTTCATTGTGTATGCAATTAGTGTATATTCCAATTACTTTTTTGCAAGTACCAAAACTATCTTTTGCTAGCTAGTACCAACTACCTCATTTTTTTTACTTTTTATTGTGCAATAAACTGCTCAGTTTATTTAATATTACAAATCAGATCTTACTCCTAAACCAATATTATTTCATAGTGACCATCTGTCCATTTAACTTTGTTTACCATTACTTAATTTTAGTCCCTTATATATTTTCTCCTTTATTTTAGCTTTATATAACTACCCTAGTTTATATATTCACAATTGTTAAAATAATCAAGGTGCTATTCTCAGGTGCTAAAGTAGAATAAGTTCACAATTTTGCCATTATATTCCAAAGCTCATTTATTTGATTACCACTTTATTGTTCACCACAACTTATATTAGTCCCTTTTATATTATAATTTTATACTATAATTCTAACTTTAAAGAATTACCTTTATAGTACTACCTACTATCATATTACCAAGCTCCATTATTTGATCATCACTTTATTTGTATTAGTCCCTTTTATATTGTCTCCTTTATTTTAGCTTAAAAAAAAAAAAACTACCTTAGTTCATTATTTTACATTTGTTAAATAATTCAGGTGCTATTTTTTAGCTTAAGACTATTTACTTTGTTTTATACTTAATTCTAACTATAGATTCACTTCAAATCTTACGATTACAAACATTGATCCTGATACCAACCTCTTATTTAATGACTTAAATGAATCAAACAGTTACTGTAATTACTACACTGCAGAACAATCAGAGGCTCTTCTCAGTGCCAACAACAACATAACTATCTTTAACTACAATATCAGATCTTTAAGCAAGCATTACGATGACCTCATAGCATTACTAAATTCCTTACATGCCAATATGTCCATCATTACACTAACTGAAAGCTGGCTAAAGCCTGATAGTACAGATGTCTATGCCATTCCTGGTTACACAGCCATACACAACTGTAGGCCAGACCAACAAGGGGGTGGCACAGCCATATACTACTCAGACCAACTAGAATGTATCACTAATACTTGCACAAGGGATGAACATGGGGAATATATAATAGCCAAATTCAAATCCAAATACCTACAAAAACCTCTCACATTCATAAACATCTACAGAGTTCCACAGTCAAACATTAGCCAATTTAGTCAAAACCTAGGAAGTATGATAACTGATGCACGCATGAACAAAGATCACTTACTACTCTCAGGTGACTTCAATATAAATCTCCTGCAAGACCAGGACCCACACGTTACTGAATTCACAAACACAATGAGTAACTGTATGTTGCTACCAACAGTAACAAAACCTACAAGAGCTACAGAGACTAGTGTTTCCCTACTTGACCACATCTGGACCAACACCATATCCCCTTTAAAATCAGGCATAATTACAGATAATACCACAGACCACTACCCTACTTTCCTCATAACAACTCTTGGTAAACTACCCCAAGACACTACTTAAGTCACCTTCAGACTTCACAATGAGGCAGCCATTAATAACTTCACAACAGCAGTAGCAAACATTGACTGGCACACTGAGCTAGAAATCTATACAGATATTGACGAATGTATTAATAATTTTCTAAAAAAGACCCAATACCTCTATAACAAGCACTGCCCTAAAAAAACTAAACAGATGACAGCTAAGAGACTGAACAGTCCCTGGCTAACACCCAGCATTCTCAAATCCATAAATACAAAACACCAATATGAAAAACAGTACAGAATGGGTCACATAACCAGAGACCAAACAAAACGTTACTCGTCAATCCTAACCAGCCTGATAAGAAGGGCAAAAAAATTGTATTATGAGAACAGATTATCCAACTTACGAGGTGATATAAAAAAGACCTGGAAAACCCTATCAGAAATTCTGGGAACAAAAAAGATATCACGAAATAGCGAAATAAAATTAGCAAAATCAGATGAACCCCAACTCCCACCAACAGAAACAGCAAACAGACTCAATGATTTCTTCTCCACTATAGGACAAAACCTTGCCAATAAAATCCCAAGCTCAGATACCCCACCAAATGACTACCTCACTGGCAACTACCCGAACACAATGTTCTTAGCTCTGACTAACCCATACGAAGTCTCCCTTATTATCAACGCACTAAAAAAAAGGCAGGAGATTTAAATACCTTACCACCCTTTATATACAAAAAAGTGTCAAGTACTATCACCAATCATTGCAACACTCTTTAACAAATCCATTGAATCCTCCACCTTCCCTACAGCTCTCAAAATAGCAAGGGTCACCCCGATCCATGAAGGAGGAGACCAAACAGAGTTGAATAACTATAGGCCAATATCCAATTTACACCCTCTCTCAAAAATCTTCGAAAAATTAATTCATAAACGAATCTACTCCTACCTCATCTCCCAAAACATTCTCAACCCCTGCCAATTTGGATTCAGGCCTAATAAAAATACTAATGATGCTATTATACACATGCTAGAACATACATACACTGCAATAGAGAAAAAAGAAGTCCCACTGGGGATCTTCATTGACTTACATAAAGCTTTTGATACAGTTGACCATGACTTGCTCCACATAAAATTGTCACACTATGGTATTAGAGGGCACTCCCTCAACTACCTCAAGTCATACCTCAGCAACAGAAGCCAATATGTGTACGCAAATGGGGCAAGCTCTTCCGCTCAACCAATTACAGTTGGTGTCCCACAGGGACACCAACTTGGCCCTCTTCTCTTTCTCCTATACATAAATGACCTACCAAATGCTTCGCAATTACTCAAACCCACACTTTTTGCAGATGACACTACATACGTCTTCTCTCACCCGAGCCCAGTCACGCTAGCCAATACTGTAAACACCGAATTACAGAAAATATCTACCTGGATGAGGACTAACAAACTTACACTAAACATTGACAAAACCTACTTCATTCAGTTTGGAAACAGAGCTACAGATGTACCTCTTAACATAATGATAAACAGATCACCTATCACAAAGCTAACAGAGGGAAAATTCTTAGGAATCCACCTTGATAATAGACTCAAATTTCATACACATATACAACAAATTTCTAAGAAAATTTCCAAGACTGTAGGCATACTATCGAAGATACGGTACTGTGTTCCACAGTCAGCCTTCCTGGCCCTTTATCACTCTCTTATTTACCCCTATCTCACCTATGGAATTTGTGCATGGGGCTCAACAACAATTAACCATCTCAGACCACTAATTACCCAACAAAAGGCTGCAGTTAAAATGATAACAAATTCTCACTACAGGCAGCACACTCCACCAATATTCAAAACACTCAACCTACTCACCATACAAAACATCCATACTTATTACTGCACCTATTACATACATAGAACACTTAACTCTGATATTAACCCTCCCCTCAAACATCTCCTTGCCAACCTCAACAGAACACATGACCATAACACAAGGCACAGATCACTTTTTGATGTTCCTCGTGTCCGTCTCACGCTATGCAAAAACTCAATGCACATAAAAGGCCCTAAAATCTGGAATTCATTACCTGTAAATATAAAAGAAACACTACCTGTTTATAAATTCAAGTCTCTTCTCAAAGATCACTTACTCACTCAAAACCAAATAAATACTGAATAACTGAACCTTATAAATTGTATATCCTAAATGTTACTCACAATTATATCACACAAATGTTAAACCTAGGACCCAATCTAACTTTGTTATTTTTTTAAATACACTACCTAACAGAATACTCCCTTCTACTGAATGTACAGCAATGCATGCAACCATATGACCTGTCTTTGTAATACTCATTTGTGCTTTATTGTATCTGTTTACAATAATGTTTTATCACTGATTACATCATTGCTTAGTTAATCTTAAGTTAATTTTAAGCCAGCCCGTAATGCTATGCATATAAGTGGCTTTGGCATGCTGCTCTTACCTGTATTTTTTTGTACCTCTTTATGTATGCTAAAATTACTAAATATTAGATCAATTGTGTTAGGCAAATAAGCTGTAGTGTTGATATTAGCGTAATAATAAAGCATTTTCTCCTGCTTCATGAGACTGAGCTCATGGCAACCGACAGTGGTTTCAAAGCCACCTTATCTTTAATGGATAATGTACTGTGTAGGTGCTTTACATAATGAGAAGCATTTCTTTTATTCATTGGAACCATGGCTAGGGCTAAAAGTAAGCAGGTTAAAACAACAAATGGAGAAAAAGAAATTGGAATGACTTATGCAGCAAGTAGCACCACCAATCAGTACCAGCAGGTTGGTGTGGCAACCCTGAAAATTTGAAATTATGCTAGCCAAAATTAGTGCCGAATAACTGAAGGAACCGAATAACTGATTGCCGGATTTGTGATGGCGGACCTGTATTATTATTATTATTATTATCATTATTAACCCTTTGACTGTTGCAAGGCCATTTCTGAAACTGTCATTCTATGTCGAAAAATATTTGAAAAAAAAAAAAAAAATTTCTTACCAAACTGTTAGAATTATTTTACTGAGTTTTAAGCCTAAAAATTTGTTTTGCCATCAGTACTTATTGAGATATAGAGGCGTAAAGTTGGCAAAAAATGAGTCGCATATGGCAACAGTGGTGAATGCCGTTCACCCGGTATTCTTTTTGCTCTAATTCAAAGATTTCTTGTATTTTCCAATATTTTTCTTTTCTAAGTAACTTATGTGGCCTGTGAGACCAAAGTAAGGTGCAATGTACAAATATATACTCATTGTACACTTTGAGCTCTATTTTCAGCCAATTCCATTGTTCCAGTTGACCAAACTCGTAGCTATTTCTCTAGAACTCCATTTGTTCTATTGATTGAGTACAA
Source organism: Cherax quadricarinatus (assembly GCF_038502225.1). Lineage (NCBI taxonomy): Eukaryota > Metazoa > Arthropoda > Malacostraca > Decapoda > Parastacidae > Cherax > Cherax quadricarinatus. The sequence goes on along the minus strand of NC_091311.1, from coordinate 36,888,924 downwards.
GAAACCGCCCATTTACCAGTTTCAACTACCCAAAAAAGTGGTCAGAAATTGGCAATTTGGCCAATTTCACACAAATTTCAAAAGATGCCAATTTCAAAATATGGTCCAGAATAAACAATGCAGACACTCCTGGCACTAGAATAACATGTTCTCTGTTCATTAGTCACATCTCCAGGCCCTTATATTGTTCTTGCTTTCCATTTTGAATTTTTACTCATTCAAAAAATAGATTTACTGTTATGCAGACTACTGCATTATTATATAATTGTATAAATAATGCCACCCCATTCATGACTGCATATTCAAATCCAAATTCAAATTCAAAGTTTATTCTCTATAAAGATTACAATGTT
>NC_091311.1:36853580-36888471 GCF_038502225.1 Cherax quadricarinatus | reverse complement strand
AAGACACGAGAGAGAGGGGTGGGTAGATTGAGTTTTCCTAGACTGCAGTAAGGCCTTTGACACAGTTCCCCACAAGAGATTAGTGCAGAAGCTGGAGGATCAGGCGCATGTAACAGGGAGGGCACTGCAATGGATCAGAGAATACCTGACAGGGAGGCAGCAACGAGTCATGGTACGTGAAGAGGTATCACAGTGGGCGCCTGTTACGAGCGGGGTCCCACAAGGGTCAGTTCCAGGACCAGTGCTATTTTTGATATATGTGAACGACATGATGGAAGGAATAGACTCTGAAGTGTCCCTATTCGCAAATGATGTGAAGTTGATGAGAAGAATTAAATCGGATGAGGATGAGGCAGGACTGCAAAGAGACCTGGAGAGGCTGGACATGTGGTCCAGTAACTGGCTTCTCGAATTCAATCCAGCCAAATGCAAAGTCATGAAGATTGGGGAGGGGCAAAGAACACCGCAGACAGAGTATAGGCTAGGTGGACAAAGACTACAGACCTCACTCAGGGAGAAAGACCTTGGGGTGACCATAACACCGAGCATATCACCGGAGGCACACATCAAACCTGAGAATAGCGTTCCGATACCTTAATAAGGAATCGTTCAAGACACTGTACACTGTGTATGTTAGGCCCATACTGGAGTATGCAGCACCAGTCTGGAACCCACACCTGGTCAAGCACGTCAAGAAGTTAGAGAAAGTACAAAGGTTTGCAACAAGGCTAGTCCCAGAGCTCAAGGGAATGTCGTTCGAGGAAAGGTTGAGGGAGATCGGACTGAAGACACTGGAGGACAGAAGGGTCAGGGGAGACATGATAACGACATGCAAGATACTGCGGGGAATAGACATGGTGGACAGAAATAGGAAGTTCCAGAGAGGGGACACAGGGACAAGGGGTCACAACTGGAGGCTGAAGACTCAGACGAGTCACAGGGACGTTAGGAAGTATTTCTTCAGTCATAGAGTTGTCAGGAAGTGGAATAGCCTAGCAAGTGAAGTAGTGGAGGCAGGAACCATACATAGTTTTAAGAAGAGGTATGATACAGCTCAGGAAGCAGAGAGAGAGAGGACCTAGTAGCGATCAGTGAAGAGGCGGGGCCAGGAGCTGAGTCTCGACCCCTGCAACCACAATTAGGTGAGTACAATTAGGTGAGTACACACACACACACACACACACACACACACACACACACAATATAGTTTAGATGGCCAAAGACTGCAAACCTCACTCAAGGAAAAAGATCTGGGGGTGAGTATAACACCGAGCATATCTCCTGAGGCGCACATCAATCAGATAACTGCTGCAGCATACGGGCGCCTGGCAAACCTACGGATAGCGTTCCGATACCTCAGTAAGGATTCGTTTAAGACTCTGTACACCATCTACGTCAAGCCCATACTGGAGTATGCAGCACCAGTTTGGAATCCACACCTAGTCAAGCACGTCAAGAAATTAGAGAAAGTGCAAAGGTTTGCAACAAGACTAGTCCCAGAGCTACGGGGATTGTCCTAGGGGCTCTGTTGGCTTGGTGGTTAACGCTTTCGCTTCACACGGCGAGGGCCTGGGTTCGATTCCCAGCCAGAGTAGAAACTTTGGGCGTGTTTCTTTCCACCTGTTGTCTATGTTCCCCATCAGTAAAATGGGTACCTGGGTGTTAGTCGACTGGTGTGGGTCGCATCCTGGGACACTGACCTAATTTGCCCGAGATGCTCAGCATAACAAGTGGCTTTCTATGTTGTAGTATGTCATTGTTGTCAGCTAGGACTGTATACCATGTACATGTACTTGTAGTGAATAAATATTATTATTATTATTATTATTATTATGAAGAAAGGTTGAGGGAAATCGGCCTGACGACACTGGAGGCCAGGAGGGTCAGGGGATACATGATAACGACATATAAAATACTGCGCGGAATAGACGAGGTGGACAAAGACGGGATGTTCCAGAGATGGGACACAGACACAAGAGGTCACAATTGGAAGTTGAAGACTCAGATGAATCAAAGGGATGTTAGGAAGTATTTCTTCAGTCATAGAGTAGTCAGGCCATGGAATAGCCTAGAAAGTGATGTGGTGGAGGCAGGAACCATACATAGTTTTAAGGCGAGGTATGATAGAGCTCATGGGGCAGGGAGAGAGAGGACCTAGTAGCAATCAGCGAAGAGGCGGGGCCAGGAGCTGTGACTCGACCCCTGCAACCACAAATAGGTGAGTACAAATAGGTGAGTACACACACACACACACACACACTCACACACACACACACACACACACACACACACACACACACACACACACACACACACACACACACACACACACACACACACACACACACTCACACACACACACACACACACACACACACACACACACACACACACATACATACATACACACACACACACACATACACACACACACACATACACACACACACACACACACACACACACACACACACACACACACACACACACACACACACACACACACACACACACACACACACACACACACACACACACACACACACACACAATGTTCATACAGTTCTCAACATTACATGCTGAAGATATTGATCATCTGCTCAAGACTCCTGCTGCTTGTAAGTGATAATTAAGTGATCCAGGGGGTAGAGGAACAGGGCTGCACAGGCACTTACACTCTTTAGTGCGTACTCACACGGACAACTCATTCACAGTCATATGTGCATGTGTGCATATAAAAACATATTTTTTTGTATATTTCTTCTGTTTCTGGGAAATCGAAAGACGGCAGGTGGGAACTCAAGCTAACATTCTACCACTGTGCTATGACGAGCCTTAAAAGACCATTCAACATGCAACTTGCAACTTTGAAACATTAGCGTAACTACCAACTGTGACTCGGTGTAAGTTTTGACAGAGCTATCATCTCGTCCAGCAAACTGACAGAGTGTAGCTCTTGTCCCCCCGTCATCAATAAATCTTGAGTCACTGCAATAAACAGTTTCGACTGTCAATCACGTGTGATAAAGGATTCTGTCTTTTCAGGTATTTATTTGGGGCTAGGTAGGAAAGCTAAAGTTTTGCCAGCCACGTATAATAGAAGGACATTGGTATTTGTTTGCATATATATATATATATATATATATATATATATATATATATATATATATATATATATATATATATATATATATATATATATATATATATATATATATATATATATATATATATATATATATATTCAAACAGCTCGGGTGGCTCACGTCCAGCCTCGGAGGAGCTGGAGGAAATTCATGATCTTTGATACATTGTGCCATTGTATCCATGTTTATGTTTTTTTCTGTAAATGTATTTTGTTTATTAATAAATGTTCACATAGAATAAAAAATATATAGGGGGTGGTAGGAGAAGAAAATATTCAAACAGCTCCGGGGAGAACCTTGAGTTTTCCCTGAGGTACGTTTATTGTCTTCTCCAGCTATAGAGGTGGTACTTAATAAAAAAAAAATTATATATATATATATATATATATATATATATATATATATATATATATATATATATATATATATATATATATATATATATATATATATATATATATATATATATATATATATATATATTCTTCTTTTTTCAACAAAGCGGCCGTATCCCACCGAGGCAGGGTGGCCCAAAAAGAAAAACGAAAGTTTCTCTTTTTAAATTTAGTAATTTATACAGGAGAAGGGGTTACTAGCCCCTTGCTCCCGTCATTTTAGTCGCCTCTTACAACACGCATGGCTTACGGAGGAAGAATTCTGTTCCACTTCCCCATGGAGGTAAGAGGAAATAAACAAGAACAAGAACTAGTAAGAAAATAGAAGAAAACTCCGAGGGGTGTGTATTTATATCCTTGTACATGTATGTGTAGTGTGACCTAAGTGTAAGTAGAAGTAGCAAGACGTACCTGAAATCTTGCATATTTATGAGACAGAAAAAAGGACACCAGCAATCCTACCATCATGTATAACAATTACAGGCTTTCGTTTTACACTCACTTGGCAGGACGGCAGTACCTCCCTGGGCGGTTGCTGTCTACCAGCCTACTACCTGCAATATATGTGGGGCAGAAGTTTGTGGTTATAGGAGGGCGGGGGCAGGAGGAAAGAGGAGTGATTGGTGGAATGATGAAGTAAAGGGTGTGATAAAAGAGAAAAAGGTAGCTTACGAGAGGTTTTTACAAAGCAGAAGTGTTATAAGAAGAGCAGAGTATATGGAGAGTAAAAGAAAGGTGAAGAGAGTGGTGAGAGAGTGCAAAAGGAGAGCAGATGAAAGAGTGGGAGAGGCACTGTCAAGAAATTTTAATGAAAATAAGAAAAAAATTTGGAGTGAGTTAAACAAGTTAAGAAACCCTAGGGAAAGTATGGATTTGTCAGTTAAAAACAGAGTAGGGGAGTTAGTAGATGGGGAGATGGAGGTATTAGGTAGATGGCGAGAATATTTTCAGGAACTTTTAAATGTTAAGGAAGAAAGGGAGGCGGTAATTTCATGCACTGGCCAGGGAGGTATACCATCTTTTAGGAGTGAAGAAGAGCAGAATGTAAGTGTGGTGGAGGTACGTGAGGCATTACGTAGAATGAAAGGGGGTAAAGCAGCTGGAACTGATGGGATCATGACAGAAATGTTAAAAGCAGGGGGGGATATAGTGTTGAAGTGGTTGGTACTTTTGTTTAATTAATGTATGAAAGAGGGGAAGGTACCTAGGGATTGGCGGAGAGCATGTATAGTCCCTTTATATAAAGGGAAAGGGGACAAAAGAGATTGTAAAAATTATAGAGGAATAAGTTTACTGAGTATACCAGGAAAAGTATACGGTAGGGTTATAATTGAAAGAATTAGAGGTAAGACAGAATGTAGGATTGCGGATGAGCAGGGAGGCTTCAGAGTGGGTAGGGGATGTGTAGATCAAGTGTTTACATTGAAGCATATATGTGAACAGTATTTAGATAAAGGTAGGGAAGTTTCTATTGCATTTATGGATTTAGAAAAGGCATATGATAGAGTGGATAGAGGAGCAATGCGGCAGATGTTGCAAGTATATGGAATAGGTGGTAAGTTACTAAATGCTGTAAAGAGCTTTTATGAGGATAGTGAGGCTCAGGTTAGGGTGTGTAGAAGAGAAGGAGAATACTTCCCGGTAAAAGTAGGTCTTAGACAGGGATGTGTAATGTCACCATGGTTGTTTAATATATTTATAGATGGGGTTGTAAAAGAAGTAAATGCTAGGGTGTTCGGGAGAGGGGTGGGATTAAATTATGGGGAATCAAATTCAAAATGGGAATTGACACAGTTACTTTTTTCTGATGATACTGTGCTTATGGGAGATTCTAAAGAAAAATTGCAAAGGTTAGTGGATGAGTTTGAGAGTGTGTGTAAAGGTAGAAAGTTGAAAGTGAACATAGAAAAGAGTAAGGTGATGAGGGTATCAAATGATTTAGATAAAGAAAAATTGGATATCAAATTGGGGAGGAGGAGTATGGAAGAAGTGAATGTTTTCAGATACTTGGGAGTTGACGTGTCGGCGGATGGATTTATGAAGGATGAGGTTAATCATAGAATTGATGAGGGAAAAAAGGTGAGTGGTGCGTTGAGGTATATGTGGAGTCAAAAAACGTTATCTATGGAGGCAAAGAAGGGAATGTATGAAAGTATAGTAGTACCAACACTCTTATATGGATGTGAAGCTTGGGTGGTAAATGCAGCAGCGAGGAGACGCTTGGAGGCAGTGGAGATGTCCTGTCTAAGGGCAATGTGTGGTGTAAATATTATGCAGAAAATTCGGAGTGTGGAAATTAGGAAAAGGTGTGGAGTTAATAAAAGCATTAGTCAGAGGGCAGAAGAGGGGTTGTTGAGGTGGTTTGGTCATTTAGAGAGAATGGATCAAAGTAGAATGACATGGAAAGCATATAAATCTATAGGGGAAGGAAGGAAGGGTAGGGGTCGTCCTCGAAAGGGTTGGAAAGAGGCGGTAAAGGAGGATTTGTGGGCTAGGGGCTTGGACTTCCAGCAAGCGTGCATGAGCGTGTTAGATAGGAGTGAATGGAGTCGAATGATACTTGTGACCTGACGATCTGTTGGAGTGTGAGCAGGGTAATATTTAGTGAAGGGATTCAGGGAAACCGATTATGTTCATATAGTCGGACTTGAGTCCTGGAAACGGGAAGTACAATGCCTGCACTTTAAAGGAGGGGTTTGGGATATTGGCAGTTTGGAGGGATATGTTGTGTATCTTTATACGTATATGCTTCTAAGCTGTTGTATTCTGAGCATCTCTGCAAAAGCAGTGAATATGTGTGAGTGTGGTGAAAGTGTTGAATGATGATGAAAGTATTTTCTTTTTGGGGATTTTCTTTCTTTTTTGGGTCACCCTGCCTCGGTGGGAGACGGCCGACTTGTTGGAAAAAAAAATATAAATATACATATAAATAAATATATATATATATATATATATATATATATATATATATATATATATATATATATATATATATATATATATATATATATATATATATATATATATATATATATATATAAATGAAGTAAAATACATTCGGCTAAACAAAGCAAAGAGCACAATGCAGGAAAATAAAAATCCGTGAGAAATCACATAAGATCTGGAGAATATGGAGTGGGAGGTAAGAGGAGGAGGTCCCTGGTGGACTTGTGGTTCCAATAACGTAGCCAGCAAGAGCGGGGCTCCATTTCCATATAATAAGCAGGGGCGGTGTGGCCAGCAGCCAGCGACTCTTCCAGCACAGGAGGAGGAGGAGGGAAACCGAAGGCAGGAAGGCGTAAGATATGTTTTATTATTTAATTTACGATTGTTGAACTAACTCATCTTCTTTGGCCAATATCTTAACTCGCTATTCCTTGCTTGATCCGTCTCCAGGAAAGGTCATATGACCTTCGTCCAGTCTCCTCTATAATATACAAAAACCAGTTCCACATCACAGCAACTCTGACTATGATTCCTGTGGTTGTTCTGGGTGTTCATCTTGTACCTTCCTATCTGTGCCATAATCACGTCTCCCTCGTTACCTACTTTGCATCGATTTAATATGAAGTTCGGGAAGCCTTTTCTTAATGATGTTTCTCGGAACGAATTTGTGAGTCTTAACACTCACTGAAGTAGACATTAGAATAATCTACCAAACTCCTTGTTGCATAGTACACAGCCGCTCAGTATAACAATACTTATAAGACAGAGTTTCGCTCTGTGACGGCAATACAGGCTGATGACAGGGTAGAGGGGGACGGATGACAGGGTAGAGGGGGACGGATGACAAGGTAGAGGGGGAGGGATGACAGGGAAGAGGAGGACGGATGACAAGGTAGAGGGGGACGGATGACAGGGTAGAGGGGAGACGCATGACAGGGTAGAGGGGGACGGATGACAGGGTAGAGGGTAGACGGATGACAGGGTAGAGGGGAGACGGATGACAGGGTAGAGGGTAGACGGATGACAAGGTAGAGGGTAGACGGATGACAGGGTAGAGGGGGACGGATGACAGGGTAGAGGGGGACGGATGACAGGGTAGAGGGGACGGATGACAAGATAGAGAGGGACGGATGACAGGGTAGAGGGGGACGGATGACAGGGTAGAGGGGAGACGGATGACAGGGTAGAGGGGAGACGGATGACAGGGTAGTGGGGGACGGATGACAGGGTAGAGGGTAGACGGATGACAGGGTAGAGGGGGACGGATGACAGGGTAGAGGGGGTCGGATGACAAGGTAGAAGGGGACGGATGAGAGGGTAGACGGATGACAGGGTAGAGGGTAGACGGATGACAGGGTAGAGGGAGACGGATGACAGGGTAGAGGGTAGACGGATGACAGGGTAGAGGGGGACGGATGACAGGGTAGAGGGGAGACGGATGACAGGGTAGAGGAGAACGGATGACAAGGTAGACGGGGACGGATGACAGGGTAGAGGGGGACGGATGACATTGTAGAGGTTAGACGGATGACAGGGTAGAGGGGGACAGATGACAGGGTAGAGGGGAGACGGATGACAGGGTAGAGGAGGACGGATGACAGGGCAGAGGGGAGACGGATGACAGAGTAGAGGGGAGACGGACGACAGGGTAGAGGGTAGATGGATGACAGGGTAGAGGGGAGGCGGATGACAGGGCAGAGGGGAGACGGGTGACAGGGTAGAGGGGAGGCGGATGACAGGGCAGAGGGGAGACGGGTGACAGGGTAGAGGGGAGGCGGATGACAAAGTAGAAGGGGCGGATGACAGGGTAGAGAGTAGACGGATGACAGGGTAGAGGGGGACGGATGACAAGGTAGAAGAGGACGGATGACAGGGTAGAGGGGAGACGGATGACAGGGTAGAGGGGGACGGATGACAAGGTAGAAGGGGACTGATGACAGGGTAGAGGGGGACGGATGACAGGGTAGAGGGTAGACGGATGACAGGGTAGAGGGGGACGGATGACAAGGTAGAGGGTAGACGGATGACAGGGTAGAGGGGGACGGATGACAGGGTAGAGGGGAAACGGATGAGAGGGTAGAGGGGAACGGATGACAAGGTACAAGGGAACGGATGACAGGGTAGAGGGGGACGGATGACAGAATAGAGGGTAGACAGATGACAGGGTAGAGGGGGACAGATGACAGGGTAGACGGATGACAGGGTAGAGGGGGACGGATGACAGGGTAGAGGGGAGACGGACGACAGGGTAGAGGGGAGACGGATGACAGGGTAGAGAGGAGACGGATGACAGAGTAGAGGGGAGACGGATGACAGGGTAGAGGGTAGACCGATGACAGGGTAGAGGGGAGGCGGATGACAGGGTAGAGGGGAGACGGATGACAGGGTAGAGGGGAGACGGATGACAGGGTAGAGAGGAGACGGATGACAGAGTAGAGGGGAGACGGATGACAGGGTAGAGGGTAGACGGATGACAGGGTAAAGGGGAGGCGGATGACAGGGTAGAGGGGAGACGGATGACAGGGTAGAGGGGAGGCGGATGACAAAGCAGAAGGGGACGGATGACAGGGTAGAGGGGAGACGGATGACAGGGTAGAGGGGGACGGATGACAGGGTAGAGAGTAGACGGATGACAGGGTAGAGGGGGACGGATGACAGGGTAGAGGGTAGACGGATGACAGGGTAGAGGGGGACGGATGACAGGGGAGCAGGGAGACGGATGACAGGGTAGAGGGGAGACGGATGACAGGGTAGAGGAGAGACGGATGACAGGGTAGAGGGAGACGGATGACAAGGTAGAGGGGGACGGATGACAAGGTAGATTGGGAGGGATGACAGGGAAGAGGAGGACGGATGACAAGGTAGAGGGGGACGGATGACAGGGTAGAGGGGAGACGCATGACAGGGTAGAGGGGGACGGATGACAGGGTAGAGGGTAGACGGATGACAGGGTAGAGGGGAGACGGATGACAGGGTAGAGGGTAGACGGATGACAAGGTAGAGGGTAGACGGATGACAGGGTAGAGGGGGACGGATGACAGGGTAGAGGGGGACGGATGACAGGGTAGAGGGGACGGATGACAAGATAGAGAGGGACGGATGACAGGGTAGAGGGGGACGGATGACAGGGTAGAGGGGAGACGGATGACAGGGTAGAGGGGAGACGGATGACAGGGTAGTGGGGGACGGATGACAGGGTAGAGGGTAGACGGATGACAGGGTAGAGGGGGACGGATGACAGGGTAGAGGGGGTCGGATGACAAGGTAGAAGGGGACGGATGAGAGGGTAGACGGATGACAGGGTAGAGGGTAGACGGATGACAGGGTAGAGGGAGACGGATGACAGGGTAGAGGGTAGACGGATGACAGGGTAGAGGGGGACGGATGACAGGGTAGAGGGGAGACGGATGACAGGGTAGAGGAGAACGGATGACAAGGTAGAAGGGGACGGATGACAGGGTAGAGGGGGACGGATGACATTGTAGAGGTTAGACGGATGACAGGGTAGAGGGGGACAGATGACAGGGTAGAGGGGAGACGGATGACAGGGTAGAGGAGGACGGATGACAGGGCAGAGGGGAGACGGATGACAGAGTAGAGGGGAGACGGACGACAGGGTAGAGGGTAGATGGATGACAGGGTAGAGGGGAGGCGGATGACAGGGCAGAGGGGAGACGGGTGACAGGGTAGAGGGGAGGCGGATGACAGGGCAGAGGGGAGACGGGTGACAGGGTAGAGGGGAGGCGGATGACAAAGTAGAAGGGGCGGATGACAGGGTAGAGAGTAGACGGATGACAGGGTAGAGGGGGACGGATGACAAGGTAGAAGAGGACGGATGACAGGGTAGAGGGGAGACGGATGACAGGGTAGAGGGGGACGGATGACAAGGTAGAAGGGGACTGATGACAGGGTATAGGGGGACGGATGACAGGGTAGAGGGTAGACGGATGACAGGGTAGAGGGGGACGGATGACAAGGTAGAGGGTAGACGGATGACAGGTTAGAGGGGGACGGATGACAGGGTAGAGGGGAAACGGATGAGAGGGTAGAGGGGAACGGATGAAAAGGTACAAGGGAACGGATGACAGGGTAGAGGGGGACGGATGACAGAATAGAGGGTAGACAGATGACAGGGTAGAGGGGGACAGATGACAGGGTAGACGGATGACAGGGTAGAGGGGGACGGATGACAGGGTAGAGGGGAGACGGACGACAGGGTAGAGGGGAGACGGATGACAGGGTAGAGAGGAGACGGATGACAGAGTAGAGGGGAGACGGATGACAGGGTAGAGGGTAGACCGATGACAGGGTAGAGGGGAGGCGGATGACAGGGTAGAGGGGAGACGGATGACAGGGTAGAGGGGAGACGGATGACAGGGTAGAGAGGAGACGGATGACAGAGTAGAGGGGAGACGGATGACAGGGTAGAGGGTAGACGGATGACAGGGTAAAGGGGAGGCGGATGACAGGGTAGAGGGGAGACGGATGACAGGGTAGAGGGGAGGCGGATGACAAAGCAGAAGGGGACGGATGACAGGGTAGAGGGGAGACGGATGACAGGGTAGAGGGGGACGGATGACAGGGTAGAGAGTAGACGGATGACAGGGTAGAGGGGGACGGATGACAGGGTAGAGGGTAGACGGATGACAGGGTAGAGGGGGACGGATGACAGGGTAGAAGGGAGACGGATGACAGGGTAGAGGGGAGACGGATGACAGGGTAGAGGAGAGACGGATGACTGGGTGGAGGGAGACGGATGACAAGGTAGAGGGGGACGGATGACAAGGTAGAAGGGGACGGATGACAGGGTAGAGGGGGACGGATGACAGGGTAGAAGGTAGACGGATGACAGATTAGAGGGGGACGGATGACAGGGTAGAAGGGAGACGGATGACAGGGTAGAGGGGAGACGGATGACAGGGTAGATTGGGACGGATGACAGGGTAGAGGGGGACGGATGACAGGGCAGAGGATAGACGGATGACAGGGTAGAGGGGGACGGATGACAGGGTAGAGGGGGACGGATGACAGGGTAGAGGGGGACGGATGACAGGGTAGAGGGGGACGGATGACAAGGTAGAGGGGAACGAATGACAAGGTAGAAGGGGACGGATGACAGGGTAGAGGGTAGACTGATGACAGGGTAGATTGGGACGGATGACAGGGTAGAGGGGGACGGATGACAGGGCAGAGGATAAACGGATGACAGGGTAGAGGGGGACGGATGACAGGGTAGAGGGTAGACTGATGACAGGGTAGATTGGGACGGATGACAGGGTAGAGGGGGACGGATGACAGGGCAGAGGATAAACGGATGACAGGGTAGAGGGGGACGGATGACAGGGTAGAGGGGGACGGATGACAGGGTAGAGGGGGACGGATGACAAGGTATAGGGGAACGAATGACAAGGTAGAAGGGGACGGATGACAGGGTAGAGGAGGACAGATGACAGGGTAGAGGGTAGACGGATGACAGGGTAGAGGGGGACGGATGACAGGGTAGAGGGTAGACTGATGACAGGGTAGATTGGGACGGATGACAGGGTAGAGGGGGACGGATGACAGGGCAGAGGATAAACGGATGACAAGGTAGAGGGGGACGGATGACAGGGTAGAGGGTAGACGGATGACAGGGTAGAGGGGGACAGATGACAGGGTAGAGGGGGACGGATGACAAGGTAGAAGAGGACGGATGACAGGGTAGAGGGTAGACGGATGACATGGTAGAGGGTAGACGGATGACAGGGTAGAGGGGGACGGATGACAGGGTAGAGGGGAGACGGATGACAGGGTAGAGGGGAACGGATGACAAGGTAGAAAAGGACGGATGACAGGGTAGAGGGGGACGGATGACATTGTAAAGGGTAGACGGACGACAGGGTAGAGGGGGACAGATGACGAGGTAGAGGGGGACCGATGACAGGGTAGAGGGGAGACGGATGACGGGGTAGAGGGGGACGGATGACAGGGTAGAGGGGAGACGGATGACAGAGTAGAGGGGAGGCGGATGACAGGATAGAGGGTAGACGGATGACAGGGTAGAGGGGAGGCGGATGACAGGGTAGAGGGAAGACGGATGACAGGGTAGATTGGAGACGGATGACAAGGTAGAAGGGAACGGATGACAGGGTAGAGGGGAGACGGATGACAGGATAGAGGGGGACGGATGACAAGGTAGAAGGGAACGGATGACAGGGTAGAGGTGACGGATGACAGGGTAGAGGGTAGACGGATGACAGGGTAGAGGGGGACGGGTGACAGGGTAGAGGGTAGACGGATGACAGGGTAGAGGGGGACGGGTGACAGGGTAGAGGGGGACGGATGACAGGGTAGAGGGGGACGGATGACAGGGTAGAGAGGAACGGATGACAAGGTAGAAGGTGACGGATGACAGGGTAGAAGGGGACGGATGACAAGGTAGAGGGTAGACGGATGACAGGGTAGAGGGGGACGGATGACAGGGTAGAGGGTAGACTGTGCTGACAGGGTAGAGGGGGACGGGTGACAGGGTAGACGGATGACAGGGTAGAGGGGGACGGATGACAGGGTAGAGGGGAGACGGATGACAGGGTAGAGGGGAAAGGATGACAAGGTAGAAGGGGACGGATGACAGGGTAGAGGGGGACGGATGACATTGTAGAGGGTAGATGGATGACAGGGTAGAGGGGGACAGATGACAGCATAGAGGGGGACGGATGACAAGGTAGAGAGGAGACGGATGAAAGGGTAGAGGGGACGGATGACAGAGTAGAGGGGAGACGGATGACAGGGTAGAGGGTAGACGGATGACAGGGTAGAGGGGAGGCGGATGACAGGGTAGAGGGGAGACGGATGACAGGGTAGAGGGGAGACGGATGACAAGGTAGAAGGGGACGGATGACAGGGTAGAGGGGAGACGGATGACAGGGTAGAGGTTAACGGATGACAAGGTAGAAGGGAACGGATGACAGGGTAGAGGGGGACGGATGACAGGGTAGAGGGTAGACGGATGACAGGGTAGAGGGGGACAGATGACAGGGTAGAGGTTAACGGATGACAAGGTAGAAGGGAACGGATGACAGGGTAGAAGGGGACGCATGACAGAGTAGAGGGAAGACGGATGACAGGGTAGAGGGTAGACGGATGACAGGGTAGAGGGGAGGCGGATGACAGGGTAGAGGGGGACGGATGACAGGGTAGAGGGGAGACGGATGACAGGGTAGAGGGGAGACGGATGACAGGGTAGAGGGGAGGCGGATGACAGGGTAGAGGGGAGGCGGATGACAAAGCAGAAGGGCACGGATGAGAGGGTAGAGGGGAGACGGATGACGTGGGGGACGGATGACAGGGTAGAGGGTAGACGGATGACAGGGTAGAGGGGGATGGATGACAGGGTAGAAGGGGACGGATGACAGGGTAGAGGGGGACGGATGACAGGGTAGAGGGGAGACGGATGACAGGGTAGAGGATAGACGGATGACAGGGTAGAGGGGGACGGATGACAGGGTAAAGGGGAAACGGATGACAGGGTAAAGGGGAACCGATATCAGGGTAGAGGGTAGACGGATGACAGGGTAAAGGGGGACGGATGACAGGGTAGAGGGTAGACTGATGACAGGGTAGAGGGGGACGGATGACAGGGTAGAGGGGGGCAGATGACAGGGTAGAGGGTAGACGGATGACAGGGTAGAGGGGGACGGATGACAAGGTAGAGGGTAGACGGATGACAGGGTAGAGGGGGACGGATGACAGGGTAGAGGGGGACGGATGACAAGGTAGAAGGGGACGGATGACAGGGTAGAGGGTAGACGGATGACAGGGTAGAGGGGGACGGATGACAGGGTAGAGGGGAGACGGATGACAGGGTAGAGGGAAACGAATGACAAGGTAGAAGGGAACGGATGACAGGGTAGAGGGGGACGGATGACATTGTAAAGGGTAGACGGATGACAGGGTAGAGGGGGACAGATGACAGGGTAGAGGGGGACGGATGACAGGGTAGAGGGGAGACGGATGACAGGGTAGAGGGGGACGGATGACAGGGTAGATGGGAGACGGATGACAGAGTAGAGGGGAGACGGATGATAGGGTAGAGGGTAGACGGATGACAGGGTAGAGGGGAAGCGGATGACAGGGTAGAGGGCAGACGGATGACAGGGTAGACGGGAGACGGATGAAAAGGTAGGAGGGAACGGATGACAGGGTAGAGGGGAGACGGATGACAGGGTAGAGGGGGACGGATGACAAGGTAGAAGGGGACGGATGACAGGGTAGAGGGGGACGGATGACAGGGTAGAAAGTAGACGGATGACAGGGTAGAGGGGGACGGGTGACAGGGTAGAGAGTAGACGGATGACAGGGTAGAGGGGGACGGATGACAGGGTAGACGGATGACAGGGTAGATGTGGACGGATGACAGGGTAGAGGGGGACGGATGACAGGGTAGAGGGGAACGGATGACAAGGTAGAAGGGGACGGTTGACATGGTAGAGGGGGACGGATGACAAGGTAGAGGGTAGACGGATGACAGGGTAGAGGGGGACGGGTGACAGGGTAGAAGGTAGACTGATGACAGGGTAGAGGGGTACGGATGACAGGGTAGAGGGGGACGGGTGACAGGGTAGAGGGTAGACGGATGACAGGGTAGAGGGTAGACGGATGAAAGGGTAGAGGGGAACGGATGACAAGGTAGAAGGGGACGGATGACAGGGTAGAGGGGAACGGATGAGATTGTAGAGGGTAGACGGATGACAGGGTAGAGGGGGACAGATGACAGAGTAGACGGATGACAGGGTAGAGGGGGACGGATGACAAGGTAGAGGGGAGACGGATGAAAGGGTAGAGGGGGACGGATGACAGGGTAGAGGGGAGACGGATGACAGAGTAGAGGGGAGACGGATGACAGGGTAGAGGGGAGACGGATGACAGGGTCGAGGTTAACGGATGACAAGGTAGAAGGGAACGGATGACAGGGTAGTGGGGGACGGATGACAGGGTAGAGGGTAG
This sequence comes from Cherax quadricarinatus, assembly GCF_038502225.1. Classification (NCBI taxonomy): domain Eukaryota; kingdom Metazoa; phylum Arthropoda; class Malacostraca; order Decapoda; family Parastacidae; genus Cherax; species Cherax quadricarinatus. The sequence goes on along the minus strand of NC_091311.1, from coordinate 36,872,999 downwards.
ACGGATGACAGGGTAGAGTGGGACAGATGACAGGGTAGACGGATGACAGGGTAGAGGGGGACGGGTGACAGGGTAGAGGGGAGACGGATGACAGGATAGAGGGGAGACGGATAACAATGTAGAGAGGAGACGGATGACAGAGTAGAGGGGAGACGGATGACAGGGTAGAGGGTAGACGGATGACAGGGTAGAGGGGAGGCGGATGACAGGGTAGAAGGGAGGCGGATGACAAAGTAGAAGGGGACGAATGACAGGGTAGAGGGGAGACCGATGGCAGGGTAGAGGGGGACGGATGACAGGGAAGAGGGTAGACGGATGACAGGGTAGAGGGGGACGGATGACAGGGTAGAGGGTAGACGGATGACAGTGTAGAGGGTAGACGGATGACAGGATAGAGGGTAGACGGATGACAGGGTAGAGGGGAGGCGGATGACATGGTAGAGGGGAGACGGATGACAGAATAGAAGGGAGACGGATGACAAAGTAGAAGGGGAGGGATGACAGGGTAGAGGGGAGACGGATGACAGGGTAGAGGGGGACGGATGACAGGGAAGAGGGTAGACGGATGACAGGGTATAGGGTGACGGATGACAGGGTAGAGGGTAGACGGATGACACGGTAGAGGGGACGGATGACAGGGTAGAAGGGGACGGATGACATGGTAGAGGGGGACAGATGACAGGGTAGAGGGGAGACGGATGACAGGGTAGAGGGAGACGGATGACAGGGTAGAGGAAGACGGATGACAGGGTAGAGGGGGACGGATGACAAGGTAGAAGGGGACGGATGACAGGGTAGAAGGGGACGGATGACAGGGTAGAGGGTAGACGGATGACTGGTAGATGGGGACGGATGACAGGGTAGAGGGAAAACGGATGACAGGGTAGAGGGGGACGGATGACAGGGTAGAGGGGAACGGATGACAAGGTAGAAGGGGACGGATGACAGGGTAGAGGGTAGACGGATGACAGGGTAGAGAGGGACGGATGACAGGGTAGAGGGTAGACTGATGACAGGGTAGAGGGGGACGGATGACAGGGTAGAGAGGGACGGATGACAGGGTAGGGGGTAGACGGATGACAGGGTAGAGGGGGACGGATGACAGGGTAGGGGGTAGAGGGATGACAGGGTAGAGGGGAACGGATGACAGGGTAGAGGGGGACGGATGACAGGGTTGAGGGGAACGGATGACAAGGTAGAAGGGGACGGATGACAGGGTAGAGGGTAGACGGATGACATGGTAGAGGGGGACGGATGACAGGGTAGAGAGTAGACGGATGACAGGGCAGAGGGGAACGGATGACAGGGTAGAGGGGGATGGATGACAGGGTACAGGGTGGACGGATGACAGGGTAGATTGGACCGGGTGACAGTGTAGAGGGGAACGGATGACAGGGTAGAGGGGAAAGGATGACAAAGTAGAAGGGGAGGGATGACAGTGTAGAGGGGGACGGATGACAGGGTAGAGGGTAGACGGATGACAGGGTAGAGGGGGACGGATGACAGGGTAGAGGGTAGACTGATGACAGGGTAGAGGGGGAAGGATGACAGGGTAGAGGGGGACGGATGACAGGGTAGAGGGTAGACGGATGACAGGGTAGAGGGGGACGGATGACAGGGTAGAGGGTAGACGGATGACAGGGTAGAGGGGGACAGATGACAGGGTAGAGGGGGACGGATGACAAGGTAGAAGGGGACGGATGACAGGGTAGAGGGTAGACGGATGACAGGGTAGAGGGGGACGGATGACAGGGTAGAGGGGAGACGGATGACAGGGTAGAGGGGAACGGATGACAGGGTAGAAGGTGACGGATGACAGGGTAGAGGGAGACGGATGACATTGTAGAGGGTAGACGGATGACAGGGTAGAGGGGGACAGATGACAGGGTAGACGGATGACAGGGTAGAGGGGGACGGATGACAGGGTAGAGGGGAGACGGATGACAGGGTAGAGGGGGACGGATGACTGGGTAGAGAGGAGACGGATGACAGAGTGGAGGGGAAACGGATGACAGGGTAGAGGGTAGACGGATGACAGGGTAGAGGGGAGGCGGATGACAGTGTAGAGGGGAGACGGATGACAGGGTAGAGAGGAGACGGATGACAAGGTAGAAGGGGACGGATGACAGGGTAGAGGGGAGACGGATGACAGGGTGGAGGTTAACGGATGACAAGGTAGAAGGGAACGGATGGCAGGGTAGAGGGGGACGGATGACAGGGTAGAGGGTAGACGGATGACATGGTAGAGGGTAGACGGATGACAGGGTATAGGGGAGGCGGATAACAGGGTAGAGGGGAGACGGATGACAGGGTAGAGAGGAGGCGGATGACAAAGTAGAAGGGGACGGATGACAGGGTAGAGGGGGAGACGGATGACAGGATAGAGGGGGACGGATGACAGGGTAGAGGGTAAACGTATGACAGGGTAGAGGGGGACGGATGACAGGGTAGAGGGTAGACGGACGACAGGGTAGAGGGGGACGGATGACAGGGTAGAGGGGAGACGGATGACAGGGTAGAGGGGGACGGATGACAGGGTAGAGGGGAGACGGATGACAGGGTAGAGGGAGACGGATGACAGGGTATGGGGGACGGATGACAGGGTAGAGGGGGACGGATGACAAGGTAGAAGGGGACGGATGACAGGGTAGAGGGGGACGGATGACAGGGTAGAGGGTAGACGGATGACAGGGTAGATGGGGACGGATGACAGGGTAGAGGGGAAACGGATGACAGGGTAGAGGGGGACGGATGACAGGGTAGAGGGGAACGGATGACAAGGTAGAAGGAGACGGATGACAGGGTAGAGGGGGACGGATGACAGGGGAGAAGGTAGACGGATGACAGGGTAGAGGGGGACGGATGACAGGGTAGAGGGTAGACTGATGACAGGGTAGAGGGGCACGGATGACAGTGTAGAGGGGGACGGATGACAGGGTAGAGGGTAGACGGATGATAGGGTAGAGGGGGACGGATGACAGGGTAGAGGGGGACGGATGACAGGGTAAAGGGGAACGGATGACAAGGTTGAAGGGGACGGATGACAGGGTAGAGGGGAACGGATGACAGTGTAGAGGGTAGACGGATGACAGGACAGAGGGGGACGGATGACAGGGTAAAGGGTAGACGGATGACAGGGCAGAGGGGAACGGATGACAGGGTAGAGGTTAGGCGGATGACAGGGTAGAGGGGGACGGATGACAGGGTAGAGGGTGGACGGGTGACAGGATAGAGGGGAGCGGATGACAGGGTAGAGGGGGACGGATGACAGGGTAGAGGGGGACGGATGACAGGGTAGAGGGGAAAGGATGAAAGGGTAAAAGGGGACGGATGACAGGGTAGAGGCTGGCCGATGACAGGGTATAGGGTAGACGGATGACAGGGTAGAGGGGAGACTGATGACAGGATAGAGGGTAGACGGATGACAGGGTAAAGGGAGACGGATGACAGGGTAGAGGGGGAACGGATGACAGGGTACAGGGGGGACGGATGACAAGGTTCAGGGGGACGGATGACAGGGTAGAAGGTGGACGGATGACAGGGTAGAGTGGAACGGATGATAGGGTAGAGGGGTGACGGATGACATGGTAGAGGGGGACGGATGACAGGGTAGAGGGGGACGGATGACAGGGTATAGGGTGGACGGATGAGAGGGTAGAGGGGAACGGATGAGAGGGTGGAGGGGGACGGATGACAGAGTAGAGCGGACGGATAACAGGGTTGAGGGGGACGGTTGACAGGGTATAGGGTGGACGGATGACAGGGTAGAGGGGAACGGATGACAGGGTAGAGGGGGACAAATGACAGGGTAGAGGGGGGACGGATGACAAGGTATAGGGGGATGACAGGTGGATCACAGTTATGGTTGTTGATGTTGCTGTGATTATTTAGTATTTAACATCTCCTAGGAAAGCTCGACGAGGTGTCGAATAGCTGGGAAATTTCTGCTTTAAATAATCCCCGGTGTGTACGTCTTCAGTGTAAACTTAGTGATTACACATAGTTTGAATTTTCCATTCAAAACACTGAAGCTGAGGGACTGATCCACACTAGCAACTTCATGTGACTTCCTCTTGAGCAGGTTTTCCATTACTCGCGTTATCTCAGCGCATTCCCAAATTATGCTGTTGTTGAAAGGTTTTTACTTGTTAAAAAATATGGGATCTCTCCTGTACACATCTAACTCTTGTTTGAACATTGTATCTGGTCATCCTTGATGTTATGACCAGCGGATAGACAGCAAGATCTACATTATATAGAGAGAGAACTTCTTTGACGGGTGGAGGCTTGTTACCTCCTCTGGCCTCTCATGATTTCTCCTTTACCTTCTGTCTTAACTCTCTTCTTACTTGCTCCCTTCTTTCTTGCTCCTTTTTACTTTCCCCTTTCTCCCTCTTACTTGCCCCTTCTTTTTTCTTGCCTCTCCTTCTTTCTATCTCCTTCTCCTTCACTCTTGCTCTCCGTCTTCCTCTTTATTGCCTACTTCTTCTTACTTGCCCCATCTTATGTTTTCTTACCCTTCCTATTTCATTTTTCCCTTCTACTGCCTCTTTATTGTCCCTACCTCTTTTTTTGCCTCTCCTCTTCCAACATTTCCCTTCTAATGTCCCGTTAACCAGTCCTGCTCCCTTCAACTTTCTCCCTTTCCCTGTTCCACCCCTCTCATTCCTCTACAGCTTCTCCTTCTCCTCCTCCTCCTCCTCCTCCTCCTCCTCCTCCTCCTCCTCCTCCTCCTCCTCTCGTCTTCTTCCCCTTTCATTACATTACCCAGTAGAAGGCATGTCACCTCCTGAAATATTTACAAACTTTATTACCGAGAATGTGTCCCCACCAGCACTGTAAGTGCTTCCCTAGGAACGTGTCGTGCCTGGGAAATTCCCCACCACCAGGGACTCTAAAATTTCCTGTCCGCTACTTAAAATTACTTTTTATTGTTAGTAATAAAGTCATTTAAGTCTTTGAATATAGCTTAATATTTTGTTTTATTTCAACATATTTTAAAAGGATAATATTAATATGAAAATGAGTGGTGACGGGAATTCTCCAGCTGGGTGAGAACATATCCCTGTCTCTAACTGCTCTGGGCCACGACAGGAAAATCTCAAATTCACGCAGGCCAGCCTAAATGAAATAAGAGTAGGAGGTAGGGGAAATCAGCAAGATTACGTAGGGGAAGGGCTATATTATGCTCCAGTGCCAGAAGAAATGGGGGGGAGGGAGGGAGGGGGGAAGATTTGGGGCAGCAAGTGCTCTGGCAGTCTTCCTGCCCGTGGCACTGGATAAGACAACCGCAGTATCTCGGTCTGTCGTTTTCCTGGTACACCCACTGTGAAGAAATTGTTTTTTTAATTAAATTATAAAGTCGCCTCTTCAAAACTGATGATACATTAAAAAAAGAAAACGCTTAGCTGATGTGTAGAGAATGTTGCTGCATCAATGGGACCACTCACACTAGGTCGTCAAGACCACTGGGTGTTAGGCATATGACAACCCGCCGACGTGAGCTCTTGGTCATATGACTGAGCCAACCTAAGACGGGTCTAGCACTGGTGGGCTTAGTGCTCTAGTTCTGCGCCTCCCAGACCAGTATTGTTTATTGCTCAGTGGAATATGACAGCTTGTAGCATAATTAACATGCAACGACCCTGTGTTTGCCTCCTTCCTGACACGTGAAGTATATGCTCCTATTAGGAAAACGTTTCTCTCCTTACAGGACTTCATGAAGAGTGAAATTTTGTTCGATAATCAGCTTGTACTGATACATGTGTCTTTCCTTCATTGTTGCTGACAGTATGACATTTGGAACCCTCCATATCACTGTTGTCTGAGTTGACCACTGTTCTGTGTTCCTCCGCTGCCTCCAGCACTATGTCCACACAATAAAATAAAGAATCCACAATGTTGTAAATAAGAGTGCGTTTACAACAATGTAATTACACGCCCAGCAAACAAAATAAGAGTGCTTACTGCACTGTATTCACCCTCCCAGCAAAAAAAAAATACGTTATTGTAAATATGAGTGTGTTTACAACACCCTGAGAAATATGATCCTCTGCGTGGTGCGTATAACGTTGCTCGCAAGTAGTAAATCCAGATGATCGTGTGTTCCTCTCGGTTATCTCGCTCATGTTTTCTAATCCTCTCTTCCAGATTATGGTGAGTCTGTCGTCGAGGCTCTGAATATTCTCTCTCTCTCTCTCTCTCTCTCTCTCTCTCTCTCTCTCTCTCTCTCTCTCTCTCTCTCTCTCTCTCTCTCTCTCTCCCACCCCATAGCTACCTGAACCTCTTCCTTGTCCCCTTTTTTCCCCTCACTATTATCCCCTTCCTACCTACCACTTCTCATTTCTTATTCCCTTCCTCGCCTTCACCCCTTAGTTACTACTTCTCACTAGTCCCACTGTCCTCACTCCCTTGCTTGCCCCCTCTTCCTCCTTTTCCTAACTACCCACTACTTCTAACGCCTCTTCTCTTATCATGTATGCTGCATAATGTCGGCAAGTTAAGCAAGATATCTATCCTGATTAGCGAAATTATAATAAAAACCTGTATTCAACTAAAAAAAACCTCCCGTGAGGGCGAAACGCTCCCTTCGTAAAGATACCTAAGTGTTGCATATGTTTCTTCACTTCTGCTCCTTCAAGCAACTTGCAACTTCCTCTCCTGCTCCCCCCTTTTCCGCCTTTTTTTCCACTCTGCTTCAACCTCCTCTTCTTCCTCCCTTGCCTGACTTACTTCTTGCTATTCCTGGAAGCCAGTGAGGCGAGGAGCTCAAGTCTTAGCGAAAAAGTTTGTCTTATCACAAAAATATAATCGGAAGTTTGCAGATGCGAAAAAAAAGTCCTCGATCATAAACGGTGGTGAGACGACAGGTGTGAGGATGCTGGTGAGACGACAGGTGTGAGGATGCTGGTGAGACGACAGGTGTGTAGATGCTGGTGAGACGACAGGTGTGTGGATGCTGGTGACACAACGGATGTGAAGGGTCCTGGTGACAGAACAGGTGTGAAGATGTTGGTGAGACAATGTAATGTAAACTTTGGAAGGTGTTCCATGTCTGTAATGTACACCTTGGAAGGTGTACCTCATCGTGTTGTTTCTAAGTCCAGTTGCTGATGTGTTTGCTTACTTGCTTCCTCACCCTCACTGCCACACCACAGTGAGTCTCTCTTACATTCCCTCACTGCTCTTCCCCATCAAACTCACCTGTGACTTGTAATTCCATTTCCTTCCCTCCACTCACCCCTTTCCATTCTTCTGTTCCGCTCCAACCTTACTTCAGAGCAGAGTGTGTTGACCTCACTCTCTTCTCTGAATGACCTTCAGACGTTGTGGAATATGAAATATTTTTGTATATTTATTATTATTATTATTATTATTATTATTATTATTATTATTATTATTATTATTATTATTATTATTATGATTACTATTATTAATATTATTATTATTGTTAGTGGTATAATAATAATATTAATAATTATAATAGTTATTATTATTATTATTATTATTATTATTATTATTATTATTATTATTATTATTATTTTATTATTATATTCGGACGTGTTTTGCTGCAGTGCTCCTTCCTTCTAATGAGTAGGTGTAGGTGTATGTCTAGCATGGGCCAGTAGGCCTCCTGCAGTGCTCTTTCTTATGTTCTTAAGCGTTAATAGAGGATGACTGCACACTCCTAACCCCTTGTTGTCTTGTACAGGCTGATGGACCTCGAGGTGACCCACCTGCCGCGGTGATGAGACGTGTGAGGGGCGTGGACCATGAGGGCGTGTTCCCCGCCCACCATCTGCCGCCCACCCACCCCTCGTCCCTGACACCCTTACAGGCAGGGGCTGACCCGACGTGTCTAGTATCCCCCAGTAGGCACGCCCGTGGTAGGGGAGTCCTTGGGCACCTCTCCCCTGGAAGGGGCACTGAGGCTTCCCAGCCACTGGACGTGCGAGTTCTAGGGTGTCCAGGGCCATCCCAATGGTGCCCAGAGTCTTCTCGAGAGTGCCAAGAGCCTCCTCAGGGATGCCCAGGGCCAGCATTAGTCCAGTCCCCTCCTCAGCCCGAGGACCCAGGGCCGCCTGCCCTGGGAGATGACCACCCGCACCTCGCCTTCTCTTGCGCCCACTGCGCGTCCCCCAAGGTGAGTGTTCCCAGCAGATTCTGTAGTATTTACCGTCTCTCAAGCACATATTTAGTCACATGTCTGCAGATTCTATAGTGTTTACATGTTCAGACACATGGCTGCCAGAGTAGGCTTCTCTCTCGCGATTAGCGGACGTAGGACTGAGCCGTCAACACTCCTTGCTTAGGATAGCTCATACGGTTTAATTGCTTCATATAGGAACATATATCTTTAAGACGACAAGGATATGTGGGTACATAGCTTTAAGACGACAGGGATATGTGTTATTATAGTTTTAAGACAACAAGGATGGGTGTTACTATAGTTTTAAGACAGCAATGACATATGGTTACATAGCTTTAAGACAAAGACTGTGTTACTAGAACTTCAAGATGACAAGGACGTTTATTACTAAAGCTTTAAGACGACAAGAATATGTGGATACATAGCTTTAAGACGACAAAGGATATGTGAATATATAATTGTAATAAGACAAGTGTATGTGAATATATGGCAGAAAACCGAGAAATATTAGTACAAAGTAACAAAAAAGAGGAGAGCCTTAAAAAAATAAAAATTATAAGTACGATGGCTGGAACAATTCCTCTGGGGAAGGAAACTATAAGCGACGTGTTGATCAGTCCTGGACCATTTCCAAGTCACTACCGACTTATCAGTTCCCACAACGAACCGAAACATCGTCTCAAGGTTCCTCTCCTGCGGTGTTTGTAAAAGGGGTCCACGAAATGACACATAGTCTCCCCACACACGCTCGCTGGGGTCTTGAACAGACTTGATGAAGACTCCAGGGTGTGTGTGTGTGTGGGGAGGAAACCTTATATAATTAAATGATTCTTTGCTGCATAAACGACGAGAGAATCACCATACAAGTGGGGGTCACACGCTCACGAGCAACACGAAAATTTAAATCCCTTAAAAAAATGTGCTTCGTAGGCCTCAAAAAACGTGAGAGCATTGCCATATATTAACCAGTCACAGAGTGTCACACTCTAAGCAGTTGTATGTAGAAAATACCGGAAACAAAGATTACGAAAAGAAATGATGAAATAGACTGTAGTCTAGGGGTTCCCAGTCTGGGGGGCACGCACCCCCTTGGGTGCGAGATGGCACTTCAGGGGGAGAGACGAAGAGTCCTAATGGAAAGCACAGTTCCCTTTATTTTACCAAAAACTTTTCCAATTGCTCAATTTTCAGTTGCATTTTCTTTAAATGTGATATTACGTTTGTAGTAGATGCAACATTAATCAAACATTTCTTAGGACACAGATAACGTTGGGAATCTTTGCTGTAGTCGAAGATATTTTTAAATAAGCGAATGATCTCACACGCCTTTACTGCTTTCAAAAAAAAAAATATGACATTGAAATAGAGAGGAAAAGCCTGGTTCACCATTTGTTTGTATCCTTGTGAACGAGACTTACTTTTGTTTTAAAACACGGCAGTGTGACTCAAAAAAGGGGAAACACATTCACCATCATTCATTCAATAGCTGTCTGGCCAAAAGTGCGCGGACATCACAATTCAAATGGTCTGATACATGTATCATGAGCTCTGATTAATTTAGTGCCCGCCATGATGGATTTAGTTGAAATTTTGATGCGTTCTGACTGGTTTTTCTGATCGACATGGCTTGCGCTGATTGGTTCTTGCTTCGGTAATCCGGTACTGGAGGCTTGATCCTCCGTCCGTCTGGGTTAATCGACGCATGGAATCGTGGAGGCTCGATCTTCCTTCCTCTCATAACGAAAGAGAAAAGCTACTTCTCCTCCCCCCCCCCCACACACAGGTATAACAAAGCTCATGGAGCAGGCAAAGTGTCCTAGTAGCGACCAGTGAAGAGGCGGGGCCAGGAATTGTGACTCGACCCTTGCCACCACAACTAAGTGAGTATACACACACACACGCGCGAGCGAGTCCACCAATATACAGTCTAATATAACTTGTAAATGTGAAACTTTAAGTCTATTTACAGGCCAAGATGTCTTTTACAACTAGGGAAGTGAAGGAAGGAGGTGAGGGAGAGAGGGAGGGAAAGAAAGGAGAGAGGTAAGGAAGGGAGATGAAGGAGGGAGGTTGAGGGAGGGAGCCTGGAGTTAACTCACGGTCTTAAAGGTGATTTGTCAGATGCTGCAGCAGGTGGTGGCAGGCAGGTGGTGACAGGCAGGTGGTGGCAGGCAGGTGGTGGAATGCAGGTAGTGGCAAGCAGGTGGTGGCAGGCAGGTGGTGGCAGGCAGGTGGTGACAAGCAGGTGGTGACAGGCAGGTGGTGACAGGCAGGTGGTGGCAGGCAGGTGATGACAGACAAGTGGTGACAGGCAGATGGTGGCAGGCAGGCAGGTGATGATAGTGTCCAGTCCAGGACCAGATGGGTGATTGAGATATTAAATTTCTAGGAATCGGAGTATGAAAGTCGGGAATTTTAATAATACCAGGAGAGGCAGTTCCCCTCCATAGTAGTAAAGACAGGGGACAGGTGCCTGTACCTGAATAGACGGAAAGTAAATGTAATAAGAGCAACAGATGAGAAATAGAGACTAGAGAGAAAAAGGAAACAATTGCAGAAAAGAGAGAGTAGTAGCAACAGAAAGTGGCAAGAGGAAGAGGTGAGGGAGATAACTGAACCATGGATAGGGAGGAAGAGAGGGATAGACGGAAGGATAAAGATAGGGAAAAGGGGTAAATTTGATATGAAGAAAGGAATGGGAAGTGGTATGGATGGATGTTTGGAGAGAGGTCGAGACGAGGAAAGGATGAACAAGGGAAGGGAAATGGGTAAGGAACAGATGAAGGGAAGAGAAGAAGGGAGGCAGGAAAACGATAGAAACAAAGAAGCATGTATGGTCTATGCAAATGCAGAGAACAGTTAGCAGAAACCTGCTTTGCATACTCCCAACTTATTTTCTGACTCGTCTTCCTGGGGGTCTGTCTTGTAGCACTATTTCCTATTGTAATTTATTCCATTGTTGCACTATTACCTACTGTAATTTACTGCATTCGTCAACCACTCCATTTGCAAATAAAAATTTGCTAATACTCCTTCCACTTAACTTTTTCCTCGATTTATAACTGTGGTTTCTTGTTATCACTGTTAAAGCTACTAGGAAACCTTTCTCTACTCTTTCATGACCTCGCAAGTTGTCATCATGTCTCTTCTTTTCCTTCTTTCTTTATATCTCAAAACTGTCAGCTCTTTGGCCCTTTTCTAATGTAACCAACTGCTTTTTTAGGGTGCTAGTCGACTGGTGTAACATCATAAAGGGGATGGCAGTATACCTCAGATAGTGCTGGGCTCTGAAATGAGCTGAGGCTGGATAACAGCTTTTACAATATAAAACTGAACTGTGAAAAAAAGGCTGCGTGTCACCTGTTCACCACCAGTCAAGATTTTAATACCTAAAATAGGGATTGAAATAAACTCTCACTGTATATACACATAAAATCTTTACATCTCACAGTGTATGTATATATCCGGCCTGATGCGTGGTGGTTGGATGGTTGATGGGGCTTAAAACCCATCAACTAGAGTCACTGAAACCGCATGTCATATGTTCACCACCAGTCAAGAACACTCAGGGAAGCCCAGTAAAATCAGTGAGGCTTATTACCACTGAAGTTTATTAGCATTTCATGGTCAGCTTAACAGAAGGGACTTTTTTTTACTATCAAGTCTATCTTTAAAACACATTTAATATGCCATGAGAGAAGTGTCATGAGCGAGGAACACGAGTAAGCTTATTGCTTTTTTAAATTAGTTTTCTATGATGGACAATCTATAAAAAAGAAAACGATATATTAGGGTTTATATTAGCAATAACTAATCTAATATTAAAAACTAATTTTTGATTAAGATCAGATAGGTTTTATTTCGGGAAATTTATAAATATTTCAGTCAGTAGTATAGTGACTGTAAAATATTTATAATGTACAATAGTTCTGAAGGCACGTTGTTTTATTAGACTTGAAACAATGACTCATTATGATTGTTTAAGCTGTGATAACCCAATAAAGTCAGTTTGATATTTGGATGGGACCATTTGTTTCTGCTAGGGTGCCTTTTATTTCTGATTAGGGCCTTTTTTATGCTGGAGGACTTTTATTTATGATGGGGTCTTTTATTTCTGCTGGAAACTGTTATTTATACTGGGATCTTTTATTTCTGCCTGGAACTGTTATTTATGATGGGACCCTTTACTTCTTTCTAGGTCCTTTTTCATGCAGGGACCTTTTGTTTTTGCCGAGTCTTTTATTTTTGTTAGGTCTTTGATTTCTCTGAGGCCTTTTATTTTTGCTTGGATCTTTTATTTATGCCTATAGTCCTTTTATTTCTGTTGGCAACTTTTAAGTTTGCTGGTAGCCTATTATTTAACCTAGAGTCTTTTATTTCTTTTAGGGTTTTTTGTTTCTGCTAAGGGCCCTTTATTTGTGCATGCGTTTTTTATTTGTGTTAGAGTAATTTATTTCTGTAAAGTCTTTAATTTGTGCTGTTTATTTTTTATTTTTTGCTAGGTTCTTTCATTTCTGCTAAGTCTTCTATTTGTGCTGGGGTTTTTATTTCTTTTCATTGCATCTCGTCAATAGACACGCAGTGGGTATATGTTTGTACCTTAATTTAGAAAACAGATACAAGTGAATCATGATTTCTAAATAAATGGAATTGTAGCTAGAGAAGTTGGTCAACCACCCATTAACACCACCACCACCACTACCAATATTACTACCAGTACCATCACCATCAATGCCACTACCAGCACTGCCATCACCACCACCATCGGTACCACCACCATTATCACCAACACTAAATCCACTGCCACCAACACCACCACCACGACTATCACCCCCACCACTGCCATATCCAGTACCACTATCACCACCACTATCACCGCCACCACAAGCACTATCACCACCACCACCACCACCACTACAACCACTTTCACCATCACCACTATTACCACCGCCACCACTCCCACTATCACCACCACCACCATCAGTACCACCACCACTACCAGCTTTTTAATATATTTCCCCAGAATCACTCACTCTCGACTTAATTTGCTGGAGAAGGGGACTGTTGTTGGGGTGGAGGTAGTGGTAATAGTGTTGGTTAGAGGCACGTTGGACGTGGTGGTGATAATGGTGGTGGTTTCGATGGTGGTGGTGATGACTGTGTTGTTGTTGTTGGTGGTGGTGATGATAGTGGTTGTGATCTTGTTGGTGGTGGTGATGATAGACATTTCTCATTGTTCTCCTAGTTAGTTTTTCCTCTTCTTCCTCAACGCTCGTCATTAATTCTCAACCTTTCTGAACATTCTTAAGGTGCTTCAGAATTTATCTGAAAGTTCCTCAAAGCCTCACATTATTCACAATTTTGCTCTCCAGTATTTCTGAGAGCTGCGCAGGTCGCTTCACTTCTCCACGAGGCTGCTTCAACATCCTCGAACACTCACCGTCACAGTGCGAGGATAAAGTCTACGGTGATCTCCATCCGTGTTTCACTATCTCGCTTACCTTTTCCAGTTATGGGAAATGTTTTCTTTTTGTATGTGTGTGTTAGTAAGAGAGAAATATCTGTTTAAAATGCTATGCTGTTAGACAATTATTTCATTATATATATATATATGTATGTATATATATATATATATATATATATATATATATATATATATATATATATATATATATATATATATATACAAAATTAAGCATGAGAGCAATAGAAGATAAGTTCATTGATTTATGAGAGTGAAAACGTGAGTCAGATCATATATACTGAAATATTTGTCTCTCAATGTAGATACACTGAGAATTTACTTTAATTCCTATTTTTATCCGTTAAAATATTGTTGAATGGTGATCACCATTTGATATTCAGTCTTAATAACCCTAGTGTAGTCGACAGACTTTAAGTCTAATGTCTAAGTCTAATGTCTCACTACCCAACGAAGGAATAAGACTGAATTGTGTCTTTGCAAACAAACGACCTTTAGAAGACAGTAACAACACAGTATTAAGACACTCTTGGTTGACCTGTCTCAATCCTAAGACTGTGACAGGTGAGGCAATTCATGTTGAGCCTCAACTCCTTTTGGGTAGACCTCTTATTTCAATTTAGTGATTAATGTCAGGTATCTAGCCGGAGGACACTCATAAGATTGCTTTTATACAACAAAACAAACAGCCATCAAAATCTCCACACATTTTGTAACTAACTTTCTCAGTGATTTCGTCTTAAGTGAGGTCATTCATTCCTTGCCTAAATTAGATTTCATATAAACTACGGTACTGCTGGGGATTGAACTCGCGGCAAGTGAGTCGTAAAACTCCAGGCCAGAGTCACGACACTGTGGCTTGAACAGTTCCCAAGTGACCCACAAATCACACATGAAACTAATCAACGTTTCAGACCGAAACATCAACTCGGTTTCCTTCCCATTTTGTACATTACTTTTGGCCTGTATTGCACTACTGCGTCCAACAATAACGATCCTCACCCATTTTCTTTTTCAAAATTTAATAATGTATAAAACTGCAAAAGCAGCAGGTGTGAGGAGACTAACAACCACGTGCCTGTTTACTACTAGGTAAACAGGGACAGTGGGTGTAAGGAGACTAACACCCACGTGCCTGTTTACTACTAGGTAAACAGGGACAGTGGGTGTAAGGAGACTAACACCCACGTGCCTGTTTACTACTAGGTAAACAGGGACAGTGGGTGTAAGGAGACTAACACCCACGTGTCTGTTTACTACTAGGTAAACAGGGACAGTGGGTGTGAGGAGACTAACACCCACGTGCCTGTTTACTTCTAGGTAAACAGGGACAGTGGGTGTAAGGAGACTAACACCCACGTGTCTGTTTACTACTAGGTAAACAGGGACAGTGGGTGTGAGGAGACTAACACCCACGTGCCTGTTTACTACTAGGTAAACAGGGACAGTGGGTGTAAGGAGACTAACACCCAGGTGTCTGTGTACTGGTAGGTGAAAGGGAGCAGTAGGTAAAAGGAGACTATCATCCAGGTACCTACGTACAGCATGGTGAACAAGGGTAGTGAGGTGCACTTCACTTTCTTTACACTCATCTTTGTTTCCACTCTTTCCCACTAAAGCCTGTGTACGGAAGCTACAGGATCCGCCTCTTCATCCTTCTCTCTTCCATCTATCCTACATTGATGGACGGTGTCGTTCCAGTGTAAGAAGATTGTCTCACTCCGTGATACTCTCCACGACAGCTTTCTCCCATCAAGGTATTATCACTGACATGGCTGATCCACTGACCCAGCCAGGTCTGCTTACCAACTAACTATCTTTATCATCCACTTCCAACTCGTTTATTTTTTCCTGTCACCCGCCCTTCCCTTTCACTCTTCCTTTTGTTTCTCTCCTTTTCCTTCTCATCTGTTTCTTGAATCGAGCCTGGCTGCCTCCCATTTCTCCAGGTACTGCATGACCCTTGTGGGTTTAGCGCTCATAATAATAATAATAATAATAATAATAATAATAATAATAATAATAATAATAATAATAATAATAATAATAATAATAATAATTCACCATAAAGGGAACTTAGGAGAGGAACATTAGAAGGAGGATGTTAGGACAGGAAAGGTAGGATGAGGGTTCGGTTCATCCTGGGCCATTGTCAAATCCAGGCATAGTATCGAGTTTTTTTTATTCTCAATAACAATCATGTTTCGTCGTAAAAATTAAAATAATAATTTAGTTAGCCCATTATTTTTTATTTTCTCTTCTGACTCTTTTATGCCAAAGAAAACGAACATTCAAGGGGATAACTCTTTTATGACATCCTATATCAAATTCAGATTTTTTTTTTTTTCCAAAAGAGAAGCACATGGGTAAATGGGTTGGTTGGTTAATGGAGCTGAAAGCCTGTCGACTACACGAGGCTCATTAAGGCTGCTTGTCACCTGTTTACCACCAATCAAGAATGCTTCATTCCCTAGAATAGGGATAAAAGCAAGCTCTAAAAATATTTAAATTGAGAGCGAGACACACACTTGCTTGTTTATTTACTTGCTTACTTTGTTTACATACTTTACTTACTTGTTTGCTTACTTGCTTTAATTACTTACTTGTTTGCATACTTATTTTACTTAACTGCTGATCGACACCATGCCTAGCCCTTCTAGGGTAGGGTAGGTGCCTGAGCCCGAGCTTGCAGCTCACAAGCCTGTCATTCCCATTAGACCCCTTGGGGCGGGGATGGCAGACCAGAGAGGCCTAGCTTGTGGCTAGGCCTGGAGACAGTTGGTCCCAAAGATGAGGAGGTACTTGTGCTTCCTCCCATGGGAGACTTAGGTCTCAGACCCTCCCTAAAGAGGGAGCCAAGGCCGGGCCACCACTTGGAAAAGACCCGGGCCGGGAGAATACCGGCGAATCTTTAATAATAATAATAACTTAATTGCTTACATCCATCCTTAATTGCTTGCATACTTAATTTACTTACTTTACTTACTGTCTAATTTTAAACATTTAAAGTACCTCGTGGCGCAGTCATTAGTACACTGGGCACATACCCAAGAGGACACAGGGTCGAACCCTACCACGAGGTAGCTGAAGGTATGGTCAAGTCTCCTGGCAATGACTGCTCCTGCTACCTGGCAGTAATCTAAAGAGGATCTAAAGAGGACCCCAGTGGAAATAAGCCACACTGAGTGGCTTCATTTGGTTATCCTGGGTTACTAACCCTTCCGGGATTTTTCTTCAAATACTTAGTAGGAAGTCCATTAAGGACTTCTTTGGCCTGAAGCAAGACATTAATTTAGATACCCTTTCACAGTATAGTTAGTTTTACTAGGTTAAAAGCTTATCGACTATAAGAGGGTTATTTGCATATCACCACCAGATAAGAATAACCTAATCCCTACACGAGCAGCTAAAGTAAGTTCTCGATGCCCTGTATGAACAGTGAAAGACGTGCACCTCTCGGAGTATATATTCTGTCATTTTCCTTTGTTCTATATATATATATATATATATATATATATATATATATATATATATATATATATATATATATATATATATATATATATATATATATATATATATATATATATATATATATATATATATATATATATATATATATATATATATATATATATATATATATATATATATATATATAGATCTGTGTTAATATATCTATATATAAATATATATATATATATATATATATATATATATATATATATATATATATATATATATATATATATGCGTGTGTGTATGTGTGTGTGTGTGAGTATATGTGTGTGTGTGTGCGTGTGTGTGTGTGTGTGTGTACTCACCTAGTTGTACTCACCTAGTTGAGGTTGCAGGGGTCGAGTCCAAGCTCCTGGCCCCGCCTCTTCACTGGTCGCTACTAGGTCACTCTCCCTGAACCATGAGCTTTATCGTACCTCTGCTTAAAGCTATGTATGGATCCTGCCTCCACTACATCACTTCCCAAACTATTCCACTTACTGACTACTCTGTGGCTGAAGAAATACTTCCTAACATCCCTGTGATTCATCTGTGTCTTCAGCTTCCAACTGTGTCCCCTTGTTACTGTGTCCAATCTCTGGAACATCCTGTCTTTGTCCACCTTGTCAATTCCTCTCAGTATTTTGTATGTCGTTATCATGTCCCCCCTATCTCTCCTGTCCTCCAGTGTCGTCAGGTTGATTTCCCTTAACCTCTCCTCGTAGGACATACCTCTTAGCTCTGGGACTAGTCTTGTTGCAAACCTTTGCACTTTCTCTAGTTTCTTTACGTGCTTGGCTAGGTGTGGGTTCCAAACTGGTGCCGCATACTCCAATATGGGCCTAACGTACACGCTGTACAGGGTCCTGAATGATTCCTTATTAAGATGTCGGAATGCTGTTCTGAGGTTTGCTAGGCGCCCATATGCTGCAGCAGCTATTTGGTTGATGTGCGCTTCAGGAGATGTGCCTGGTGTTATAATCACCCCAAGATCTTTTTCCTTGAGTGAGGTTTGTAGTCTCTGGCCCCCTAGACTGTACTTCGTCTGCGGTCTTCTTTGCCCTTCCCCAATCTTCATGACTTTGCACTTGGTGGGATTGAACTCCAGGAGCCAATTGCTGGACCAGGTCTGCAGCCTGTCCAGATCCCTTTGTAGTTCTGCCTGGTCTTCGATCGAGTGAATTCTTCTCAACAACTTCACGTCATCTGCAAACAGGGACACCTCAGAGTCTATTCATTCCGTCATGTCGTTCACAAATACCAGAAACAGCACTGGTCCTAGGACTGACCCCTGTGGGACCCCGCTGGTCACAGGTGCCCACTCTGACACCTCGCCACGTACCATGACTCGCTGCTGTCTTCCTGTCAAGTATTCCCTGATCCATTGTAGTGCCTTCCCTGTTATCCCTGCTTGGTCCTCCAGTTTTTGCACCAATCTCTTGTGTGGAACTGTGTCAAACGCCTTCTTGCAGTCCAAGAAAATGCAATCCACCCACCCCTCTCTCTCTTGTCTTACTGCTGTCACCCTGTCATAAAACTCCAGTAGGTTTGTGACACAGGATTTCCCATCCCTGAAACCATGTTGGCTGCTGTTGATGAGATCATTCCTTTCTAGGTGTTCCACCACTCTTCTCCTGATAATCTTCTCCATGATTTTGCATACTATACATGTCAGTGACACTGGTCTGTAGTTTAATGCTTCATGTCTGTCTCCTTTTTTAAAGATTGGGACTACATTTGCTGTCTTCCATGCCTCAGGCAATCTCCCTGTTTCGATAGATGTATTGAATATTGTTGTTAGGGGTACACATAGCGCCTCTGCTCCCTCTCTCAATACCCATGGGGAGATGTTATCTGGCCCCATTGCCTTTGAGGTATCTAGCTCACTCAGAAGCCTCTTCACTTCTTCCTCGGTGTGTGCACTGTGTCCAGCACATGGTGGTGTGCCCCACCTCTCCGTCTTTCTGGAGCCCCTTCTGTCTCCTCTGTGAACACTTCTTTGAATCTCTTGTTGAGTTCCTCACATACTTCACGGTCATTTCTTGTTGTCTCTCCTCCTTCCTTCCTTAGCCTGATTACCTGGTCCTTGACTGTTGTTTTCCTCCTGATGTGGCTGTACAACAGTTTCGGGTCAGATTTGGATTTCGCTGCTATGTCATTTTCATATTGTCTTCGGGCCTCTCTTCTTATCTGTGCATATTCGTTTCTGGCTCTATGACTGCTCTCCTTATTCTCCTGGGTCCTTTGCCTTCTATATTTCTTCCATTCCCTAGCACACTTGGTTTTTGCC
>NC_091311.1:36841080-36851080 GCF_038502225.1 Cherax quadricarinatus | reverse complement strand
CGTCAGCGCCTCCCTCTCACTCCAGCGTGGGGCTAGTGTTGAGTGAGACCATCCGCGCTCCTCTCCCTCTCTCCCTCCATCCCTCACCCTTCCTCCCTACCTCCCTCCTGTTCTCTGGTCTCCTCGCTCGCGCCGGAGACCGCAAAAGACTTCGGGAAGCCCCCGAGAGAAAGCTTCCCTTTAGAGAGTCTGGAGAGAACGACACTGAAGCCTCCCACGTAAACATAGAAGCCTCTCACTTTCCCAGTAAACGGTAAAGCTGCAGATACGAAAGCTCGATCCTTCGTTTGCCAACCGCGCTGCCTCGGTCTCTTACCGTATAGGAAACCATGAAGAAACTGGGCAACTCTACGTAAAAAGCCTTGAATCCTCACAGGAACTGTGAAATGAGGAATCGAAGTGGGACTTTGAAACCTATCTTAAGATCTGAAGTTTTGTGTTCTTGAAACTTGTTTCGAAAAGGGCTTGGAACCTCATGTTGTATAGCTGGCAATGTTGCAGGAAAGATACCGGTGACAAAGTTTCGCTCTATGTAGAGCTTTATCAAGGCATGTTTCTCCCCCTCTGTGTGGAGCCCTATCAAGTTGTGTTTCCTTATGTTTAGAGCCCTATCGTATTATGGTTCGCTCAGTATAGAGATTGATTAAGTCGTGTTTCCTCTCTGTATAGAGCTTTATCAAGTCATGCTTGGGTAAGTGCAGAGCTTTCTCAAGCCGTGTTTCGCTCATTATACAGTTTTATCGTGTCATGTTTTGCTCTGTGAAGAGCTCTATCAAGTTATGTTTCGCTCACCATAGAGATTTATTATGTTTCGCTCTTTGTGAAAATTTATCTTTACAGACCAAAACGTTCCCACACTTTAAGCTTGGTCTACAATTTGTGTCTTTTCTAAAACAATGAGATACTTTTCAGCCAGTCTTTAAGAGTGACCACCACGACGTCAGTTTCCACGACAATAACCAGGACGAATTCCAACGACCACCACGACAAAAATACCGACATGAACGTCTTTAACGCGACGAATGCTGCAGTAACGACAACCACAACGACAAACACAGCAACGACAGTCACAACAGCGACCAGTTAGAGCCCGAACGACGAACTGTTTGGTGTGTGTGTGTGTGTGTGTGCGCGCGAGGGAGAAAGAGGCAGAGTGAAGCGTGGACCTGTTGAGTTTATTGTGGTGCCTACCGGCTGCTTCTCGTTAGTTGACACTCCTCCTGCTCCTTCTCTTCCTCCTTCTCCTGTTCCTCTTCCTCCTCCTGCTCCTTCTCTTCCCCCTCCTCCCCCTCCTGCTCATTCTCTTCCCTTCCTTACAGGCGCATTGAGAAAAAATAACTGTGATAAAACAGAGCTGCATCCGCGAAATTTAGAGATAGCATCAGTTAAAAGGAATTTCCTCAGAATGTGATGCTGTGGGAAAGATCGGAATACCGTGAGAAACGTGTGAATGCCACGAAAAAAAATAAAAGCTGGTTCACAAGTATCTAACTTAATGAGGAAGATTGTGGATTGGTCTGACTCCAGACCAGTCGGTGGATTGGTTTGACCGCTGACCAGTCAGTGGATTGGTTTGACACCAGACCAGTCAGTGGATTGGCTTGACTCCTGACCAGTCAGTGGACTGGTTTGACACCAGACTAATCAGTGGAGATATCGTTGCTTGGTAGCCTGATTCATCTAAAAAAAATGCATACATAATTTTCAAAAGAGGCATTACAGCCAGTGGAGTCACCACTGCTTAAAAGTACATCGCTTCTATAGTGGATATCACTACTCAAGTCAACACCACTGATTGCTCTTTTTCCATATTCATTGTTGTACTGACCACTGCTGTAGTATCTAGTGTTGTACTGACCACTGTTGTAGTATCCAATGTTGTATTGACTACTGTTATAGTATCCAGTGTTGTATTGACCACTGTTGTAGTATCCAGTATTGTAGTGACCATTGTTATAATATCCTGTAATGTCTCACGAGATACCGATCTCCTTTGTATTCAGCTGGTATATGGAAAGAAAGGTAGAGAAGAAGCTTAGGGAACAGGGAGGATGAGGAAAGAGAGAGAGAGAGAGAGAGAGAGAGAGAGAGAGAGAGAGAGAGAGAGAGAGAGAGAGAGAGAGAGAGAGAGAGAGAGAGAGAGAGAGAGAGAGAGAGAGAGAGAGAGAGAGAGAGAGAGATTTTCAAAAATCTGAGTTGTGAAGGGGACGACTAGAAGAAATATGAGATTGATTGTTTTACTACATTTTAATCCTAGTGACTACTCGAGGGTCATAAAGAATGCAAGTCACCTGTTCACTACTAGTCAAGAATGCTTTAATCCCTTAAATATAAATAAAGCTAAACTCTCAGTGTAGTGAAAGACATACACCTTACGGTGTGTATACTGTACATGGAAAGAGGGGGATAGTGGTAACTCACATATACAAGCATTCTTGTACTGGGGATGGTGGTGTACCGGTATTAACTATAGCTGAATGCAACGCTCACCCGGACTACACTGGTTACTGAATTACTAGGAGAATACGGTAAGAAATATTGAAAGGTAGAAATAACAAATAGAGAGAGAGAGGGAGAGAGAGAGAGAGAGAGAGAGAGAGAGAGAGAGAGAGAGAGAGAGAGAGAGAGAGAGAGAGAGAGAGAGAGAGAGAGAGAGAGAGAGAGAGAGAGAGAGAAAGAAAGAAAGAAAGAAAGAGAGAAACACTGGAATACCTCGACACTGGTATTTGTGTAGGGCTTGTTTGTTTATGGTATTGTTTTAGTGGTTGGTATCTGGTGGATGTCTGGTGTCTTATTTCAGGTGAATTTTTCTCTTTTTGAGCTGTCTCACCTGTCCCGCCTTACCTCAGACACAGATGAAGTAAAGAGTAGGAAGGGATAAGAAAGAAATATCTGCTTATTTATTTAATTGCCTTCATATTAATATAGAACAAAACAGGATTGAATCAAGAATTAGGAAATGAGGCAAAAAAGAAAGGACGGAAAGAAATTTTCAGGTGTACGAATAAGAGACACAGGCGCCTGGCATGAAGCATACAGTGCAGCGCCTATCAAGACATTCATTCGTATAGTTGTACTGAGATTGTATCAGTGTAAATACTAATTTTGACAGTCCAGCTCTCTCTCTGTTTCATTTTGCCCGAATTTAAATGGACTCCTTGTGTTCCAAAAGCAAATGAAGATCTTAAATACAAGTGCAACAAACAATGAATGTACAAAATACCGTCACCTAATACTTATCTGTTTACTTGTGTGCGTCTATGACCTTGTTTTATCAAACAGTGATGCTGGTGAACAAAACCTCAAGAAGACCAACTGCTCGTGAGTTAAGGATCAGACAGCGAGATGTAGAAGAGTTCTGACGAATAATAACCAACTTCAAGTTAGTTTGCACTTATATCGAGTTACGTTGAAATTCGAGTCTACTGAAAGTACTTTGCGAGTGTGGGAAATGTAAACAAGCCTTTTAAAACTTAAAAGTCAAACTTAAAAAAAAATATATTTTGCGTGACGTACTATGGTTCAATGTCCAAAATTAGAAAAGTAAATACCATAGCTTGTATATACCCTCACGCCTTATATTGAGAAATGCCCATCCCCTGTGCGAAAAGAAAAAAATTAAGCACGACTCTCACCTCTCCCACTTGGAGACGTTGTTAGATGATTTAGTGATCAGCTGAACCTGTGATCACTTGATCCTGTGATCAGTTGATCCTGTGATTAGTTGATCCTGTGATCAGTTGAGCCATCAAAACAAACATACAGCAGGAGGAAGAAGAGCAGCGCTTATTGTAACCAGGTGAGTCTACTGATCTTCAAGATCATCTCAATAAATAAGGAAAAATATATGGTACCACACATATGATTTTGTCTGAACACATATTTTAGATAAATGAAATTTAAAAAAAAAATGAGTTTTTACATTTCTTTTTCTTCATCCTTATTGTTTCATAACTACTACTAGCGGTATGATACATGAACCCTACGGGTTTAGCACTTTCCATGAATATACGGAATACTATCTTTAATATTTCTGCGTTTTACATTATTAGTATTCTTATTATTATTATTTTGGGTAATTGTAGTAGTAGTAGTAGTAGTAGTAGTAATATCAGTAGCAGTAGTAGTAGTAGCAGCAGTAGTAGTAGTAGTAGTAGTAGTAATATCAGTAGCAGTAGTAGTAGTAGCAGCAGTAGTAGTAGTAGTAGTAGTAGTAGTAATATCAGTAGCAGTAGTAGTAGTAGTAGTAGTAGTAGTAATATCAGTAGCAGTAGTAGTAGTAGTAGTAGTAGTAGTAGTAGTAGTAGTAATATCAGTAGCAGTAGTAGTAGCAGTAGTAGTAGTAGTAGTAATAGTAGTAGTAGTAGTAATAATAATAGTAGTTGAAGTAGTAGTACTAGTAGTAGTAGTAGTAATAGTAGTAGTAGCAGTAATAATAGTAATAGTAGTTGTAGCAGTAGTAAGATAAGATAAAATTTCGTTCGGATTTTTAACCCCGGAGGGTTACCACCCAGGATAATCCAAGAAAGTCAGTGCGTAATCGAGGACTAACTTATTTCCATTGTGGTCCTTAATCTTGTCCCCCAGGATGCGACCCACACCAGTCGACTAACACCCAGGTACCTATTTGCTGCTAGGTGAACAGGACAATAGGTGTAAGGAAACGTGTCGAAATGTTTCCACCCGCCGGGAATCGAACCCGGGCCCTCCGTGTGTGAAGCGGGAACTTTAGCCACCAGGCTACCGGGCCAGTAGTAGTAGTAATAGCAGTAGCAGTAGTAGTAGCAGTAGTAGTAGTAGTAATAGCAGTAGCAGTAGTAGTAGCAGTAGTAGTAGTAGTAGTAGTAGTAGTAGTAGTAGTAGTAGTAGTAGTAGTAGTAGTAGTAGCAGTAATAATAGTAATAGTAGTTGTAGCAGCAGTAGTAGTAGTAGTAGTAGCAGTAACAATAGTAGTAAGTGTAGAAGTAGTAGTAGTAGCTGTAGTAGCAGTAGCGGTGGTGGTAGAAGGGCAGCAGTTTTAGCAGTAGCAGTAGTTGCAGGAGTACTAGTAGTATTGACTGCAGAAGCAATGCTGCACAGAACAGTATTAGTAATAATAATAATAATGCTTTACAAGTCGTAGTAATTGTAGAAGGAATTGGAGTTATCGTAGCAGTAATGGAGTAGCAGTAAAAATACAAGTAGTAGTAGTAGTAGTAGTGGTAGTAGTAGTAGTAATAGTCCTAGTAAAAGTAATAGTAGTCTTAGTAGTAGTAGAAATTGTTGTAATAGTAGTATTGGAAAAAGATCATAACTACTACTAGTAATAGTAGTAGCAGTAGTAGTAGTTATCGTGTTAGTTGTGATGGTGGGCTATTAGGAAGGAAATGGTACTGAAGAATATTTCTGCTTTCGTGTATGTGAGGAAGAGAAAGAGAGAGAAAGAGTCAGAGAGAGAGAGAGAGAGAGAGAGAGAGAGAGAGAGAGAGAGAGAGAGAGAGAGAGAGAGAGAGAGAGAGAGAGAGAGAGAGAGAGAGAGAGAGAGGGAGAGAGAGAGGGAGAGAGAGAGCCCGGTGAAGAGGGTGTTTTGGTAAACCATTCTGTCCGTCATGCTTCACTAAACCTCATCGATCATCAACCTTCCATCCTCTCCATTCCAAAACCCAGAGCCAGGCCAAGCCAAGCCAAGTTCTGAAAATCCCACCCCTCGCTCAGAACCGCTTCGCTCACAGGCTCGCCTCGAAGGATACACACAAGTGTTCTCTGGTGAACACTGGCACAAACACATCTTTGGAGGCTGATCACCCTACCTACCTGGAGGGTAGGTAGGCAAACTCCAGAACACAGAGTGCTGTACAGACTCCAGAACACAAATTGCTGTACAAACTCCAGAACACAGAGTGCTGTACAGACCATGGCAAAAGGAACGTACCTTATCTCACATAAAGAGACCTTCGTCATTTTGTACCATGCCAGGCATTTTTAAACAAATATCTTAAATTTACTTAAAAAAGATTAAACGTTCATATCAAATATACATTCAGATGTACTCCCGTAAACCCTTTTATCATGTTTCCTAGGCACTATTTGTATATACATATGCTCTTATGCTGCCGTCCACAGGATGGACATGGGGTGCCCAGTAAACCAGCCACTACCGTTCACAGGATCATGGGGTGTCCAATAAACCGGCCACTACCGTCTCTCTCTCTCTCTCTCTCTCTCTCTCTCTCTCTTCCGCCTCCTGTTTCACCCAACAATTTGTCTTCTGTTGTGGTCGAGGTCGCTGCTCTGCTACTTCAACAAATAACTGCATTTATCCTCCTCGATAGCCGTTTACTCCTCCAAGGAAAGAGGGGTTGCATTAATGCTGCTGAAGGTCTCTTGATCCAAGGAACTGTAGTTATCATTGCCTTCCATAGATCACAGCTAAGAACATAAGAATGGAGGAACAGTGCAGCAGGCCTACTGGCCCCTGCATGACAGGTCCGTTTTCAATCCAGCCATTCCCGCCCAGAAGTCCTCTGAGGTCAACGGCCAAGAGATGTAGCTACCTGTCCTGAGGTGTCTTTGGGGGATTAATGTGGCTCACTTTTGTAGTGTTTTAGAGTCAGAGTTAAGGCGTTAAAGGAGGAGGCTCTACTTTAGGAAGAAAAATAAGAAACTAAAACTTTGCCTGGATAAGTATAACAATGAATGTGAAGTGGATGGGGCTAGTGAAGGGAAGCGGGTTATCTGAAGTGAGGAGCAGATTGGCAGCCATAGCAAATGAGGAGTAGTTTCTCGTAAAGGAAGAAACATCAAAGTGAAGGAAGTTAAAAGAGCAATTTTGAAGGCAGGAATAAGAACATAAGAACGAAGGAACACTGCAGCAGGCCTACTGGCCCATGCGAGGCAGGTCCAAATCTCCTACCGGCTTAAACCAATGCACCCAACCTAGTCAGGTCAGGTCACATTGACTTAAGGGAGGAACACGGCAACCGACCTGGTAGCACAAGCTATCAGGTCCAGCTCACACATACCCACATCCACTCATGTATTTATCCAACCTATTTTTAAACCTACACAACGTTCTGGCCTCTATAACTGTACTTGGGAGTTTGTTCCACTCATCCACAACTCTATTACCAAACCAGTACTTTCCTATATCCTTCCTGAATCTGAATTTTTCCAACTTAAAACTATTGCTGCGAGTCCTGTCTAGGCTAGATATTTTCAGCACACTGTTCACATCCCCTTCATTTATTCCTGTCTTCCATTTATACACCTCAATTATATCCCCCCTAATTCTACGTCTTTTTAGAGAGTGCAGATTCAGGGCCCTTAGTCTATCCTCATAGGGAAGGTTTCTGATACATGGGATCAACTTTGTCATCCTCCTTTGTACATTTTCCAGAGCATTTATATCCATTCTTTATTACGATGACCAAAACTGTGCAGCATAATCTAAATGAGGCCTAACCAAGGATGTATAGAGTTGAAGAACAACCTGAGGACTCCTATTATTTATGCTTCTTGATATGAAGCCAAGGATTCTATTAGCTTTATTGCGAACACATATGCACTGTTGTCTTGGTTTCAGATTACTGCTAACCAGAACTCCTAAATCTTTTTCGCAATCCGTAATATTAAGATCTACATTATTTAGTTTATATGTGGCATGGTTACTGTCCTATCCAACATTTAGAACTTTGCATTTGTCTATATTAAACTGCATCTGCCACTTCTCCGACCACTGCATCAGTCTATTCAAATCTTCCTGGAGTGCTCTAATGTCCTCGTCAGAATGAATTCGACGGCCTATTTTGGTGTCATCGGCAAACTTGCTGATGTCGCTCTTTATGCCCTCATCTATGTCGTTTATGTAGATTGTGAACAGCAGGGGGCCCAACACTGACCCTTGTGGAACACCGCTCGTGACGCTTCCCCACTCTGATTTCTCCCCATGTATGCAAACTCTCTGCTGCCTATTTGTCAACCATGCCTCTATCCAGGAAAAAGTTTCTCCTCCTATTCCATGTGCCTTAATTTTCCTCAATAGTCTCTGATGTGGGACCCTGTCAAAAGCCTTACTGAAGTCCATATACACAATATCATATTCATATATTCATTACCATGATCTACCTCCTCAAATACCTTAGTGAAAAAAGTTAATAAATTCGTAAGGCAGGAACGCCCCTTTGTAAAACCATGCTGAGATTCGTTGATTAATTTATGCTTTTCAAGGTGGCTACGAACTGCCTCGGCAATTATTGATTCCATAAATTTTCCCACTATGGAGGTTAGGCTTATTGGTCTATAGTTCGAAGCTAAGGACCTGTCACCTGCTTTGAAAATAGGTATCACATTTGCCATTCTCCACTTATCTGGCACCATGCCAGTTTGTAGTGATATGTTGAAAAGATTAGCCAAAGGTTTGCTAAGCTCCTCTTTACATTCCTTTGGAACCCTTGCATACAGTTCATCAGGACCTGGGGATTAGTTAGGTTTTAATTTATCTATTTGCCTAAGGACCATGTCACTTGTGACCCTAATCGTGCACAGTTTATTATCGTCCTGTTCTACATAATTTATCATTTCTGGAATATCGCTGGTATCCTCCTGTGTAAAAACTGAGAGGAAGTATGTGTTAAAAATTCTACACATTTCCTTATCACTGTCAGTGAGCTGACCCGAGGAACTTTTGGGTGGGCCTATCTTGTCCCTGATCTTACTTCTGTATACCTGAAAGAATCCTTTTGGGTTAATCTTCGATTATCTTGCAACTTTAACCTCATAATCTCTTTTTGCTTTTCTAATTCCCTTTTTTATTTCTCTCTTTAACTGAATATATCGATTTCTTAATTGCCCCTCTCCTCTTTTGATTTGCCTATATATGCCTCTCTTTTGACCAATCAGATATTTTAATCTATTATTCATCCATTTAGGATTATTTTTGTTTGATCTGATTTCCCTATTTGGAACATAATTTGATTGAGCAGCTAGAACTATGCCCTGGAAAGCGTCATATCGGCAACCATCACCACCTACCTGACCCTTTGTCAGGTCATTCCAGTTCAGCCCACCTAAGTAATTTTTCAGTCCTATGAAATCAGCCAAGCGAAAGTCAGGGACGGAGACTTGATTGCAATTATTAGGGGAATTCCATGTTATATTAAAACTGAGTGATTTGTGATCACTTTCCCCAAGCTCATCATTAACCTCAAGATTATTAATTAGTGTTTCCCTACTGGCAAGAACCAAGTCAAGGAGGTTATTTCCCCTAGTTGGCTCTGTCACAAACTGTTTTAAAAAACAATCCTGGATCGTATCAAGAAAGTCACTTGACTCTAAATTTCCTGCCAAATTGCTCCAGTCAATCTGTCTGTAGTTGAAATCTCCCATTAGCACAACATTTTCGTACGTAGATGCCTTACGAATTTCGTCCCATAGAAGTTTACTGCATTCCCTATCAAGATTTGAGGCCATGTAAATCACACCCAAAATTAGTTTTTCTCGGCCCTCGAGAAGCTGTAACCAAACAGATTCAGTGGCTGACGCTTCTAATTTTATATCTTGTCTAACACAACAATTTAAATTGTCTCTGACATACATCGCTACTCCACCACCCTTCCTGATGACCCTGTCAGTGTGGAATAATTTATAGCCTTGTATGTGACATTCAGAGGGCATCTCTCTATCTTTCAGATTGAGCCAGGTCTCTGTTATAGCAATAATATCTGTTTTCTAAGACGAATGTACTTCAATGGTCAGTGAGTATAAGGATACCACTAACTCCTCTGCTAAGAAAAGTAATAATATCCTTATGGTCGGTGACTCACAGGTAAAATATAGGGACCGTGCCTTCTGTAACAGAGATAGGAAGGTGAGACTGAGACAAAGGGTGTTTCCCTAGAACTGGTGTTGGGTAATATTATGTTAGGTAATGGTAAAAAGACTGTTATCTGCCTCAGTGCTGGTGGAAACTATATTGGGAAGGACAGGAGACAGGAGCTACTAGTTTAGTACAGGACAGCTATAG
>NC_091311.1:36783580-36838580 GCF_038502225.1 Cherax quadricarinatus | reverse complement strand
ACAACGGTTAAACACGTGACGCGCGGCGAGCCAACTTGGATAGGTCCTTTGCAAAACTCACCCCCAAGCTATTTATTTGTCCAGTGTATTATTAAATTCTACCCAAATTCTATTAATTATAAATGGATCTAATTTATATAAACCAAAGGAAATATTCATATTATTGTCAAAACTGCTTTTTATGAAACAAGATTCAATTATATTCCTGTCGACCATGGACTTGCTTGATACTACTTTCTCAACTTTTTGAAAATCAATTGGATGGTTAAAATCTCTTACATGAATAAATAGAGCATTGGAATCTTGTCCAGTTCTAATGCTATATTTATGTTGTTTTAATCTTAGTTCGATATTTTTACCAGTTTGACCGTAATAAACTTTATCGCAAATTTTACAAGGAATCTTATAGACACATCCATCAGCATTTTGGGGGGAATTCTTAATCAAAAGTTTTTTTACTGTATCAAGATTTTTTAATACAACTTTAATATTAAAAGTCTTAAGAAGAGAAGGTATATCAACCAAGTTTTCATGGTAAGGGAGAACCAACATATTTTTAGTTGAATAAGGCTGGTTGCCCTTTTTGGATTATAAAAAGTGTTCCAAGCAACTTTAAAAGATTTATCAATTACATTTCTTGGGTATTTTAAATCATTACCTATTTCATAAATTTTGGATATTTCCTCATCTATGAACTCAGGACTACAAATTCGTAATGCTCTTAAAAACATTGATGAGAAAACAGACAGTTTGACTCTATCTTGATGCGAGGAATAATAGTGGACATAGGAACAGTTATTTGTAGGTTTTCTGTAAATTTTAAATTTGAATTCATTATTACCCTTAATAATTAAAACATCTAGAAAAGGCAATGAGTTATTTTCTTCAAACTCAACAGTAAAGTTTATAGAATGGGCTAAGCTATTTAATTTTCCAAGAAAATGGTGTATATCTACATTTTTGGGCATAAGACACAAAATATCATCAACATATCTGAACCATTTAGCTCTATTAGGGAGGATTGTGTTAAGCAACCTTGTTTCAAAAAAATCCATGTATAGGTTACTAAGAACAGGTGAAAGAGGATTTCCCATTGCCATACCAAACTTCTGAGTGTAAAACTTATCATTAAATACAAATTTTGCATCAACAATGCAAAGTTTAATAAGTTTAATGATAGTAGGAACTGGCAATGGTAAATCATAGTTAACGAGTTCTTCAGATAAGAAACTTAATAAATCATCAACAGGAAATTTCGTAAACAAGGAAGTAACATCAAAACTAACCATGTTAAAATCATTTAAGTCAGTCAAAGAGCTTAATTTATCAACCAAGTCTATGTTGTTTTTAACAACAATAGGGCTCAAAATATCAACAAGCCATTTGGATAATTTATATGAAACTGACCCTATGGAGCTAATTTTGAAATCACCTGTTTACTGTGATATTATTGCATATATATATATATATATATATATATATATACATATATATATATATATATATATATATATATATATATATATATATATATATATATATATATATATACATATATATATATATATATATATATCCCGAGATGCATGTTTTAGTGTATATAAACTGTTAGTTTACTCCCTATGATAGTGATTAAATTATTTTTGTGTGGTGATGAACAGGTTTCATGCAGCCTCAGTGATCCTCGTGTAGTTTATAGGCTTTAAACCCCCATTAACCAACAAACGGCTAAAACCATTACACTTAATGAGTGTGAGCTTGATAAAATTCACAGCTGAGAAACGTCCTGTAATAATGGCCGGCCTAAGTGACACTGTTTCAGTAGTGAGAAGGCTGGCACGGTACCCAGAGAGGTGCGTTGACTGACGCCTTGAGACCTTCAGCTCTCTCTCGCACGTAACACTTTGCCTTTTTTTCTCCCTTCTCCCATTCCTTCAGTGCTTACTCTCCTAATTCTCCCCATTTTCTCTTCTTTCCCCATTTGTACCTTTACACCCTCGTATTCTTCGTCCTCTTCGTCATCATCCTCTTCTGCTTTTATTATCTCTCCCCCATTCCTCTCCCATTTTTCATCTGTTCCCATCCCATCTTCCTCCTCACACTTCCCATCCTCCTTACTTTCTCGCTTATCCTTTCACCTTTATTCCTATTCTTCTTTCCATTTTCTTTAATTTCTCTTCGTTCGCAACGTTCAACATGAATACAACAAATCATCCCCCGCCTTCCCTTCTACGACAGGCAAGATCCCGTCGACCTCCCTTCTCTCCTCCCCACTCCTACTCCCACTCCTCCCCACTCCTACTCCCACTCCTCCCCACTCCTACTCCCACTCCTCCCCACTCCTACTCCCACTCCTCCCCTCCCCAGTACTCATCAACCCTTCTTCATCCTTCCCTCCCATTGACTTCGCTATAAATATTCGAGGAGTCGTTCTTTCGCCTTTATGAAAAGAAATATAAAAACTATAAAATAAAAATAATCAAAGAGGATATGTAAGATGCACATAGAAAACCAAGTTTTTGTTTTCTTACAACTCAATTAGAAACATGATAATTACTAGACAAAATGAGAAGACAATAATAGTATCCTTAGGCCCGGGAAGACACTGTGGAGATAGTTAACTGATGGTGAGGGAAGATTGTTCATGTTTCAGGTAGATCGTTGACACAAACTCTGCAGGGATTGCCGAGAGTCTCCTTCCTATCGTCAAGTGGGAACTGGATAAGGTACTCTAGTTAGTTCTCGATCAGCAGGGCTGTGGTTCGTACGTTGGACAGCGTGCGACCAACAGTAGCAGCCTGGTTCATCGTGCCTTGAGCCATCAAAAGGGCTGGTCAGGAACTGGGCAGCGGGGGTGATGACCCCCGAAAGCATCCTTCAGGTATCCTTCAAATGATATGACAGTCCGGGCTTCTTGAAGACACGGAGATGATGCTGGGCATTCATACACCCAAGAGTAAGTCACTGTGGCTGACCCAACCACTGTGGTTGATGCGGTCATTCTCGGGATTACATCAGAACTTCCCTTTGCCCACATAACATCTGTAACCTGCCTACCCAGAGTGACAAGAAAAGAAAGGGAGGAACATAATGTTGGCTTCTCCAGGGTGTAGCGGGCACCAGTGTTCTCAGATACCACAGACGGAGGCGAGGACTAATGAACATAAGGGAAAAAATTAGTCTTGAAGCTGACAACGAGCACAACGGGTGATCCATGCCAAACCTGCGGACTAAGAAGAAAAAGCGTGTCATTTATCATACCAACACAGTGTCCAATGCTCTCACAAGTGGAATACTTGTCGCTGTTCATGACGCAAAATAGGCAAACTACTTTTCCCAAAATAAAGATTGTAGATCCTAAAGTAATGGGTGATACAGGAAAGTGCGTTAACTTTAGTGACATTAATGTTGGTAACCACAAACACCAAGTCATTACACTATTAAAAACACCACCAGGTCAATAGAAATAATCATTACGGATAAAACAGCTTACGTTTGCCCTGAGGAGAGTTAGGTGTGAAGTGGGCACCGACCATGGGCACTGACCCTGGGCACTGACCCTGAGCACTGACCCTGGGCACTGACCTTAGATACTGACCCAGGACACTGTCAATAAGTGAAAGAAAAATGAGAAAGAAATGAATACCTCCCTGGCACCAGGCAAGTTACACAGTGGGTTAGGTCCCTAACTCACACCGAAAGTTAGAGACCTGACTCACACTATGAGTTACAGACCTGACTCACGGTGTGAGTCAGGGACCTAACTCATTTGTTTCATTTACCTCACTTCTCTTCTCCTACCCAGCTAACTCAACTCCTCCGATCTCTCTCCCTCCCTCCTAACCCCTCCCATTACCCTCCCTCGCCCGAAATAAATACAATAAAACCGACTAATTATACAAAGCTAAATAACTATTTTGACGAGAGAGAGAGAGAGAGAGAGAGAGAGAGAGAGAGAGAGAGAGAGAGAGAGAGAGAGAGAGAGAGAGCACAGATGCTTAAAAGGTCTACAATGGAGTCAATAGATGCAATTTCTGAGGAGGCAAGTATTTGAACCATTAGACAACGGCGGTGACGGTGGGAGAGAGGGAGACAGAGAGACGAGTGGAACAAGGATGGGGAAGCCAAACAGGGAGTAGGGAGGGGAAATAAAGGGAGGATAGAGAGGGGTGAGGCAACAAAAGAGTAGGAAACAAAAGTATTAAAAGTAAAGTTTATGTATTCCTTGAAATAATAATAATAATAATAATAATAATAATAATAATAATAATAATAATAATAATAATAATAATAATAATAATAATAGTAATAACAATAATAATAATAATAATAATAATAATAATAATAATAATAATAATAATAATAATAATAATAATAATAATAATAATAATAATAATAATAATAATAATTGCGCATTAAGCCTGTTGCAGTGTTTCTCCATTCTTATATACTTACGCCATTATGTTCTTATGTTAATATGATCTTATCTGATTATATCTCTCTAATGTGTACCAGAGTTTTGTAATTTCTGATCTAGAGTGAAAGTCACAATACCCTGGCTCCAGCAACTCCTAAATAACTCACGCTTTAGAGTGGAATATTCAGACAACGTTTCGGTCCCCTCTGGACCATTATTAAGTCCCAAGTTATTCTAATCTTTTATTTTATTTCGTGTTACAACTCCAACTTCTAGCAGACAGCAGCATATATTTAAAAATAAAGTGACAGAGGAGTTTTCTTAATTCGCATTCCATAGTAATTTTGGGTTCGTGTACTCATGCTTATAATATTTAAAAATCAATTTCCTAAGTAAACAATATGAGATTCAATAGCTAATAGTGTGAGGCTGTGCTGATGAGACGTGGATAGGTTTATCTGAGTGAGGTAGAGAAGAAGGTGGACCTGTTGGAGAGGTGGTGGTTATGTGTAGGTAGATAGGAAGGGAAAATTCATGGGTGGTGGAGGTGAATGATTCGAATAGTTGATGTTGGAAAAAGGAAGGGGAAAGAGATTTAGGTACTGTGGTTGCTGGGGATATACTGGTGAAGGTGGTGGATAAGTAGAGAGTCTGGTGGTGGGGAACTAATTGGTAGGATGGTGTAGGTGGTTGAAGTCGTGATAATGAGGTAGAAGATGGTGGAGATGGGAGGGATAGAAGAGGTGGAACTTGGAGAAGTGTGGGTCCACCCATCCTAAACTGCTACCCTCTCCCCTCCCCAGAATCCCTACCATATAATGACGGGCCTCGATTTTCAGATACATACATGGTCAGCGAAACACTCAACAAAGACTGTTCACTCACCCTTCGACATGCGATAAACTGGTGTTGATAGTTTGAAGCCTATCTATCGGAGGAGGCGTCCTCAAGTCATCTCGCGGAAATAAAAAATCAGATACATATACCCACGTATCACTGACCAGAGTAGACCTCCACATGCTACTAAAAACGTAATATGTAGCAGTAGCGAGGTGTCCACATAAACAAACATGTAGATTGCATAGGAAATATAAAAATACTACGAAAATACTTGATCAGTTAATACTGGGAGCAGAGACGTGATAACTACACGCAAAATTATATAATTTTACAAGAAAAAAAAAGAAATTTTTGTAGAATTTCTTTGACTGAAGATAAAATATGTAGAAATTTTGGTATGTAAGATGTAGACAATAAAGATACCCAACTTTTGCGAATGTCTTACTCATCTACTTACCGGTATTGTGTACCATTGTTGTAGTGAGACATATCTTTTATCTGCGTTATATTTATCAATCCCAGTGATTTTCCCTCTGTTATTGTTCAAGTTTAATGATAAATAGATAAATGACTACCGGACACCTCTCACAACTACTGGATCACTATGACATGGCCTTGGATGCACTGGAAGAAAATCAGAATGCAGATGTAATATACACAGACTTTGCAAAAGCATTTGACAAATGCGATCATGGCGTAATAGCCCATAAAATACGTGCTAAAGGAATAACTGGGAAAGTGGGGAGATGGATCTTCAACTTCCTAACAAATCGAACACAAAGAGTAGTGGTCAACAGAGTTAAATCGGAGGCTGCCATAGTGAAGAGCTCTGTTCCACAAGGCACAGTACTCGCCCCCATCTTATTCCTTATCCTCATATCAGACATAAACATAGATATACACCACAGCACCGTATCATCCTTTGCGGATGATACTAGGATCTGCATGAGGCTGTCATCTGCTGAGGACGCGGTTAACCTCCAAGAGGATATAAACAAAGTTTTCCAGTGGGCAACGGTAAACAATATGATGTTCAATGAGGACAAATTCCAACTACTCCGTTATGGAAAACTGGAGGAGATAATAACTAGAACAGAGTATACTACTGACTCCGGCCATACAATAGAGCGGAAAAATAATGTAAGGGACCTGGGAGTAGTAATGTCTGAGGATCTCACTTTCAAGGATCACAACAGTGCCACGATCGCACGTGCAAAGAAAATGATAGGATGGATAATGAGAACTTTCAAAACGAGAGATGCCAAGCCCATGATGATCCTTTTCAAATCACTTGTTCTCTCTAGGCTGGAATACTGCTGTACATTAACATCTCCATACAAAGCAGGTGAAATCGCAGATCTAGAGAGTGTACAGAGATCCTTTACTGCACGTATAAGTTCTGTCAAGCACCTTAACTACTGGGAACGCTTGGAAGCACTTGACTTGTACTCGTTGGAACGCAGGAGGGAGAGATATATCATAATCTACACTTGGAAAATCTTGGAAGGAATGGTCCCAAATCTTCACACAGAAATCACTCCCTACGAAAGTAAAAGACTGGGCAGGCGATGCAAAATGCCGCCAATAAAAAGTAGGGGCGCCATTGGTACACTAAGAGAAAACACCATAAGTGTCCGGGGCCCAAAACTGTTCAACAGCCTCCCATCAAGCATTAGGGGAATTGCCAATAAACCCCTGGCTGCCTTCAAGAGAGAGCTCGTACGTCAGACTGCGTGCGGCCAGCAGTAACAGCCTAGTTGATCAGGCCCTGATCCATCGGGAGGCCTGGTCATGGACCGGGCCGCGGGGGCGTTGATCCCCGGAATAACCTCCAGGACACATCTAACATAAATCCTCTCCTGAACCCTTCAAGAAAGATGCCTTGATGCTGGTAAGAGGATCTTGATCTAGCTCATAGAACTATCTTTCTTGGAATAAACTTGATTGCCTCCCATTCCTCCGGAGCTGCATGATCCCTACGGATTCAACGCTTCCCTGTCTCGTTGGACCTGCTGCCCATGTTCACCTAGCACTCAACAGGTACCTGGAAGCTAATATTCTTACACCTGCTGCTCATATTCACTTAGGAACAGTTACCTGGGTATTAATCAGATGTTGTGGGACACACTTTGGGCCTCTAACAACCAACAAATATATCTCTCTCGTCTCCTAAAGCGGTGTTCAATGAAGCCGGATTCGCTGAAGCTCTGGGTTTAGTGAAGCCAGGTTTACCGAAGCCGTACTCAGTGAAGCCGAGTACGCATCACGCACTCGTTCAGACTAGATATGCAAGGTCCACCAGTCGTAATTAGGTCAAATTAGTTCAAAACGGTCGATGCGGCCGGGGCCGACACCATCCTCTCTCCGATAGCTGGAACAGTCGATAGAGAATTCCTTGAACTGACGTCGTAATAAATGAAGTCATTGTTTCCGGAGTCTTTTTATAGTGTGTGTTTGTCGACGCATTGATGTGCTAGTCAAGGCTGGTTGACTCCCTCGGATTATCCTTCAGCTACCATCAAGGGCACAGTCCCTTGATGCGTTTCTGCTTACAGGATGAGCTAAGCGTATATAAAAACTTGCCGCTCAAGCGGCGCAAAGTCTTGATGACAGGTGAGTCTTGTACAGTACGGTCTAGGCCATTTATTTCTACTTTTGTATTCTACTATTTGTGCTTTTCTTAGCAGCGTTGAGTTTACGCAGTTAGAGCTACTTTTCCCTTTCTTACATTAAATGTGATTATCTCCTCTTTCCCAGTTGCAATATGACCTCTATAGGTTTCGAGCTTCATTAAGTGATTATGATGATTATGACAATAATAATAATAATAATAATAATAATAATAATAATAATATTATTATTATTATTATTATTATTATTATTATTATTATTATTATTATTATTATTATTATTATTATTATTATTATTATTATAAATATTGTTATTAAACATCTTCTTTGTTGTGTGATACGAGAAAGATATCCCATTTTACCTCAGTGCCTGCGAAAGGCATAGTACAGAGTGCTGCATGGGTCTCTAATTCAGTGAAATTTCAGCATTGAAAATTTAATGCTTATCAGAAGAATTCACACGTTAACTCACAGAAACTAATTTCTCAATTCTTTCAACAAAAAATGGTAAGATTAGCACCCACACAACACCAAAAAACTACACTTCTATAAATAAATAAATAAATAAGAATTCTGAACTCCTGGGTACCGTCAGTAAATCGCGTCTAAAGCATTCGGATCTCGACACTCGCCTGGGTAACACCATCATCAGAACAAGGAGCTGGCAAGCCTCGATCTCAGTTCCTTGTTCACTAAAATCCCCCACTGAACAATAGTCACGTTCTTCCAGCAGCACTTAACCTTCACTGACCTTGATATTTATTTTCCAATGCAGGATCTTGTTAACTTCATCGAGCTGTGTGTGACCTGGCAGTCTCTTCTTGTTTTTACGAGGATTACTTTTAAAGTAAAAAAATTGGGATGGCTATGGGTTCACCGCTTAGCACTGTCCTGGTGAACATTTACCTTGAGTGGGACTGACTCACAAACATCATCCCTCATCACATCACCTGGATTATATACGTCAACCTTGTCTTGATTGTATTAAATCTTTATAATTAGAAGCACTGATTCAAACTGCAGCCTCAATACACAGATACTCAGTAATAATAATAATAATAATAATAATAATAATAATAATAATAATAATAATAATAATAATAATAATAATAATATTATTATTATTATTATTATTATTATTATTATTATTATTATTATTATTATTATTATTATTATATACATATTCCAGACACCCGGGTTAAAAAAAATGCAGAAGGGAAGTATGAGGTAGTTGCAGGAATAAAAAGTGGCCGGTGCTTCGGGAGTGAGTTTGAGTGTCTGAGAGTATTTGATAAGTGGCAAAAAAAAGTGTCATGAGAGTGACAGGTAGCGAGGCTCATCAGGCTGATGGCTGGCCAAGCATCATGTTTCATGTTAAGTGTTGTAACAGTAACATAGGCCTTCCATCATTCCCATGGCTCCCAAATATCGTGTTTCATTTCACCAGAATAAAATACTAATTACGAGAGAGAGACCTTGCGACGACGTTTTGCTCCGTCCTGGATCACTCTCAAATCACAACCATGTTTCATGTTAAAGATTAAGACACATGTGCAACAGTTTGGTATCTTTATTGATGAAACGTTTCGCCTACACAGTAGGCTTCTTCAAGAGATACGTTTCACGAGTAAAGACACCCAACTGTTCCACATATGTTTTAATCTTCAGCTTGTCGGTATTTTATACCATTTCCAGAATATGTTATATGTTCACGTTACTGTACCAGTGACCTGATCTTCGTGGGTATTAGGGGGAGGGAGCTAAAGTCTGAGACGTGTCGATAGCTGATTGTACATTATATATGCAAAATGCTTGTGAATGACAGAACGAGTGTGGCTGGAACCGACGGCTGGCGGGTCCCTTTCTGTGATGTGTTGACAAAGCGAGTCATAGTGGAGGCTTGTTTAAGCGGTTATTAAACAAATCTTCTTTGTTAATGTTGCAGTTTGAAATTTCATTTGGGTTGTGATATATCCGCAATTCTAGCAAGGCAGTTGAATGAATGATGGTGAATGTATTTCCTTTTCTGGGTCATCCTACCTGTGGGAGACAGCCGATATTATTTTTTTTTCATATAACTTCAATGGGCAGTTTATTACAATATTTAAACTGATTTCAAACCCCATTTAATTTATTTTTATCAACATTTGTGTTGCACATCTTGCCTAGGAGTTTCACGTCGTTGTTAACGCAGTATTCAGTCACTTTGTACTTGTAATAATTCTTCATGTATGAGTGTATGAAACACTTAGACAGTCCTTCATGAATGAGTGAATAAAACGTTGAATCATTCAGGACTGGATGAGACGGTCGTGTAGTCTTTCTTCATTAAACGAGAACTGATTAATTAAGCGCTCTGAGTCCTTCAACATGTGCGATGTTTCTTTATGTGCGATGTTTCTTCGTGTGCGATGTTATATGTGCGATGTTTCTTCGTGTTCGATATTTCTTCGTGTGCGATGTTATATGTGCGATGTTTCTTCATGTGCGATGTTTCTTCGTGTGCGATGTTATATGTGCGATGTTTCTTCGTGTACGATGTTTTATGTGTGATGTTTCTCTATATGGTAGGTCTCTTGTTGTAATAAACAACAATGTGTTTTTATGGGACCAAAACTGAACATGTTTACAGTGACTTCTGACAAATACATTATATTCATAATCTCCACGACTACGGTGCTCTTCGCACCTACTCCTAGGTTGAGGGACTGATTACCTCATCTTCTGTACATAGTTCTACTGTCTTCAAGTTATGTCCTAGAATTTGTATTGATAAAGCCACTGGATGGCGAAACGTCTACAATAAAGATACCCAGATGTTGCACCTGTGTCTTAATCTCAAATACATTATAGTTAATACCATTAGATATGAAACCTAGCCGCTGGTGTAGTGGTATCATGCAAGATTCCCATTCTTGCGACCCGGGTTCGTTTCCCGGGCGGCGCACCAGGAGGTAGTAGGTTGGTAGACAGCAACCACCCAGGGAAGTACTACCGTCCTGCCAGATGACTGTGAAACAGAAACCTGTAACTGTTTTGCATGATGGTAGGATTGCTGGTTTCTTTTTCTGTCTCATAAACACGCTAGATAACAGGGATATCTTGCTCCTCCTACTTACACTTTGGTCACACTTCACAGACACGCACATGCATATATATATATACATACATCTAGGTTTTTCTCCTTTTTCTAAATAGCTCTTGTTCTTTTTTATTTCTTCTATTGTCCATGGGGAAGTGGAAAAGAATCTTTCCTCCGTAAGCCATGCGTGTCGTATGAGGCGACTAAAATGCCGGGAGCAATGGGCTAGTAACCCCTTCTCCTGTATACATTTACTAAAAAAGAGAAGAAGAAAAACTTTATAAAACTGGGATGCTTAAATGTGCGTGGATGTAGTGCGGATGACAAGAAACAGATGATTGCTGATGTTATGAATGAAAAGAAGTTGGATGTCCTGGCTCTAAGCGAAACAAAGCTGAAGGGGGTAGGAGAGTTTCAGTGGGGGGAAATAAATGGGATTAAATCTGGAGTATCTGAGAGAGTTAGAGCAAAGGAAGGGGTAGCAGTAATGTTAAATGATCAGTTATGGAAGGAGAAAAGAGAATATGAATGTGTAAATTCAAGAATTATGTGGATTAAAGTAAAGGTTGGATGCGAGAAGTGGGTCATAATAAGCGTGTATGCACCTGGAGAAGAGAGGAATGCAGAGGAGAGAGAGAGATTTTGGGAGATGTTAAGTGAATGTATAGGAGCCTTTGAACCAAGTGAGAGAGTAATTGTGGTAGGGGACCTGAATGCTAAAGTAGGAGAAACTTTTAGAGAGGGTGTGGTAGGTAAGTTTGGGGTGCCAGGTGTAAATGATAATGGGAGCCCTTTGATTGAACTTTGTATAGAAAGGGGTTTAGTTATAGGTAATACATATTTTAAGAAAAAGAGGATAA
This sequence comes from Cherax quadricarinatus, assembly GCF_038502225.1. Classification (NCBI taxonomy): domain Eukaryota; kingdom Metazoa; phylum Arthropoda; class Malacostraca; order Decapoda; family Parastacidae; genus Cherax; species Cherax quadricarinatus. The sequence continues at coordinate 36,826,751 of NC_091311.1, read as the reverse complement.
ATAAGTATACACGATATGATGTAGGGCGAAATGACAGTAGTTTGTTGGATTATGTATTGGTAGATAAAAGACTGTTGAGTAGACTTCAGGATGTACATGTTTATAGAGGGGCCACAGATATATCAGATCACTTTCTAGTTGTAGCTACACTGAGAGTAAAAGGTAGATGGGATACAAGGAGAATAGAAGCATCAGGGAAGAGAGAGGTGAAGGTTTATAAACTAAAAGAGGAGGCAGTTAGGGTAAGATATAAACAGCTATTGGAGGATAGATGGGCTAATGAGAGCATAGGCAATGGGGTCGAAGAGGTATGGGGTAGGTTTAAAAATGTAGTGTTAGAGTGTTCAGCAGAAGTTGTGGTTACAGGAAAGTGGGTGCAGGAGGGAAGGGGAGCGATTGGTGGAATGATGATGTAAAGAGAGTAGTAAGGGAGAAAAAGTTAGCATATGAGAAGTTTTTACAAAGTAGAAGTGATGCAAGGAGGGAAGAGTATATGGAGAAAAAGAGAGAGGTTAAGAGAGTGGTGAAGCAATGTAAAAAGAGAGCAAATGAGAGAGTGGGTGAGATGTTATCAACAAATTTTGTTAAAAATAAGAAAAAGTTTTGGAGTGAGATTAACAAGTTAAGAATGCCTAGAGAACAAATGGATTTGTCAGTTAAAAATAGGAGAGGAGAGTTATTAAATGGAGAGTTAGAGGTATTGGGAAGATGGAGGGAATATTTTGAGGAATTGTTAAATGTTGATGAAGATAGGGAAGCTGTGATTTCGTGTATAGGGCAAGGAGGAGTAACATCTTGTAGGAGTGAGGAAGAGCCAGTTGTGAGTGTGAGGGAAGTTCGTGAGGCAGTAGGTAAAATGAAAGGGGGTAAGGCAGCCGGGATTGATGGGATAAAGATAGAAATGTTAAAAGCAGGTGGGGATATAGTTTTGGAGTGGTTGGTGCAATTATTTAATAAATGTATGGAAGAGGGTAAGGTACCTAGTGATTGGCAGAGAGCATGCATAGTTCCTTTGTATAAAGGCAAAGGGGATAAAAGAGAGTGCAAAAATTATAGGGGGATAAGTCTGTTGAGTGTACCTGGTAAAGTGTATGGTAGAGTTATAATTGAAAGAATTAAGAGTAAGACAGAGAATAGGATAGCAGATGAACAAGGAGGCTTTAGGAAAGGTAGGGGGTGTGTGGACCAGGTGTTTACAGTGAAACATATAAGTGAACAGTATTTGGATAAGGCTAAAGAGGTCTTTGTGGCATTTATGGATTTGGAAAAGGCGTATGACAGGGTGGATAGGGGGGCAATGTGGCAGATGTTGCAAGTGTATGGTGTAGGAGGTAGGTTACTGAAAGCAGTGAAGAGTTTTTACGAGGATAGTGAGGCTCAAGTTAGAGTATGTAGGAAAGAGGGAAATTTTTTCCCAGTAAAAGTAGGCCTTAGACAAGGATGTGTGATGTCACCGTGGTTGTTTAATATATTTATAGATGGGGTTGTAAGAGAAGTAAATGCGAGGGTCTTGGCAAGAGGTGTGGAGTTAAAAGATAAAGAATCACACACAAAGTGGGAGTTGTCACAGCTGCTCTTTGCTGATGACACTGTGCTTTTGGGAGATTCTGAAGAGAAGCTGCAGAGATTGGTGGATGAATTTGGTAGGGTGTGCAAAAGAAGAAAATTAAAGGTGAATACAGGAAAGAGTAAGGTTATGAGGATAACAAAAAGATTAGGTGATGAAAGATTGAATATCAGATTGGAGGGAGAGAGTATGGAGGAGGTGAACGTATTCAGATATTTGGGAGTGGACGTGTCAGCGGATGGGTCTATGAAAGATGAGGTGAATCATAGAATTGATGAGGGAAAAAGAGTGAGTGGTGCACTTAGGAGTCTGTGGAGACAAAGAACTTTGTCCTTGGAGGCAAAGAGGGGAATGTATGAGAGTATAGTTTTACCAACGCTCTTATATGGGTGTGAAGCGTGGGTGATGAATGTTGCAGCGAGGAGAAGGCTGGAGGCAGTGGAGATGTCATGTCTGAGGGCAATGTGTGGTGTGAATATAATGCAGAGAATTCGTAGTTTGGAAGTTAGGAGGAGGTGCGGGATTACCAAAACTGTTGTCCAGAGGGCTGAGGAAGGGTTGTTGAGGTGGTTCGGACATGTAGAGAGAATGGAGCGAAACAGAATGACTTCAAGAGTGTATCAGTCTGTAGTGGAAGGAAGGCGGGGTAGGGGTCGGCCTAGGAAGGGTTGGAGGGAGGGGGTAAAGGAGGTTTTGTGTGCGAGGGGCTTGGACTTCCAGCAGGCATGCGTGAGCGTGTTTGATAGGAGTGAATGGAGACAAATGGTTTTTAATACTTGACGTGCTGTTGGAGTGTGAGCAAAGTAACATTTATGAAGGGATTCAGGGAAACCGGCAGGCCGGACTTGAGTCCTGGAGATGGGAAGTACAGTGCCTGCACTCTGAAGGAGGGGTGTTAATGTTGCAGTTTAAAAACTGTAGTGTAAAGCACCCTTCTGGCAAGACAGTGATGGAGTGAATGATGGTGAAAGTTTTTCTTTTTCGGGCCACCCTGCCTTGGTGGGAATCGGCCAGTGTGATAATAAAAAAAAAATAAAAATGAAACCTAGCAATTTAGCTGTGAAACCCAGCAGTTTATGTAGCAAACCTAGCATCCTGGTTATGAAACCTAGCATTCTGTGGACTTTGTTGATCGCTAACAGTCACAGTTGTAAAAGACTGGCATTGCTTTCCTGACAGTTAAGTCCAATCTTAATAAAAATCAATTAAAAACTGCGACTAATGAGTGACTAAGGAAGGTGAAGGTAACTAGGACTGAGAGTAGTTCAGGTGACGGTGACACGTCATGCAGTGTTAATCAAATTACGAGCAGATAGTAGAGCTCTATCCCCCCCTTCCTTTTACCACTCTCCTTCTTGCCTATCCCTTACTATTTATCTTCTGCTCTTATTTTCCATCGCCTATGCTTTCCCCCTTCCCTTCTCCCCTCTTCTTTGTCGCCTTCCATTCTATTTCTTCGCCCCTCCTATGCTCCCGTTATTTCTACTCTCACGCCCATCCTGTTCTGTCCTCTCCTCCTCCTCCTCTTTTACCTTCACTTGTATGCCTTCCCTATCTATCCCCTTCGTTTCTATTCGCTCCTTGGTCATCACATCACGGTCGATCCCCAGCAATCACGCGAGCCGGAGTGGAACTTGTGTCTGCCTGAGAGGTATTGTCTCCAAGCTCGATATGTGTCGCTCCGCTGATGATCATCCCTCCAAACTCTTTCCACATTCGTGGCATACGTGTGATATACCTGAAACATTCCTGTGGCATACCTGTAACATGCCTGTAATATACCTCCAACATACCTGTGACATACCAGTAAGATGCTTGTGACATACTTTGGGGCATATCTATGACCACTTTCGAGGGGTATTTCCACTCTGACAATCTGGCCTGGGTCCACGTTGCCTCGTTGACTCAATATCCACTCACATTCCTTCAACACTGAAGCTTGTAAATGCCCAGGTTGTGCTCTCTGATTCCCCAGCGAAGGAAACTAAAGCTACCCTTCCCTCTAGTTGAATCACACCTGATTGCATCATATTTCCATATTCTTCCACATTATTTTTTTTATATTTACTGAGAGCATATCTTGTACAGACAGACATAATACATATATATATATATATATATATATATATATATATATATATATATATATATATATATATATATATATATATATATAAAACTGTTGAGAGCAATAAGTACATACATTATTAGTAGATATCCCATAAAGGAGACCTTTAATTGGTTGTCTGAATTTTTTTTTTTTTTTTTTTTTTTTTTTTTTGTCGTCCTTCAAATTTTCGTTTTTATTTATTTCATTCATAAAACGAGAAGGCGTAATTTTAACGCTGGTGTACGGTAACTAGGACAAGATTCATGCAACTACTAATGTACAGGTATCCTACGACCAAAGTTGAAGAACCCATGATTTCTTTCTCTTCCCAAAATATAAAAATGGTACTCAAGGGGACGCGTTTTAGTGATGTGGAGGAGATTCAAGCAGGCCATGGTAGACACTGTTGGAAAACCAGAGTTCCAGAAATGTCTGGAGAAGTGGCAGAGGCGCTGGAATCAGTGTTTAGCTTCCCAAGAAAAGTACTTCCATGTTGACTTCAACTAGGTGATTAGGTAAGCTTATATATATAAATACACACACGCACGCACGCACACACACACACACACACACACACACACACACACACACACACACACACACACACATATATAAATAATATATATATATATATATATATATATATATATATATATATATATATATATATATATATATATATATATATATATATATATATATATATATATATATATATATATATATGAGACATTGTGAGAACATTTTAGTAGCTCCTTGTGTAAACGGTTTAATATTTAATGAGTGATGCATCTCTTGGACAGGATATTACCCATTAAATTCAGTTTGTGTTCCGGCACATTAGTCAAAGTACTAAATTAATTTATAAAATTTGCATTTACTGGAATCCGTGCAATAACTCAAGAATGCCTCTTCCGATCGACTTCAAATTTTCAGCCTTGATGTTTTCCAGAATGCCAGGTTCAGGTTGTTACTGAAACTTCACAACTTCAGAATTTCCCAGTTGTATTAAATAATAATATTGATTGTCATTTAAACATAAAGGATGCATCGTCCGGTCGACTTCAAACTGTTAACATTGATACATTCCATCAGATGGAAGATACCGTGTAAGTTTACACTGTTTAGGTGCAAATTTGAATTTTTACTAACATTGTTAAAAACTTGGAATCACTGGATTCAGATTAATTACTGGAGAACGTCTTTTCTGGTAGGGTTCAAACTTGCAGTGTCGGTGGGCTTTTTCAAAAGAAAGTTTGGCTTTACTTTGAGCTGCGTTAATTTTAGTTTGCCGATTTTGTTATATAAACTGTATCGAGTTAGCATCACTAGCTGAGTACAGATTAAAGCATGTAGGTACGTACTCTCTCTCTCTCTCTCTGTCTCTGTCTCTCTCTCTCTCTCTCTCTCTCTCTCTCTCTCTCTCTCTCTCTCTCTCTCTCTCTCTCTCTCTCTCTCTCTCTCTAAAGTCCTCTATTAGCAAGACATCAGCGAGTTATCCATACTAAGTTTGGAAGGTGAATATCCAGTGACAGCCACGACACGAGAGGAAATGAAACACACGCGGTGTTGCAAGTAGTGGTGGTGGTGGTGGTGGTGGTGGTGGTGGTGGTGGTGGTGGTGGTGGTGGTAGTGGTGGTGGTAGTAGTGGTGGTCGTGGTGGTGGTCGTGGTGGTAGTGGTGGTGATGGACGTGGTGGTCGTGGTCGTGGTGGTCGTCGTCGTGGCGGCGGTGGCGGTGGTGGTGGTGGCGATGGCGGTGGTGGTGGTTGCGGTGGCGGTGATGGTGACAGTGGAAGGGGAGGGGTGATGACATAGGCATGTAACAGTAATGGTGTGACCATAGTGTGGTGATGAGGTAGTGATAGTGTGGTGTTAGACATAGCTCTGATGTAGACAATTTAGACCAAGTTCTTCCCTCCGTCTCTCCCTCTCTCCCCCCGTGCAGTAATCAAAGACTTGCATGCAAATCAATTAATGGCTTGTACTCGATATTTTACCTGTATTTACCTGTCGATTACCCTCTCTACGATGGAATTTTCGTTTTTAAGGGTCTTCAACTGAGCACCTTCCCAGTTGATTGCGTGGCTAGAACTGTTAATGTGTTGGAAGAGTGCCGGACTCTCCTGGCAGAACCTGAACATTTGTGTTCTGTTATTTGTATTAGAAGAGTTTTGCGCTGTTCAAAGTTGAAAATAAAAGGTTCGAACATTTTTTTTTCGGTTTGTTGATACCTAAAATTGCGTGCATCAACTGCACTAAAATCACATACTGTAAAATACAAAAAAAAACGTATAACACAGTTTATCTAAGAACAAATTTAACATATATATCTGTATATCATTAATACGTTGTTGCTAAGGCTGATTTCCACTGAAAAAATACCAACCATTATTATACGGAGGGAGAAAAAGCACACAGCTGCTAAGAACTTTACTGGGACGTTTCGCCTGTGGAATAAGTTTCTCCAGTCACAAGTAATGTCTCAGTAAGTTCCTCTCACTATGTGTATTTTTCTTTTTCTTCCACTTGTACGCTCGATTTGTTTGTCGAAACAGCTCTTGTGGACACAGCTGTTGGGACACAGATACGGATGTGGGGACATAGACACAGTTGTGTGGACAGACACGGGTGTATAAGCAAATTTGTCCCTCTAGAAATAATTCGTAATTGATCCACACTTCGGAAAGGATATTTCAGGTCCATACTGAACCATTATCAGTCACAAGTGACCTGTTGCTTGTGTATTGTTCCAGATACGGCATTATGGTTTTTTGTTTCTCGAAATTAAGCTTTATCGAATAAATGAACACTTGTTTTGCACACTTGGGCCTCTGTCCACACAGCTGTCGGCGCTACGCCTGCCTGAGTTACACCTATAGCAGTTACACCTGCGAATAGAGGTGTTTCCGTCTGCTCTAACAACTGCTCTGTGTTCCCTCCCTGACTTACAGTAACCTGTGGCGTGTCTCTGTCAGGTGAAACTCTTCTGGGACCATCATTAAGCCCTTAACTGTTCCCCTGGCAATACTTGACGACTCATGTAGCAGCTAGCCAACTTACTCTCCTTGACTTCTCCCTGACTTCTCCTTGACTTCTTGACTTCTCCCTGACTTGCATTAACTTGGATCGTGTTTCGTTAAGTGACTTAATTTCACCTCTGATTGTTTTCGCTTTTCCTTGTCAGCGTCTTGATGCTGGTGAGGGGCTCTTGATCCACGCATCATCATGAGCGTAATACTAACACGTAGTCTTCCTGTGTGCACACAGGGTGGCGAGAACGGGTTCCTTTCTCCCGGCAGCCTCCGACACTCCCTCGCTGACGACGCGTGTTCGGAGATCCTACGACTAGACCAGAGGGACGCCGACGACCACAAACATACGACTCTCTCCAGGCTTGTCTCCACACTCCAGGTGGGTCTAGGTCAGCATGTTCATGTCGGGTGAGTCCAGAACAGGTAGGTAGGTAAGTCCGGATCAGGTCGGTCCAGATCAGTTCGGTGCAGATCATATTATGCAGTCTTTTACTTTCATCTTTCTAATGTCACTGTTGTGGTAGGTTTGATGTCGTCTTCACTCTGCCAGCAATATCGTTTCCAAATTGCATTTTCTCCCTCCATCCTTCTTCTTAGATGTTTATTTCTGGCTCGTGTAACTCTCACTTTTCTCTTTCCATCCATGTTCTAAAGTGTTAATTTCTGGCTCTTCTGACTGTTTCTTTCTTTTATGGCTCTGACTGAGTTATATTACCACATGCTACAATTCGGTCGCAGCTGAAAGTTTCTAAATCATGATTTTGTACCACAATATCTGTCAGCACCTGTTGTTTTAACATTTCGAACTACTGGTTAAGCTGTAAATGAGTGTCTGATACAGCAATATTGTGCCGTGTATGCCTGCATCCTCCCCTATATTCAGTAGATATAAATCAGGCTGTCTCTACCCAGCAGACTGTCCATACCAAACAGGCTGTACCTACCCAGCAGGCTGTACATACTCTTCCCTCTTCACCCTGCTTCCCTTATGCCCTTCCCCTCCTCATCTGGGACACATATCTCTGGTCGATAATCATTCTCTCCATCGATTACCCCCACTCATGCAACTGCCCCTTTCACCGCTCTTGTAATTCCCCCTTCCCCTCCCATTATATATTATTGCTCAGAGGAAGACTGTAGCTTGTTTAGCTTCATTTAAGGTGGTTATGGCACAGGTCTGCTAATTTTACACTAGTTTCTCATTCACTATACTTGAATAATAATAATAATAATAATAATAATAATAATAATAATAATAATAATAATAATAAGAAGAAGAAGAAGAAGAAGAAGAAGAAGAAGAAGAAAGAAGAAAAAGAGGAGGAAGAAGAATAATTAGGTAAACCAATAGTCAAACAGAGTAGCCTGTTTCCATTGAGGGTTCTTTCCTGGTCCTTCCCCAGGATGCAACCCACAGCAGTCAACTAACTTCAGGTATCTATATACGGTTAGACACCAGGTTCAACAGATGTTTGGAGGCCTTTCCCAGGAGAGGACCGTGTCTACCAGGAGAGGACCGTGTTTACCAGGAGAAGACCGTGTCTACCAGGAGAGGACCGTGTCTCAGGAGAGGATCGTGTCTACCAGGAGAGGACCGTGTCTACCAGAAAAGAACCGTGTCTATCAGGAGAGGACCGTGTCTACCAGGAGAGCACCGTGTCTACCAGGAGAGAACCGTGTCTGCCAGGAGATGACCGTGTCTACCAGGAGATGACCGTGTCTACCAGGAGAGGATTATGTCTACCAGGAAGGCTTTAACCTTGAACACCATGATGAACCGGTCTGAGACGCTTTTCTTTTTCTAATGACTTTGAGTTTGTCTCTCTACGATCTACGTTGCTGACCATTACTCCCGAACAGTCATTCGTTTTAATATATTTTCGTTACTGTAAAGGAGGTTAAGATAAATTATTTTATGCTGATTAATCTAAATTTACTAACATTGACCCGACAATGATCAAATGACAGGCCAGGACACCAGTACTCACAGTAGGTGGCCAGGCCACCAGTACTCACAGTAGGGGACCAGGCCACCAGTACTTACAGTAGGTGGCCAGGTCACCAGTAGTCACAGTAGGTGGCCAGACCACCAGTAGTCACAGTAGGTGGCCAAGACCCATGTACTCACAGTAGGTAGCCAGGCCACCAGTACTCACAGTAGGTGGCCAGGCCACCAGTAGTCACAGTAGATGGCCAGGCCATCAGTAGTCACAGTAGGTGGCCAAGACCCAAGTACTCACAGTAGGTGGCCAGGCCACAAGTACTCACAGTACGTGGCCAGGCTACCTTTAGTCACAGTAAGTGGCCAGTTTCTTTAGTCACAGTAGGTGGCCAAGACCCAAGTACTCACAGTAGGTGGCCAGGACACAAATATTCATAGTAGGCGGCCAGGACACAAATATTCATAATAGGTGGCCAGGACACAAATATTCACAGTAGGTGACCAGGACACAAGTACTCGCAGTAAACTTCTCATAATATTACTGAGGGAGGGGGATACTTTGATGGTTAATGAGGTTTACAACCTATCTACTACTGGGTCATCACCAATCAAGAACACTTTAATCTCTTTACAGGATTATCCTGGAGTCCTAACCCTTCGGTGTAATAAACCAGGCAAAAATCTTTCTCTTACCCGGTCTGTGCAATATTTGAGTTACTGCTGTGAATATTGTGTTGGAGACGCTGGTGTTCTGTGAGGCGAGGCTGGCAATATAGTGCAGCTGTGACTCTCAACATCTTCATATCTCTCATTTTAACTAAGTTTTTAGTCAGGCTTTGCATATATAGTATATAAAACGTTTACAGTAGTCTCCAAAACACACAGTTCCTTCACACACCAAGAGCCGAAGTGTCTGATTTTGCTGGATTTTCCTAGAGTCAGTCTCCTAAGGGTAAGATTAAATACTTAAGTGCTTTGTCTTTGCCCATAATATCCGTGTAAGCAAGTTTATTCAGGTACAGTTACTCATAAATGCAGCCAAATAAATTATCATACATAGCAGCACATGTATAGATTACCTAGGATAGCCCCAAAAAAGTCAAAGTGACTTATTTCCATTTGGGTCCTTGTGTGCTCTCAAGACCATAGTGAAAAATAATATGTTATGTACCCAGTACTTACATAAAAATTTACTGAGTGATGTTTCACCCCACTACGAAGATTAACATGATTTTATTTAATTTAAATAACCCGACAAAGCCAAGCTCATCAGAATGTTCATCTCCAATATAGCAGAGTTTTTAAAGTTTGGGTAGATTCATGCCATGGAGAACACCAGCCATACAACCCTAGCTCTAAGTCACTGCTTCTCCTGCAACCGCTAGCCCGGCACCGAAGCAGCTTTAAAATGTAGTTAGAAAAGACATGTTTCCTCAATAAATGTCTCAGTACTCTATACTTGTAGGTGTTAATGACCAGTTTTGACGACGGACCGAAGCAGCCACATCTCTATTACTCCCTTCGAGGCCCATATGAACTGGCCGCAGGCAAACTGACGTATGAACTACAGTCCGGGTGGTCAGGTACTGGCTTTAGATGCCTGTCCAGTGCCTTCTTGAAGACAGTCAGGAGTTTATTGGTAATCCCCCTTATGTATGCTGGGAGGCAGTTAAACAGTCTTGGGTCCATGATACTTATTGTATTGTCTCTCAGTATACTCGTGGCGCCCCTGCTTCTCAGTGGGGAAATGTTGCATCTCCTGCCGAATCTTTTCCTTTCATAGTGAGTGATTTTCGTGTGAAAGTTTGGTACTAATCCCTCTAGGATTTTCCAAGTGTATATTATCATGTATCTCTCTCGCCTGCATTCCAGGGAATGCAAATCAAAGGACTTCAACCGTTCCCAGTAATTTAGGTGCTTTATCGTACTTATGTGTGCCGTGAAAATTCATTGTACACTCTCCAGGTCAGCAATTTCGCCTGCCTTGAAGGGGGCAGTTAGTGTACAGCAGTATTCTAGACTAGAGAGAACAAGCGATTTGATGAGAATCATCATGGGCTTGGCGTCCCTAGTTTTGAAGATTCTCATTATCCATCCTATCTTTTTTCTAGCAGATGCGGTAGATACATTGCTGTGGTCTTTGAAGGTGAGATCCTCTGACGTTATCACTCCCAGGTCCTTCACATTACTTTCTCGCTCTATTATATGGTTAGAATTTGTTGTATACCCTGATGCAGTTTTAATTTCCTCACGTTTTCCATATCTGAGTAGTTGAAATTTCTCTTCAATGAACTTTATAGTTTTGAGTGGCCCATTTGGAGATTTGTACCCTTCTCGTACAACACTGATCCTTTTTCAGAATCCAGTGACTGGTTATTTGATGAGAATGCGTGTCAGGACATTGCTCCTGACGAATAAATTACCGTCTTTGTATTAGTATTAATGAAGCCACTCGAGGTGAAACATATTTTTATTAAATGCCTTCAGCTGTGTTTCGCCATTCATATTCTGTTAGTATCACCATACATAGGCTCCAACCTCATAGGATGATTTTCCTATCATACTCCAACACTCGTGGTGAGTTTTAGGAAAAGGGGAGATGAAATCAGCGGATTTACTATCACAGGTACTGTCGTGTTTGATGAATCTGTAGCAGGTGTAAGTCAGCACAAAACCAGCATGTCGGGCACTATGTGGTAACCCTGGGTGGAAACGTGCCCATCCACACCCTATATTCTTTTACTTGCAGAAGGAGGAGTAAAATTGCAAGATATTGCAGGAAGGGTCCTTGTTATCCATTCCCAAGAGAGCCTCCAGTGTGGTGCGGCAGGAAGCCCGGACCAAGATAATCATGAAGGCAGCCATCCAGTCGAGTCTCCATACAATATTCTCTTCACGAGATGAAAAAAAAAAAGTCATTCATTGACAATATGATGGTGAAGGTCTTTTAATTACCAGATTACTTCCCATTCTTTAAGCGGCATATGACCCCATCGAGCTTACTCTTCCACCCCTCCGCCCCCCATAATATTTATGGCGGCAGACACAATTGTTGTGGTGAGTTCTTGGCCCGGTCAGGTAACTTGAGCGTGCTACACCATAGAAAAAACGTTGTAAAGACAAACTGATAAAAAGATACTATATCAGAATGAAAACATTTATAGCAACAAGCAAGTTGTGTCTCGCCCAACACCACAGCTGCCTCCTTACATTCTATTCTTCCTTGTCGGAGTTCATAGGTTCAAACTTATAGCATTACACATTTGTGTCAAAGAATATGTGTGATATATGTGAGAGATACAGCAGGATTTATAAAAAAAAATGGAGATCTTCGAGCCCTGATCTTGTCAACAAAATCTTATAGGAATTTGGGTCGAATATACCAGCAGTTTCCTTACTTAGAATATCTTAGCAAGGAGGTTAGACAGATATATTGGGTATGACAAGGACCTGCCTGACGTGAGCCAATAGATTTACTGAAGTACTGTTATAAAGCCCTTAACCCCCCCCCCACCACAGAAACCTTAAACCCCCATCTGAACACCTGCCACGCCCTTCCTATTTTAACTAGCATTTCCCTCCTCTAACACACTTTTTCTTGCAAACTCGTACTCATTCCGCGACAGTTAAATTTTCCCAATTCCAAAATTCCCCTCCAGCTTATAGGAAGTAACCCCCTCCACTCACTCTTTCCCATCACAAGAGTGGTGTTCGTGGCTCAGTTCGCAGAGTCCTCAGGGACCGGAGATAGCTTCCCGGCACCGGTGAAGTGTTAATAATAATAATAATAATAATAATAATAATAATAATAATAATAATAATAATAATAATAATACCTTGTACTTGCGGTCCCTGTTCACCTAGCAGTCACTAGGCACCCGGGTGTTAGTCGACTGTTGTGGGTCGCATCCTAAGAACCTCAATGGAAATAAGAGTTCCCAATAACGAACTGACTTTATTGGGTTAACCTGGGTGGCTAATCCTTTGGGTTGAAAATCCCAACAAAATCTTATCTTACTTCCCTCTCCGGGATGCCACATAGGACCCGGTTTCGATTCCCTGACACGGAAAAAACATAGGACCCGGTTTCGATTCCCTGACACGGAAAAACATACGGGCAAGTTTCCTCGCACCCCTGCTGCTCCTGCCCTCCTAGCCTGTCGCCCCTGCCCTCCTAGCCTGTCGCCCCTGCCCATCTAGCTGTAAAAATGGGTATCTGTGTATTAGCCGACTGTTGTGAGTCGTACCCAAGGGAAAAAATGTTAGAAAGCTCCAGTCCCGGAATGTTTTCTTTGTAAGAAAATACTCCAGTTCTGTATATTAGAAACTCTAGTAGTTACTGGAAGATAGCAAGTGCTTAGTAAAAGATGTATGTGTGCCTAATAATGTTGATTAAAATGCTCCGTCTCTCTTCGCTCACACTACAGCAATTAGTTACTGTAGCGTGGGCGAAGTTGCTGCCAGTAGGCTGCTGACTGACTAGCAACTTACAGTATAACCAACAGCCTATTATCTAGTAGAATAATATCTAACCAGCAGCCTACTATCTGATTAGTAGCCCTACTATCCAACTAGCAGGCTATCTAACGACAAACGTGGAAAAGAACACTTGTGTATAGTTTAGGACATTTATTAAACGCAACGTTTCGACACGAGTGGCTTCATCAGTCCAAATGATGAACCTACCCTAATAAATGTCCTGAACAGTACACGAGTGATCTTTGCCACGCTACAGCAGCCAAGTACCGCACAAAAGTTAACCTGTGTCTCTATCTCACTGCCCACACATCAGCTACTACGGGCGTGGGTGACGAGCAGAAGGCGACGGGAGGAGGAGCGACCTGACAGCTTCCTGGAGAAGATGGCAATGGCGGGGCAGGTGCGGGAGGCAGATGACACCAACCACACCTTCTGCTGCGGCGCTCTCAAGGGCTACTTCGCAATTGATACAACCAAACCTGCGCACTACAAGGTGAGGGGGACGGAGGTGATGACGAGGGTGGTAGAGACGGTGTAAGAAGATGGGATGGGAGATGATGGAGGGAGAAAATGAAAGAATGAGTAAGGGTCGAGAGAGAGAGGGAAGGAAGGGGCAAAGAAAGAAGGGAAGCAGGATATATATATATATATATATATATATATATATATATTTATGTATATATGTATATATATATATATATATATGTATATATATATATATGTATATATATATATATATATGTATATATGTGTGTGTGTGTGTGTGTGTACTCGCCTAATTGTACTCACCTAATTGTGGTTGCAGGGGTCGAGACTCAGCTCCTGGCCCCGCCTCTTCACTGATCGCTACTGGGTCCTCTCTCTCTCTTCTTCCTGAGCTTTGTCATACCTCTTCTTAAAACTATGTATGGTTCCTGCCTCCACTACTTCACTTGCTAGGCTATTCCACTTGCTGACAACTCTATGACTGAAGAAATACTTCCTAACGTCCCTGTGACTCGTCTGAGTCTTCAGCTTCCAGTTGTGACCCCTTGTCCCTGTGTCCCCTCTCTGGAACATCCTATCTCTGTCCACCTTGTCTATTCCCCGCAGTATCTTGTATGTCGTTATCATGTCTCCCCTGACCCTTCTGTCCTCCAGTGTCGTCAGTCCGATTTCCCTTAACCTTTCCTCGTACGACATTCCCTTGAGCTCTGGGACTAGCCTTGTTGCAAATCTTTGTACTTTCTCTAACTTCCTGGCGTGCTTGACCAGGTGTGGGTTCCAGACTGGTGCTGCATACTCCAGTATGGGCCTAACATACACAGTGTACAGTGTCTTGAACGATTCCTTATTAAGGTATCGGAACGCTATTCTCAGGTTTGCCAGGCGCCCGTATGCTGCAGCGGTTATTTGGTTGATGTGTGCCTCCGGTGATGTGCTCGGTGTTATGGTCACCCCAAGGTCTTTCTCCCTGAGTGAGGTCTGTAGTCTTTGTCCACCTAGCCTATACTCTGTCTGCGGTCTTCTTTGCCCCTCCCCAATCTTCATGACTTTGCATTTGTCTGGATTGAATTCGAGAAGCCAGTTACTGGACCACATGTCCAGCCTGTCCAGGTCTCTTTGCAGTCCTGCCTCATCCTCGTCCGATTTAATTCTTCTCATCAACTTCACGTCATCTGCGAACAGGGACACTTCAGAGTCTATTCCTTCCATCATGTCGTTCACATATATCAAAAATAGCACTGGTCCTAGAACTGACCCCTGTGGGACCCCGCTCGTAACAGGCGCCCACTGTGATACCTCTTCACGTACCATGACTCGTTGCTGCCTCCCTGTCAGGTATTCCCTTATCCATTGCAGTGCCCTCCCTTTTACATGCGCCTGATCCTCCAGCTTCTGCACTGATCTCTTGTGGGGAACTGTGTCAAAGGCCTTCCTGCAGTCTAGGAAAACGCAATCTACCCACCCCTCTCTCTCGTGTCTTAATTCTGTTACCTTGTCATAAAACTCCAGGAGGTTTGTGATACAAGATTTGCCTTCCATGAACCTATGCTGGTTTTCATTTATAATCTTGTTCCTTTCCAGGTGTTCGACACTCTCCTCCTGATAATCTTCTCCATGACTTTGCACACAATACATGTCAGAGACACAGGTCTGTAGTTTAGTGCCTCGTTTCTGTTTCCTTTCTTAAATATGGGGACTACATTAGCTGTCTTCCATTTATCAGGTAGTTGCCCAGTTTCAAGGGATGTGTTGAAGATTGTTGTTAGAGGCACGCACAGCATCTCTGCTCCTTCTCTAAGGACCCATGGGGAGATGTTGTCCGGTCCCATCGCCTTTGAGGTGTCAAGGTCACTTAAGAGCTTCTTCACCTCCTCCTCAGTTGTTCGTATGTCATCCAACACTTGTTGGTATATTCCCTCTTGATGTTCCCTTCTGTGCTGTCTTCCCACAGCCCTTCCTGTGTCTACTGTAAAAACTTCCTTAAATCTCCTGTTCAGCTCCTCACATACCTCCTGATCATTTCTTGTGAGTTCTCCACCTTCTGTCCTTAATCTGATCACCTGGTCTTTGACTGTTGTCTTCCTCCTGATGTGGCTATACAACAGTTTCGGGTCAGTCTTGATTCTCGATGCTATGTCATTTTCATACTGTCGCTGGGCCTCCCTCCTTACCTGTGCGTACTCATCCCTGGCTCTGCGACTGATCTCCCTATTTTCGTGTGTTCTCTGCCTTCTGTACTTTTTCCATTCTCTATTGCACTTTGTTTTTGCCTCCTTACACCGTCGGGTAAACCAGGGGCTCGTTCTGGTCTTCCCGTTGTTACTGTTGCCCTTGGGAATAAACCTTTCCACTGCCTCCTTGCATTTTGTTGTTACATATTCCATCATTTCATTTACTGGCTTTCCTGCCAGTTCTCTGTCCCACTGGACCTCCCGCAAGAAGTTCTTAAACCCTATGTAGTCCCCTCTTTTATAGTCAGGCTTTTCCCATTCAACTCCTGTTATTCTCTCCACTTGCAGCTCTACTATGTATTCAAAGCACAGAACCACGTGGTCGCTAGCTCCTAGGGGACTCTCATACTTGATGTCCTCAATGTCTGAGCTGCCCAGGGTGAACACAAGGTCCAATCTTGCTGGTTCATCCTCCCCTCTCACTCTGGTAGTGTCCTTAACATGTTGGTGCATGAGGTTTTCCAGCACCACGTCCAACATCCTGGCTGTGTGTGTGTGTGTGTGTATGTATATATACACTAGTATATAATACAAAGAGAGAGAGAAAACGGAAAAAAAAATTAATAGATCTCCTCGCTAATTCGTACACACTATATATACCCTTATAGAGATATTTCTTTCAGCGTGTAGAGTTTACTTTAATCCCTAGTTTAGGAATGGAAGTAGTTTAGTGATTCAAGTACTCTTGTCTGGTGGGCTGGATAGGTTACCTTGTACCCTTGATGATCCTCGTGTAGTTGATTGGCTTAAAATCCCATTAACCAACCTTCGCATATCATTATAAATGTCGGCTCAAAAAATTCTTTCAGTGGTTTACTGGTCTCTTACACTTTAGCTTACATGTTGTCTAGTTGTTGCTTGTAGTGACCAATTCAGTCCAAACGTTTCTGAATCCGTTCTTATTAATCCCGAATCCGTTCTCAGTTATTTTCTTCTTGGCAGTTTCTATTATTGGCATCTAAAACATTATAAACAACTTCTAAATCCTTTTCCCGTATCCTTGTTTATTTTGGAAATTAATAATCCTCATGTAAACAAAATTTCATAATTAAAAATCCTCTGACATTATCACAATTCTTTTCAGTTAATATTTATAGAAACTATAAAAAATCCTCAGGAATCATCTTTCCGTTCACGTTCTTCCTTGCAATTAATTCTCATACATGCTAAATCCTAAAACTCTAATTAATCTCACCGGACACAGTGAATGCTCGTGACATTGAATCCCCTTCCAGAGGTA
Source organism: Cherax quadricarinatus (assembly GCF_038502225.1). Classification (NCBI taxonomy): domain Eukaryota; kingdom Metazoa; phylum Arthropoda; class Malacostraca; order Decapoda; family Parastacidae; genus Cherax; species Cherax quadricarinatus. Next base: position 36,809,662 of record NC_091311.1, on the reverse strand, counting down.
GTCTGTTGGGTTTGAAGCCTATCGACTGCACTGAGGGCATTATGGATGCAATTCGCTTACATCAACAGTGTTGCAACACTTAAAATAGAGCTGAAAGTCAATTTTCCGTGTTTATATACTGAGAGATATCTCTCGTTGGAGAATACGCTGATAAACACCTGTCCATTTATATACATTCACAGGTACGCACCACTTGGTGTGTATAAATTGAGAGATACACAACCCTAGGTGTATATGAAGAATGCATATCTCGATGTATGCGAAATGCAAACCTCTCTGTGAGAGATACACACCTGTCGATGTGTATACCATGAGAGATACAGACCAGTCGGTGTATATACCGAGGGATACATATCTTAGTATACATACACTGAAATATAGACGTCTTGGTTTCTAAAAATGCATATCACTCGTATTGAGAGGTACATAAAAGACCAGACGAAATGGCTTTTTGGGGATTTTCCTGTGTTACTAACCCTCAGGGTTAGTAATATGCATAAAATCTACCTCTCGGTATATATACCTGGAGTGGTACACACCCCTCGGTATATATGCTCTGTCCGATATGGTAAGTATAACAAAAACTTTCTCCTAGAATGTACAAAAAAGAAAGATGTAATCCCAGAGATGAATCCATATCTTGTAATTTTAGAAAATATAACCTGACTTTAACCGTCTATGATTCCATTAGACACTTTTGTGCAACTCTTGGATGTCTTTAATGTGGAGACTTTTCCCCAACCAGTGGTTCTAACTGCCCCAATACAGAGAAAAATACAAGATACTGGAAGACGTCTCTCCTGTGAAGATACCTAAGTATTGCACATGTCTCCTGTTCATCTGGTTGCCAGTTTTGTATACCATTTGTGTAATAATATCTATAAATTCCCCTCTCAACAACTATTTCCTCCTCTTCCTCTGCCATTAAGTATGATGTTATTTTGCAGTGGTTATTGGTAGTAACGGCAGCGTTGCTATACAACTGGGTTATGATCATTGGTAGAGCGGTGTTCTGGGAGTTGCATAACCTGAGTCCAGGCTTGTGGCTAGCCTGTGACTACCTCTGTGACGCTGTCTACCTGGTCGATATGGTCATCAGGGCTCACGAAGGTACGTTGTCTCTCTCAGTACTCTTGCCCCTTCAGGGTCGATTATGGGCGTCAGGGCTCACGAATGTGAAACAAGGCACGTGCAGTATTAGGATATTTTAATGAGGAAAACTTTCGCTACCAATAGCTTCTTCATTCCAAACATTCTCTGAAAGTGGATTGTTTACCCAATTTGCCTACTGTAAATTCTTGATTATATCTACAACCCTTTATCTGTTTACACCCAAAATAATGGGTTATTACCCAATACATTGATTTCTTTAACTGTCTATACCACTACAAAACTCCAATGATTTGTTTCAGTAACACTGTTCGGCAGCTACTTCCACTCAAAGCTGCAAAGCAAGTGCTTCCATGTATATCCTTTATAAATCTATGTTATTAGATTCTTCTTTTCTTACAAACACACACAAAAAAAATATTTTAAAAGGGCACTGGCTAGATCTACCACAAGCTATGGTGAGGTGAGGCAGTACTCCTTAAAATCTTGTGTCTAGAGTCTCAGCAGTGACTAGCGCTAACATCTCAAGTGAAATATAATAAAATTAAAATATATAAAAAAAAACGGTTGGCCAACGGGATGCATTAAAATATGAATTAGTAAGTGCTACAGTCATTGATTTTGTTTTTAAATATATGATAAAGAGAGTTTTGAAGCTGGGACACCACGAGCATAGCTCTGCTGTTGTAGCTACAGTAGGTAAATATAAATAGGTAGTTACACGGGCCATCACGATACCCACTCTTCTGTCATAACTACCAAAGGGAAATCACTTCTCGTGCAGGTTACCTGGAGCAGGGCCTGATGGTCAAGGACCCGACCAAGCTGCGCAAGAATTACGTCAGTTCCTGGGCCTTCAAGGTGGACCTGGTGTCCATCTTTCCCACAGACCTTGTATATCTGGCCACGGGCACACGGTGTCACGTACACGTACCCTGCCCAGTCCTCGTCAGGATCAACAGACTACTGAGGTGGGTGAGAGATTATTTTCTATTACATAATTTTTACATTGTATATAATTTTTATTAAATATGAAAAATCGCATAGTCGTGCAATGCATTTCGGGCGTACAGCTGTGAGGAACATTAGTACAAATTTGTGACAATATATAACTGGAGCAAGGAATGGTAAGTTACATCTGCTGCTGACACTCCAGGCTCGTCCTTTAAGCTGCTAAATTATTGTACACTTCAGACTCGCCCTGTAAGCAGCTAGTTTGTGCACCGCAGGCTCATCCTGTGAGCAATAACTCAAAAGAACAGGATTACGAAGGTCACAACGCCCACATATCCTTTCTCTCTCCCGCAGGATACCAAGGATGGGAGAGTTCTTCGATAAGACGGAGACTCGAACCAACTTCCCGAACGCCTTCAGAATATGCAAGGTGGTGCTCTACATCCTGGTCATCATCCACTGGAATGCCTGCTTCTACTTCGCCATCTCCTACGCCATAGGCTTCGGCAGCGACGGCTGGGTGTACAAGAACATCACCATCGGCAGGAACGGCACTTTCTCCCACCAGTACATCTACAGGTAGGTCCTTAAAGAATAATAAAATCACAATACTATATCGGGAATAATTCATAAATAACCAGCACTTAGGGGAAGAAAATTATGACGACGTTTCAGTCTGTCCGTCACAACAGTTGTGACCTGACAATGGTCAAGATGAAGCGAGTAACCTCTACGGGTTATTGGTGAAAAGGTGGGTTCTTACTTGGTTACCCACACGGTTTTAGCGTTCCTTGTAATGTTATAACAGCTATTGGTTGGTCTGGGATACAAATAATCAAGTAATCACTTAAGGATACCCTTTCAGTGTACATTTGAAAGGTCGATGTTGTGCCTAACATATGTACAAGTGGGTCAGGGGATTATACAATGACAAAAGGAGGCTCATCTGCGGGTAATATCAAGGTGCCACAGTAGCCAACACAACATGCCTCTTTCTGAATATCTCTATAATTTGTCCCACTAACCAAGTATCTCTGTACAATTGTTAAATTGTTCCAATGAAACTTTCATATTACTGTATTCCCTTATCTTATTTACCTACGTTAGTCGATGTCGACGATGTCATCAGATTCAGTTATTTCTTGTAACCTTATGCCATCAGTGTTTACGTTTATCCCGGTAGCAGTGCCCTTTCTCTCTACTTAAATTGTTATAGTGGTGACACTGAAACTCAGTAAATATTTCCAGTGTTAGAGCACAACTTAAGTTTCTACGACACAAAGCATACAAACTCCTAGTAAATATTTTTCTTACCCATTGTATGGGATTCATAACCACTCACATAATTAAGATCACTATCTCTGGAAATATCGCTTGCCATGGGTTTCGATCCTACTATCACTTTTGGTGAAGCCCTTATGAACCAGACTATCCGTTCCCTGAATCAAGCCTTTCCGCCTCCCATTCCCCCAAATATAGCATGACTCCTACGTAATAATCGCTTCCAGGTGAATCAAATGATGATACTAATCTCTCCTGTCGCAGCTTCTACTGGTCAACGCTAACACTGACGACCATTGGGGAGACGCCACAGCCAGAGAAAGACGTGGAGTACTTGTTCGTGGTGGTAGACTTCCTGGTGGGAGTTCTCATCTTCGCTACCATCGTTGGCAACGTTGGCTCCATGATTACCAACATGAACGCCGCCAGAGCAGAGTTCCAGGTACGTGACATCACCTATGTCTGGACTGAGGTACATGTAGCAGTCTATTATTGAAGCACCAGGTGTAGTCGAAAACATTTAAGATTCATAACTTCTACGTTAAACCTGCGTGGTCATTCAGCATAAGCTACACAAAAAATAGGAGTAAGACGCCTAACACAAAGCAAGACAAGTAATTTCCAGGATTTTCATTTGAAATTTCACCCATCAAAGTGATGAAGCCTTGATGCTGGTGGAGAGCTCTGGATCGATGGACACTGCGTTGCCCTCTCCTTCTGTAGATTAATCCTTCTTTCTCCCTGTTCCCCAGGCGCTATATGATCCTAACTGATTTAACAATACTGGTTTTTCAGAACCGCATGGATGGAGTCAAGCAGTACATGGAGTTTCGCAAAGTGTCTAAGGACCTGGAGACGAGAGTCATCAAGTGGTTCGACTACCTCTGGAGTAACAAGCAGTCACTTGACGAGGAAGGGGTCAGTAATTGTCATCAATTAACTACTTTCATGCGGTTTGACTACCTTTTGCCAAAAAAAAACGGTCACTTGTAGAGGAATGAATTAGAAATCGCTAGTTAAAGGCTAGTTTAGAGATCATTTTATTAAAGATTACTTTCCTAGAATATAATAGTTTTTGGAAAGTTAGGTATCCCCGAAGGGGTACCTATTCAAGGTTAGTAATTGAAATAAATCGTTATAATAATAATTCAGGTATGTCTTGCTACTTCTACTTACACTTAGGTCACACTACACATACATGTACACGTTTATTTATACACACTCATCTGAGTTTTCTTTGATTTTATCTTAATAGTTCTTGGTCTTATTACTTTTCCTTTTATATCCATGGGGAAGTGGAATAAGAATCTTTCCTCCGTAAGCCATGCGTGTTGTAAAAGTCAACTAAAATGCCGGGAACAATGGGCTAGTAACCCCTTTTCCTGTAAAGATTACTAAAAAGAATAAGAAAAAGAAAATTGTCAAAGTGGGAAGTCTGAATGTGCGTGGATGTTGTGCAAATGATAAGAAAGAGATGATTGTGGATGTTATGAATGAGAAGAAGCTGGATGTCCTGGCTTTAAGTGAAACGAAGCTGAAGGGGGTGGGAGAGTTTCAATGGAGAGGAATAAATGGGATTAGGTCAGGGGTTTCAAATAGAGTTAGAGCTAAAGAAGGAGTAGCAATAATGTTGAAGGATAAGTTATGGCAGGAAAATAGGGACTACAAATGTATAAATTCAAGGATTATGTGGAGTAAAATAAAGATTGGATGTGAAAAGTGGGTTATAGTAAGCGTGTATGCACCTGGAGAAGAGAGAAGTGTAGAGGAGAGAGAGAGATTCTGGGAAATGTTGAGTGAATGCGTGGGGAGTTTTGAATCAAGTGTGAGAGTAATGGTGGTTGGGGATTTCAATGCTAAAGTGGGTAAAAATGTTATGGAGGGAGTAGTAAGTAAATTTGGGGTGCCAGGGGTAAATGTAAATGGGGAGCCTTTAATTGAACTATGTGTAGAAAGAGATTTGGTAATAAGTAATACATATTTTATGAAAAAGAGGATAAATAAATATACAAGGTATGATGTAGCACGTAATGAAAGTAGTTTGTTAGATTATGTATTGGTGGATAAGAGGTTGATGGGTAGGATCCAGGATGTACATGTTTATAGAGGGTCAACTGATATATCGGATCATTATTTAGTTGTAGCTACAGTTAGAGTAAGAGGTAGATGGGAAAAGAGGAAGGTGGCAACAACAAGTAAGAGGGAGGTGAAAGTGTATAAACTAAGGGAGGAGGAAGTTCGGGGGAGATATAAGCGACTGTTGGCAGAAAGGTGGGCTAGTGCAAAGATGAGTAGTGGGGGGGTTGAAGAGGGTTGGAATAGTTTTAAAAATGCAGTATTAGAATGTGGGGCAGAAGTTTGTGGTTATAGGAGGGTGGGGGCAGGTGGAAAGAGGAGTGATTGGTGGAATGATGAAGTAAAGGGTGTGATAAAAGAGAAAAAGGTAGCTTATGAGAGGTTTTTACAAAGCAGAAGTGTTATAAGAAAAGCAGAGTATATGGACAGTAAAAGAAAGGTGAAGAGAGTGGTGAGAGAGTGCAAAAGGAGAGCAGATGATAGAGTGGGAGAGGCACTGTCAAGAAATTTTAATGAAAATAAGAAAAAATTTTGGAGTGAGTTAAACAAGTTAAGAAAGCCTAGGGAAAGTATGGATTTGTCAGTTAAAAACAGAGTAGGGGAGTTAGTAGATGGGGAGAGGGAGGTATTAGGTAGATGGCGAGAATATTTTCAGGAACTTTTAAATGTTGAGAAAGAAAGGGAGGTGGTAATTTCATGCACTGGTCAGGGAGGTATACCATCTTTTAGGAGTGAAGAAGAGCAGAATGTAAGTGTGGGGGAGGTACGTGAGGCATTACGTAGAATGAAAGGGGGTAAAGCAGCTGGAACTGATGGGATCATGACAGAAATGTTAAAAGCAGGGGGGGGATATAGTGTTGGAGTGGTTGGTACTTTTGTTTAATAAATGTATGAAAGAGGGGAAGGTACCTAGGGATTGGCGGAGAGCATGTATAGTCCCTTTATATAAAGGGAAAGGGGACAAAAGAGATTGTAAAAATTATAGAGGAATAAGTTTATTGAGTATACCAGGAAAAGTGTATGGTAGGGTTATAATTGAAAGAATTAGAGGTAAGACAGAATGTAGGATTGCGGATGAGCAAGGAGGTTTCAGAGTGGGTAGGGGATGTGTAGATCAAGTGTTTACATTGAAGCATATATGTGAACAGTATTTAGATAAAGGTAGGGAAGTTTTTATTGCATTTATGGATTTAGAAAAGGCATATGATAGAGTGGATAGGGGAGCAATGTGGCAGATGTTGAAAGTATATGGAATAGGTGGTAAGTTACTAAATGCTGTAAAGAGTTTTTATGAGGATAGTGAGGCTCAGGTTGGGGTGTGTAGAAGAGAGGGAGACTACTTCCCGGTAAAAGTAGGTCTTAGACAGGGATGTGTAATGTCACCATGGTTGTTTAATATATTTATAGATGGGGTTGTAAAAGAAGTAAATGCTAGGGTGTTCGGGAGAGGGGTGGGATTAAATTATGGGGAATCAAATTCAAATTGGGAATTAACACAGTTACTTTTTGCTGATGATACTGTGCTTATGGGAGATTCTAAAGAAAAAATTGCAAAGGTTAGTGGATGAGTTTGGGAATGTGTGTAAAGGTAGAAAGTTGAAAGTGAACATAGAAAAGAGTAAGGTGATGAGGGTATCAAATGATTTAGATAAAGAAAAATTGGATATCAAATTGGGGAGGAGGAGTATGGAAGAAGTAAATGTTTTCAGATACTTGGGAGTTGACGTGTCGGCGGATGGATTTATGAAGGATGAGGTTAATCATAGAATTGATGAGGGAAAAAAGGTGAGTGATGCATTGAGGTATATGTGGAGTCAAAAAACGTTATCTATGGAGGCAAAGAAGGGAATGTATGAAAGTATAGTAGTACCAACACTCTTATATGGGTGTGAAGCTTGGGTGGTAAATGCAGCAGCGAGGAGACGGTTAGAGGCAGTGGAGATGTCCTGTTTAAGGGCAATGTGTGGTGTAAATATTATGCAGAAAATTCGGAGAGTGGAAATTAGGAAAAGGTGTGGAGTTAATAAAAGTATTAGTCAGAGGGCAGAAGAGGGGTTGTGGAGGTGGTTTGGTCATTTAGAGAGAATGGATCAAAGTAGAATGACATGGAAAGCATATAAATCTATAGGGGAAGGAAGGCTAGGTAGGGGTCGTCCTCGAAAGGGTTGGAGAGAGGGGGTAAAGGAGGTTTTGTGGGCGAGGGGCTTGGACTTCCAGCAAGCGTGCGTGAGCGTGTTAGATAGGAGTGAATGGAGACGAATGGTACTTGGGACCTGACGATCTGTTGGAGTGTGAGCAGGGTAATATTTAGTGAAGGGATTCAGGGAAACTGGTTATTTTCATATAGCCGGACTTGAGTCCTGGAAATGGGAAGTACAATGCCTGCACTTTAAAGGAGGGGTTTGGGATATTGGCAGTTTGGAGGGATATGTTATGTATCTTTATACGTATATGCTTCTAAACTGTTGTATTCTGAGCACCTCTGCAAAAGCAGTGATTATGTGTGAGTGTGGTGAAAGTGTTGAATGATGATGAAAGCATTTTCTTTTTGGGGATTTTCTTTCTTTTTTGGGTCACCCTGCCTCGGTGGGAGACGGCCGACTTGTTGAAAAAAAAAATTAAAAGGCGTGGAACGGTAACCCAGTGGAAGGCCTCGGTCAGACCCACAGCTCCAGCTGTGGGTCATCAAATGACTGAGACCCGCGTCTAGAAACACTTGTCGTGTTTCCTGATTTACCTAACCTAACTTGACCTAACCTTTAAGTGATTGACAGAATTTTTTCTTCCAAGATTTTCGTGTATAACTTGTGAACTACTTATCCGATCATCTTCAAATTTTCAGTGTTGGTGTACTGTCACTAGGGAAAAGTTCATGCAGCTATTGACATGTGCATGAACCCTCTGGTCAGTTTCATGGAGCCCGTTAACTGCAATAACTTGAGAAGGCCTATTGTGATCGGTTCCAAACTTCCTTCATGGGTGTATCTTACTTAAACAAAGGTTGGGATTGTTAATGGTGTGTAAGTGCTAATACGGCAATTTTATTTTCAAAATGGCATTTTAGGTAAAACTACAATATGCCTCTTAAAAACTACTTCAGTCTTTAATAAGCTTAAACTGTATATCATTACATACTGTATCATGCCACGCATACATTCACGTATACATGTATACGTACATGCATACATGTATACATTCACGTATATATGCAGGTACTCAACACATGCATATAACACTGGCATATATGCATACATTTATGAACATATATTGATACGAATACACTCGTATACATGAACATAAAAACTCAGGCCTTTTTTCTAATGACAAGAGCCTTTGATAAATAGCAACTGACATATTCACAATTATACATATACACATGTATACTTACCATATGTATTCAATATGAACACAAATACATATGAATATGTATACATATGCGCAACTATAAGAAGAAATCCAAATATTCTTCCTTGAAGCCTTTTTATCCACTTCTCCGAGGCTATGGGTCCCACAATATATATATATATACACAGATATATATATATATATATATATATATATATATATATATTTACATACATATATATATATATTTAAAGACATATACATATATATATATATATATATATATATATATATATATATTTATATATACATACATATATATATATATATATATATATATATATATATATATATAGAAATATATATATATATATATAGACAGATATATAAATATATATATATATATATATATATATATATATATATATATATATATATATATATATATATTCGTCAACAACTGCCTGGCTGGGCGAATCCCAGAAGAAATTTCTTTTTTGGAGCTTCACTGTGTGCGTTGAAGAAGGATGGGGGAATCAGACCCATTGCGGTTGGAAACACTCTTCGCCGTCTCGCTGCCAAAGCAGCAGTGAGAAACATTCGCCTAGAAGCTGCCACTTTACTCCAGCCACACCAAATGGGCTTTGGGGTCCCTCAAGGCAGTGAAGCTGCAGCTCATGCGGCAAGGGCCTACATCAGGGACCTACCAGAAGACAAGGCCATAGTCAAACTTGATTTTAGAAATGCCTTTAATATGGTAAAGAGAGATGCTGTCTTGCCAGCTGTTCGGGGTCGTTTCCCCAGTCATTTTCCGTTCATTTCAGCCGGCTACAGCAAACCCTCAATTCTTTTGTTTGGAGAACATGAAACTCTCTCATCAGAAGGTGTTCAGCAGGGTGACCCACTAGCTCCACTTCTCTTCTGCTTGGCAGTAAGAGAACTAACTTCCAGCCTACGCAGCGAGCTCAACATCTGGTACCTGGATGATGGCACTCCAGGTACTGAAGAGTCCCTGGTAGGGGACCTACAACTGGTGAAAACACAGGGAGAAAACTTGGGACTCATCCTCAATCCCTCCAAGTGTGAAATCATCACAGCGAACCAGGAAATAATCAATGCTGCGCGAAGAATCCTCCCAGAAGTCTCTACTACCACTCCGTCCAACAGTACTCTCTTGGGAGCACCGCTGGGTCACCAGGCCATCGACACAGTCCTCAAGGACAAATTGAATGACCTGATGAGAATGGAGGAGAGAATAAGCAATCTTGATGCCCATGATGCTCTGTATCTCCTCACAAGGTGCCTTACTATTCCAAGACTCACTTACTTCCTGAGGTGTGCACCCTCTTTTGACAACCCAACACTCGACGAATATGACGCACACCTGAGGTCAACTTTTAAGAAGGCACTGAACCTGTCACTAGAGGATCAGCAATGGGATCAGGCAACCCTCCCAGTGCGACTGGGAGGTATAGGGGTGCGCAAAGCAACACATGTTGCTTTACCTGCTTTTCTGTCTTCGTGTTTGGCTTCCAGTGCATTAGTCAAGAAGATTGTTCCCCAACGCTTGAGAGACGTGGTAGGAGCTCAAGACCCCAGGTTTACTGAAGCAGTGATTCGGTGGGACACCCTTACAGATTCCTCCAGTAGACCAGCTCCTCCCAAAGAACACAAACAGTCCCACTGGGACAAACCGATCATGGAAAAAATCGCCAACACAATGCTCTCCAACGCCTCAGGAAAGGACAAAGCTCGTCTCCTGGCAGTGAAGGCACCACACTCAGGAGATTTCCTGTTAGCTGTTCCCAATTCCTCCTTGGGCACTCGACTAGACCCAGAGGTCATTCGGAATGGTGTTGCTCTTCGCCTAGCCGCCCCCATCCTCACCAAACATAGGTGTATTTGCGGCAGGGCGACAGCTGATCAATTCGGACTTCATGGTCTCGTGTGTCACACAGCAGAAGGGAAGTATGCCAGGCATGAGGAGGTCAATGACATCATAAAGAGAAGCCTCGCCACAGCCCGTTGCCCAGCTCAACGGGAACCCCAAGTGCAGAGGTCTGACGGAAGCCAAAAGCGTCCTGATGGAGCCACTATGCTACCTTGGAAGGATGGAAAGCAGATTGCCTGGGACTACACATGTGCTGCCACATTGGCAGACACTTACTTGCCATACTCTGTAGTGGAAGGAGGTGGAGCTGCCAGCCACAGGGAGACCCAGAAGATCCGCAAATATGATGACCTTCCCCCTTGCTATAACTTCATCCCAATAGGGTCGGAGACCCTTGGAGCATGGGGCAAGTGTGCTCTAAAGTTTCTAAAAGAGCTGGGTGAAAAGCTCATCATAGAAACCAAGGACCACAGGGCGACCAGCTTCCTCTTTCAGAGACTCAGTGTTGCGATCCAGAGAGGAAATGCCTGCAGCATTCTGGGCATGCGGCCCACCGCCGGGGAGCTGGACGAAGTATTCGAGATGTAGCTCTGAGTTACCTATGTTGTTTTACTTTCTATTGTATTTTTGTGAATGTTTTGTCGATGTATTTTGTCTTTAAATAAAATATATATATAAAATATAGGGGGTGGTAGGAGAAAATTCTCAAACAGCTTCAGGGAGAACCTTGAGTTTTCCCTGAAGCAAGTTTATTCTTTTCTCTGAGGATGAGGGTCCCTATAACAATTCTAGAGGTGGTACCTCCCTATATATATATATATATATATATATATATATATATATATATATATATATATATATATATATATATATATATATATATATATATATATATATATATATATATATATATATATATATATATATATATATATATATATATATATATATATATATATATATATATATATATATATATATATATATATATATATATATATATATATATATATATATATATATATATATATACATATATATATATATATATATATATATATATATATATATATATATGTGTGTGTGTGTGTGTGTGTGTGTGTGTGTATATATATATATATATATATATATATATATATATATATATATATATATATATATATATATATATATATATATATATATATATATATATATATATACATTTATTTATTTATTATTTTTATTATCACACTGGCCGATTCCCACCAAGGCAGGGTGGCCCGAAAAAGAAAAACTTTCACCATCATTCACTCCATCACTGTCTTGCCAGAAGGGTGCTTTACACTACAGTTTTTAAACTGCAACATTAACACCCCTCCTTCAGAGTGCAGGCACTGTACTTCCCATCTCCAGGACTCAAGTCCGGCCTGCCGGTTTCCCTGAACCCCTTCATAAATGTTACTTTGCTCACACTCCAACAGCACGTCAAGTATTAAAAACCATTTGTCTCCATTCACTCCTATCAAACACGCTCACGCATGCCTGCTGGAAGTCCAAGCCCCTCGCACACAAAACCTCCTTTACCCCCTCCCTCCAACCTTTCCTAGGCCGACCCCTACCCCGCCTTCCTTCCACTACAGACTGATACACTCTTGAAGTCATTCTGTTTCGCTCCATTCTCTCTACATGTCCGAACCACCTCAACAACCCTTCCTCAGCCCTCTGGACAACAGTTTTGGTAATCCCGCACCTCCTCCTAACTTCCAAACTACGAATTCTCTGCATTATATTCACACCACACATTGCCCTCAGACATGACATCTCCACTGCCTCCAGCCTTCTCCTCGCTGCAACATTCATCACCCATGCTTCACACCCATATAAGAGCGTTGGTAAAACTATACTCTCATACATTCCCCTCTTTGCCTCCAAGGACAAAGTTCTTTGTCTCCACAGACTCCTAAGTGCACCACTCACCCTTTTCCCCTCATCAATTCTATGATTCACCTCATCTTTCATAGACCCATCCGCTGACACGTCCACTCCCAAATATCTGAATACATTCACCTCCTCCATACTCTCTCCCTCCAATCTGATATCCAATCTTTCATCACCTAATCTTTTTGTTATCCTCATAACCTTACTCTTTCCTGTATTCACTTTTAATTTTCTTCTTTTGCACACCCTACCAAATTCATCCACCAATCTCTGCAACTTCTCTTCAGAATCTCCCAAGAGCACAGTGTCATCAGCAAAGAGCAACTGTGACAACTCCCACTTTATGTGTGATTCTTTATCTTTTAACTCCACGCCTCTTGTCAAGACCCTCGCATTTACTTCTCTTACAGCCCCATCTATAAATATATTAAACAACCACGGTGACATCACACATCCTTGTCTAAGGCCTACTTTTACTGGGAAATAATTTCCCTCTTTCCTACATACTCTAACTTGAGCCTCACTATCCTCGTAAAAACTCTTCACTGCTTTCAGTAACCTACCTCCTACACCATACACTTGCAACATCTGCCACATTGCCCCCCTATCCACCCTGTCATACGCCTTTTCCAAATCCATAAATGCCACAAAGACCTCTTTAGCCTTATCTAAATACTGTTCACTTATATGTTTCACTGTAAACACCTGGTCCACACACCCCCTACCTTTCCTAAAGCCTCCTTGTTCATCTGCTATCCTATTCTCCGTCTTACTCTTAATTCTTTCAATAATAACTCTACCATACACTTTGCCAGGTATACTCAACAGACTTATCCCCCTATAATTTTTGCACTCTCTTTTATCCCCTTTGCCTTTATACAAAGGAACTATGCATGCTCTCTGCCAATCCCTAGGTACCTTACCCTCTTCCATACATTTATTAAATAATTGCACCAACCACTCCAAAACTATATCCCCACCTGCTTTTAACATTTCTATCTTTATCCCATCAATCCCGGCTGCCTTACCCCCTTTCATTTTACCTACTGCCTCACGAACTTCCCCCACACTCACAACTGGCTCTTCCTCACTCCTACAAGATGTTATTCCTCCTTGCCCTATACACGAAATCACAGCTTCCCTATCTTCATCAACATTTAACAATTCCTCAAAATATTCCCTCCATCTTCCCAATACCTCTAACTCTCCATTTAATAACTCTCCTCTCCTATTTTTAACTGACAAATCCATTTGTTCTCTAGGCTTTCTTAACTTGTTAATCTCACTCCAAAACTTTTTCTTATTTTCAACAAAATTTGTTGATAACATCTCACCCACTCTCTCATTTGCTCTCTTTTTACATTGCTTCACCACTCTCTTAACCTCTCTCTTTTTCTCCATATACTCTTCCCTCCTTGCATCACTTCTACTTTGTAAAAACTTCTCATATGCTAACTTTTTCTCCCTTACTACTCTCTTCACATCATCATTCCACCAATCGCTCCTCTTCCCTCCCGCACCCACTTTCCTGTAACCACAAACTTCTGCTGAACACTCTAACACTACATTTTTAAACCTACCCCATACCTCTTCGACCCCATTGCCTATGCTCTCATTAGCCCATCTATCCTCCAATAGCTGTTTATATCTTACCCTAACTGCCTCCTCTTTTAGTTTATAAACCTTCACCTCTCTCTTCCCTGATGCTTCTATTCTCCTTGTATCCCATCTACCTTTTACTCTCAGTGTAGCTACAACTAGAAAGTGATCTGATATATCTGTGGCCCCTCTATAAACATGTACATCCTGAAGTCTACTCAACAGTCTTTTATCTACCAATACATAATCCAACAAACTACTGTCATTTCGCCCTACATCATATCTTGTATACTTATTTATCCTCTTTTTCTTAAAATATGTATTACCTATAACTAAACCCCTTTCTATACAAAGTTCAATCAAAGGGCTCCCATTATCATTTACACCTGGCACCCCAAACTTACCTACCACACCCTCTCTAAAAGTTTCTCCTACTTTAGCATTCAGGTCCCCTACCACAATTACTCTCTCACTTGGTTCAAAGGCTCCTATACATTCACTTAACATCTCCCAAAATCTCTCTCTCTCCTCTGCATTCCTCTCTTCTCCAGGTGCATACACGCTTATTATGACCCACTTCTCGCATCCAACCTTTACTTTAATCCACATAATTCTTGAATTTACACATTCATATTCTCTTTTCTCCTTCCATAACTGATCATTCAACATTACTGCTACCCCTTCTTTTGCTCTAACTCTCTCAGATACTCCAGATTTAATCCCATTTATTTCCCCCCACCGAAACTCCCCTACCCCCTTCAGCTTTGTTTCACTTAGGGCCAGGACATCCAACTTCTTTTCATTCATAACATCAGCAATCATCTGTTTCTTGTCATCCGCACTACATCCACGCACATTCAAGCATCCCAGTTTTATAAAGTTTTTCTTCTTCTCTTTTTTAGTAAATGTCTACAGGAGAAAGGGTTACTAGCCCATTGCTCCTGGCATTTTAGTCGCCTCATACGACACGCATGGCTTACGGAGGAAAAATTCTTTTCCACTTCCCCATGGACAATAGAAGAAATAAAGGAGAACAAGAGCTATGTAGAAAAAGGAGAAAAACCTAGATGTATGTATATATGTAAGCATGTGCGTGTCTGTGAAGTGTGACCAAAGTGTAAGTAGGAGTAGCAAGATATCCCTGTTATCTAGCGTGTTTATGAGACAGAAAAAGAAACCAGCAATCCTACCATCATGCAAAACAGTTACAGGTTTCTGTTTCACAGTCATCTGGCAGGACGGTAGTACTTCCCTGTGTGGTTGCTGTCTGCCAACCTAATACCTACATGTATTTATATATGTTTTTATTTTTTTTATTATCACACTGGCCGATTCCCACCAAGGCAGGGTGGCCCGAAAAAGAAAAACTTTCACCATCATTCGCTCCATCACTGTCTTGCCAGAAGGGTGCTTTACACTACAGTTTTTAAACTGCAACATTAACACCCCTCCTTCAGAGTGCAGGCACTGTACTTCCCATCTCCAGGACTCAAGTCCGGCCTGCCGGTTTCCCTGAACACCTTCATAAATGTTACTTTGCTCACACTCCAACAGCACGTCAAGTATTAAAAACCATTCGTCTCCATTCACTCCTATCAAACACGCTCACGCATGCCTGCTGGAAGTCCAAGCCCCTCGCACAAAAAACCTCCTTTACCCCCTCCCTCCAACCTTTCCTAGGCCGACCCCTACCCCGCCTTCCTTCCACTACAGACTGATACACTCTTGAAGTCATTCTGTTTCGCTCCATTCTCTCTACATGTCCGAACCACCTCAACAACCCTTCCTCAGCCCTCTGGACAACAGTTTTGGTAATCCCGCACCTCCTCCTAACTTCCAAACTACGAATTCTCTGCATTATATTCACACCACACATTGCCCTCAGACATGACATCTCCACTGCCTCCAGCCTTCTCCTCGCTGCAACATTCATCACCCATGCTTCACACCCATATAAGAGCGTTGGTAAAACTATACTCTCATACATTCCCCTCTTTGCCTCCAAGGACAAAGTTCTTTGTCTCCACAGACTCCTAAGTGCACCACTCACCCTTTTCCCCTTATCAATTCTATGATTCACCTCATCCTTCATAGACCCATCCGCTGACACGTCCACTCCCAAATATCTGAATATATTTATATATATTTATGTATATATTTATATATATTTATGTATATATTTATATATATTTATGTATATATTTATATATATTTATGTATATATTTATATATATTTATGTATATATTTATATATATTTATGTATATATTTATATATATTTATGTATTTATATATATGTATATATATATATGTATATATTTATATATATGTATATATTTATATATATTTATGTATATATATATGCAAAATAGCCACAAGGGAGTAGAATGATAGATCTGTCATTCTACTTCTTTTATATATATATATATATATATATATATATATATATATATATATATATATATATATATATATATATATATATATATATATATATATATATAGTAGGTTGGTAGACAGCAACCACCCAGGGAAGTACTACCGTCCTGCCAGATGACTGTGAAACAGAAACCTGTAACTGTTTTGCATAATGGTAGGATTGCTGGTTTCTTTTTTCTGTCTCATAAACACGCTAGATAACAGGGATATCTTGCTACTCCTACTTACACTTTGATCACACTTCACAGACACGCACATGCATATATATATACATACATCTAGGTTTTTCTCCTTTCTCTAAATAGCTTTTGTTCCTCTTTATTTCTTCTATTGTCCATGGGGAAGTGGAAAAGAATCTTTCCTCCGTAAGCCATGCGTGTCGTATGAGGCGACTAAAATGCCGGGAGCAATGGGCTAGTAACCCCTTCTCCTGTAGACATTTACTAAAAAAGAGAAGAAGAAAAACTTTATAAAACTGGGATGCTTAAATGTGCGTGGATGTAGTGCGGATGACAAGAAACAGATGATTGCTGATGTTATGAATGAAAAGAAGTTGGATGTCCTGGCCCTAAGCAAAACAAAGCTGAAAGGGGTAGGGGAGTTTCGGTGGGGGGAAATAAATGGGATTAAATCTGGAGTATCTGAGAGAGTTAGAGCAAAGGAAGGGGTAGCAGTAATGTTGAATGATCAGTTATGGAAGGAGAAAAGAGAATATGAATGTGTAAATTCAAGAATTATGTGGATTAAAGTAAAGGTTGGATGCGAGAAGTGGGTCATAATAAGCGTGTATGCACCTGGAGAAGAGAGGAATGCAGAGGAGAGAGAGAGATTTTGGGAGATGTTAAGTGAATGTATAGGAGCCTTTGAACCAAGTGAGAGAGTAATTGTGGTAGGGGATCTGAATGCTAAAGTAGGAGAAACTTTTAGAGAGGGTGTGGTAGGTAAGTTTGGGGTTCCAGGTGTAAATGATAATGGGAGCCCTTTGATTGAACTTTGTATAGAAAGGGGTTTAGTTATAGGTAATACATATTTTAAGAAAAAGAGGATAAATAAGTATACAAGATATGATGTAGGGCGAAATGACAGTAGTTTGTTGGATTATGTATTGGTAGAGAAAAGACTGTTGAGTAGACTTCAGGATGTACATGTTTATAGGGGGGCCACAGATATATCAGATCACTTTCTAGTTGTAGCTACACTGAGAGTAAAAGGTAGATGGGATACAAGGAGAATAGAAGCATCAGGGAAGAGAGAGGTGAAGGTTTATAAACTAAAAGAGGAGGCAGTTAGGGTAAGATATAAACAACTATTGGAGGATAGATGGGCTAATGAGAGCATAGGCAATGGGGTCGAAGAGGTATGGGGTAGGTTTAAAAATGTAGTGTTAGAGTGTTCAGCAGAAGTTTGTGGTTACAGGAAAGTGGGTGCAGGAGGGAAGAGGAGCGATTGGTGGAATGATGATGTAAAGAGAGTAGTAAGGGAGAAAAAGTTAGCATATGAGAAGTTTTTACAAAGTAGAAGTGATGCAAGGAGGGAAGGGTATATGGAGAAAAAGAGAGAGGTTAAGAGAATTGTGAAACAATGTAAAAAGAGAGCAAATGAGAGAGTGGGTGAGATGTTATCAACAAATTTTGTTGAAAATAAGAAAAAGTTTTGGAGTGAGATTAACAAGTTAAGAAAGCCTAGAGAACAAATGGATTTGTCAGTTAAAAATAGGAGAGGAGAGTTGTTAAATGGAGAGTTAGAGGTATTGGGAAGATGGAGGGAATATTTTGAGGAATTGTTAAATGTTGATGAAGATAGGGAAGCTGTGATTTCGTGTATAGGGCAAGGAGGAACAACATCTTGTAGGAGTGAGGAAGAGCCAGTTGTGAGTGTGGGGGAAGTTCGTGAGGCAATAGGTAAAATGAAAGGGGGTAAGGCAGCCGGGATTGATGGGATAAAGATAGAAATGTTAAAAGCAGGTGGGGATATAGTTTTGGAGTGGTTGGTGCAATTATTTAATAAATGTATGGAAGAGGGTAAGGTACCTAGGGATTGGCAGAGAGCATGCATAGTTCCTTTGTATAAAGGCAAAGGGGATAAAAGAGAGTGCAAAAATTATAGGGGGATAAGTCTGTTGAGTATACCTGGCAAAGTGTATGGTAGAGTTATTATTGAAAGAATTAAGAGTAAGACGGAAAATAGGATAGCAGATGAACAAGGAGGCTTTAGGAAAGGTAGGGGGTGTGTGGACCAGGTGTTTACAGTGAAACATATAAGTGAACAGTATTTAGATAAGGCTAAAGAGGTCTTTGTGGCATTTATGGATTTGGAAAAGGTGTATGACAGGGTGGATAGGGGGGCAATGTGGCAGATGTTGCAGGTGTATGGTGTAGGAGGTAGGTTACTGAAAGCAGTGAAGAGTTTTTACGAGGATAGTGAGGCTCAAGTTAGAGTATGTAGGAAAGAGGGAAATTATTTCCCAGTAAAAGTAGGCCTTAGACAAGGATGTGTGATGTCACCGTGGTTGTTTAATATATTTATAGATGGGGTTGTAAGAGAAGTAAATGCGAGGGTCTTGGCAAGAGGCGTGGAGTTAAAAGATAAAGAATCACACATAAAGTGGGAGTTGTCACAGTTGCTCTTTGCTGATGACACTGTGCTCTTGGGAGATTCTGAAGTTAAGTTGCAGAGATTGGTGGATGAATTTGGTAGGGTGTGCAAAAGAAGAAAATTGAAAGTGAATACAGGAAAGAGTAAGGTTATGAGGATAACAAAAAGATTAGGTGATGAAAGATTGGATATCAGATTGGAGGGAGAGAGTGTGGAGGAGGTGAATGTATTCAGATATTTGGGAGTGGACGTGTCAGCGGATGGGTCTATGAAAGATGAGGTGAATCATAGAAGTGATGAAGGGAAAAGGGTGAGTGGTGCACTTAGGAGTCTGTGGAGACAAAGAACTTTGTCCTTGGAGGCAAAGAGGGGAATGTATGAGAGTATAGTTTTACCAACGCTCTTATATGGGTGTGAAGCATGGGTGATGAATGTTGCAGCGAGGAGAAGGCTGGAGGCAGTGGAGATGTCATGTCTGAGAGCAATGTGTGGTGTGAATATAATGCAGGGAATTCGTAGTTTGGAAGTTAGGAGGAGGTGCGGGATTACCAAAACTGTTGTCCAGAGGGCTGAGGAAGGGTTGTTGAGGTGGTTCGGACATGTGGAGAGAATGGAGCGAAACAGAATAACTTCAAGAGTGTATCAGTCTGTAGTGGAAGGAAGGCGGGGTAGGGGTCGGCCTAGGAAAGGTTGGAGGGAGGGGGTAAAGGAGGTTTTGTGTGCGAGGGGCTTGGACTTCCAGCAGGCATGCGTGAGCGTGTTTGATAGGAGTGAATGGAGACAAATGGTTTTTAATACTTGACGTGCTGTTGGAATGTGAGCAAAGTAACATTTATGAAGGGGTTCAGGGAAACCGGCAGGCCGGACTTGAGTCCTGGAGATGGGAAGTACAGTGCCTGCACTCTGAAGGAGGGGTGTTAATGTTGCAGTTTAAAAACTGTAGTGTAAAGCACCCTTCTGGCAAGACAGTGATGGAGTGAATGCTGGTGAAAGTTTTTCTTTTTCGGGCCACCCTGCCTTGGTGGGAATCGGCCAGTGTGATAATAAAATAATATATATATATATATATATATATATATATATATATATATATATATATATATATATATATATATATATATATATATATATATATATATATATATATATATATACAAGCATAAATATGTACACACATATATAGACACATGAATATGTATGCACATGCATACACTTGCAAAAATATATATACTTGCATGCATCTGTATACTACTAATACTTCAACTACTAATCGCTCCTCACATTCTACCTGTATGGTAAAAGCCAGACTGAGACATCGTCTCAAGTTTCTGTGTCCTAAATGCAGGTAATTTGTGCACTGTGCACAAATGTACATTCGCACACACACACACACACACACACACACACACACACACACACACACACACACACACACACACACACACACACACACACACACACACAGATGCATATTTTATATTTAGCTGCATTAAAATTGCATAACCACTATTTTTTGCCCTCACCGATGAAGAGGAGGCTGGGGTTATGGAGTGACATTTATCGTTACTTGCACCTGTGTGGCAGGTCTTCAGCAGGAAGGGGGGGGGGTACCTCACCGGCCCTATGGCCAGATGACGTACCAAACGTTAGTGTGCACTAACAGTGGCTGGTGTGCAGTGCAATGGAGGCCCAAAGCAGGCCCTCGCAGCAACTTCAGCGGGGGGGGGGGGCGGATGACGTGCAAGGACTGGAAGTAAGGTTTCCAAGTCCCTGACAGCTAAGTACACAAGATGTGCTGCCTCATCCTCTCGGGTCTGCCCTACTGGGGTCATTGGGAAGTGTCTACGGCGAAGGGGCATCGTAGCCGGGCAGTCTAAC
Source organism: Cherax quadricarinatus (assembly GCF_038502225.1). Lineage (NCBI taxonomy): Eukaryota > Metazoa > Arthropoda > Malacostraca > Decapoda > Parastacidae > Cherax > Cherax quadricarinatus. The sequence goes on along the minus strand of NC_091311.1, from coordinate 36,788,575 downwards.
AGGTAGTGCACCAAGGGCTGCGGAACCATTCGGTCACAATGGGCACAGAGCTCCTCTCGTGCCCGTTCAACAATCCGCGCAGTGGTGGGATACCCTAAGCGTAGGCGGTGGATATGCACCCTCAGTTCCCTGGACTGTGTCCGAATACTTGGAGGGGGCACCCTGTGGGTCGCCCTGACATACCAACAGAGGCTCCGTGAATCCCCAGGGTCAGGGAATGGGCGCCTGGCCGCACCAGCAGCCCACAGCGCAATCTGGCTGAGGCTGATGGAGATCGCAGCACGTGGCTGTGCCTCGAGGGTTGCAGTCCTAGCAGCCTCATCTGCAGCATCATTGCCAGGGATACCCACATGGCTCGGGATCCAGTTGATGGTAGCCCTGCGACCCTGGGCCATGAGAGTCTGCAGGTCACCCCGGATGGATGTGATTAAGTGTATGTTGTCCTTTGGCTCTCTGTGCATAAGCGCTTGGATCGCTGCCTTGGAATCAACGTGGATGATGGGGGGATGCTGATGGTCTGCAAGAGCATGCCGCAGAGCTTGTTGGATGGCAAAGAGTTCGGCCTGGAGGATGGTGCAATGGTCTGGGAGGCGCCAACCTGCTGTCAGATTGCTGTGGAACATCCCAGCAGCTGTGCGGCCTGCCACTGGGTCTCTGGAGCCATCAGTGTAATATGGCACACACCCTGGGCCTTCCGCACCCACAATGCTAGCCGAGGCAAGGTGGTGCAGAATGTCCCGGGTGCAATGCCTCTTGCTGTCTGGTAGGGTTGTCCAGCTCACCGCAAACAGCTCTGGTGCCCAAGGGGGTGGCACCGTGTAGTTCGCTGCCAGTCTGTCGCAGCCTCCCGCCTGGAGCAATGTCATGGGCAAGAGCTTCTGTGTGGCATCTGCTACCGACCACATCCATCGGCGGCCGGGATGCAGTGGAATGACCTGTCCCTGGCGGACCCGTAAATCTCTCATCAGTTTGTCAGCCCCTGGGAGTCGGAGATACTTTGCAATCCTCCTGGCAGCTACCAGTTGGATCCTGTCTTCAAGAGGCTGTAGCTGCACCTCAAGGTTCAGAGCCACTGCATTGGCCCACCTAGGAGCCCCCAGCATGGCCCGTACAGCTGTGTTCTGGATGACACAGAGGGATTTGATGTTTGTGGGTCTGGCGTGAACCAGAGCAAGTGCCCCATAGTCAACGAGGGAACGTATTGCCTGGATGTAGAACAACCTCATGACCTCGAGGCTGGCCCCAACCCTAGGGTTGGCCATGGCACTCAATGCCCTGACCCTCTGCAGAGCCCTCTCTTTAATGTGGCGCACATGTTTCTGGAAGGTGAGGTGCCTGTCAATGTAGATGCCAAGGTACCTATAACTGTGAACCCACTCCAGGTCGATGCCCAGGACCCGCAGCCTCTGACTGGGCACCTTGGTGCGAAGGATCATGGCTTTGGATTTCGCCGCAGATATCTTGAGTCCCAAGTGACGGCAGGTGGAAGCCAGCAGATCGAGGTCCTCCTGGGCACGCTGCAAAAGCCGGCGCTTCCTAGGTACGACAAGTGCCAGGTCATCGGCATAGCTGAGGAGGATGGTGCCTCTGGAGAAAGGCAGGCACACCAGCTGGTGCATCAGTACATTGAACAGGGTGGGACTAAGCACCCCGCCCTGTGGAGTGCCGTTGTCCAGGGTCTTGAGAGAAGAGGCATGCCCCTGGAAGCGTACCCGGGCCCGCCTGTCCTGGAGATAGGAACGAAGCCATGAAAGCAGCCTGCCTTTAATCCCCCTGCGGGCCAAGAGTGAGAGGATGGCAGGTGCACTGGCTAGCTCAAAAGCTTTCTCGAGGTCAAGAAAGACAACAATGTGGGCTTGGGCGTCCGACCCAATGCCGGTCAGTAGAGTGGTAAGGCTTTCGAAAGTGCCCACTCCTCTGGTGAAGCCATAGAGGTGTTTATGAGGAGGGCCAAGCTTCCACCTCAGGCGCTCCAACACCATCCTTTCAGACACCTTCGAGATGCAACTGGTGAGGGAGATGGGTCTCACACTGCCAGGATCCCCAGGCTTAGGAATCGGTATGATGTCAGCCTCCTTCCATACGACAGGGAGTTTGCCAGCTCGCCAAGTCTGGTTGATGACCCCCAGGACAGCTGAATGTCCAGAATGGCCAGACCGAGTGATCATGCCATAGGTGATACCATCATGCCCCGGTGCAGTGTCTCGATGAGATGTGAAGGCTGCCTGGAGCTCCTGGTCGGTGAAGTCTTCATCCGTGACGTCCTTAGCCTGGCATGCTGCTTGGATCACCATCACCCTTCTAGGAAGGAGGGTGGCTTGGAGGTCCTGGAGATCCTGAGGCAGTTGAGCCATGGCCGCTCTGGAGGTGAATAGGTCCACCAGACGCTCTGCCTCCGTTGCGGGGTCTGGGTGCAACCGAGCCACACTGCGACGCTGCCCAGTGGCCAATCGTAACTTGGTCCAAATCTCAGATAAGGTGGAGGAGTAGCTGAAGGAGGCACACCACTCGAACCATTTAGCCTGCCGGACCCTGTGTGAGACATGGCGTGCATGCCGCACCACTTCCCTGAGCAGACGCATGGACTCAACCGTGGGATTACGCCTGTGCATCTTGCGTACAACATTGATGCGGTGGTTCTGTTCCCTGATGTCCTCATTGTAAAACCACCAGTCACGTTTATATGACCCTCCGCCTGTAATCTTAGGTATTGCTGCCTCAGCTGCACATGTGAAGGCCACCTGCAAGCTTTGAGCCGCCTCATCTGGGTCTTCTGGAAGAGGAGACTCCGCCCACCAGCGCTCAATGACCTCCTGGAAGCACTGCCAGTCGGCCTTTTTTAGATTCCATCTGGGGGTAGGTGTGGGGAGCGGGCACCGCTGGACCATCAGCGTAGTGACCACTGCAAAGTGATCACTGGTGAGACGGGGGTGGACCTCCCATCTCGCGCTCGAGAGCAACCGCCTAGAGATGAGTGTGACATCCAAGCGGCCACCATAGTGATGGGTTGGCTCACCATTATTGAGGAGGGCGATCTCAGGGACCTCCTCCAGCACAGCCGCAAGGTGCCTCCCAGCTGCGTTGGTAGGAGAGACAGAAGAAAGTATTGGGTGGTGGGCATTGACATCCCCAGCCACAACAAGACCCTCCCGTGGGGCGAGTGCTGCCACCTCTGAAATGTCAAGGGTGTACCGAGAGCTTCTGTAAATATTGTAAACCACGAGAGGTCCATCCGCCAGGTGTAGGGTGACAGCCTGAACCTCTACGCCCTCCCCACAGTCGATGGGGTCAGTGGAGATTGAATGAGGGATAGTGGTCCTGACGTAGATCGCCGTGCCCCTGCCAGTCCCTTCCAGGCGCTGAAGGTAGGCAGAGAATCCCGGAATACGTGGCTGCATTTGACGTGACAAATCGGTGAGTGTCTCCTGAAACAGGAAGACATCAACCTCATCCTGAACTGCAGCTTCAATCACTAAGTGAATTTTCCGCTGCAGCCCACAAATGTTCCACTGGAGGATCTTCAAGGGCCGCAGAGGTGGCTCACTGATTCCATCTCTGCCTGGGACTCGTCGTCCGTTGTTGGCGACTCCGGGGCCTCCTCCATCACAGACTGGAAGGACTCCTGGATGATGGCTTGAAGTTCCATTGAGTCTTTCCTGTCCAGTAGGACCACGCCCAGCATCCATGACAGGAGCTGCCTGCAGGCGCCCCTGTCCTCTGCCGACGGCAGCAGGCGACAGAGGAGCGCTGAGATGACCCCGATGGTTTTCTTCAGTCGATCCGGAAAGGATTCGACCATTACCTCTGCAGGCATTGAGCTGGACGACCCGTCGAGTCGGGGCTGGGTCACTGGGTATGTCTGGGTGGCTGTCGACACTGCAGCAGCATAAGCTGGGTGCACCCTGGGCCCGGCATGAGTGGCCATGGGCTTCCAAGTCCCCTGGCGGGGAACCTCTGCCTGACTCTGGCCGCTCACAGTAGGGGCCTGCCCTTGGGAAGAGGCCTGCTGGCGGTATGGCAAGGAATGTTGGTGCCCAGCTGGGACCTGCTGGGCAGTGTGCCTGGCCTGTGGCTGTTTTTCCCAATGATTCTGTCTTCTTGGCCACCTTGCCATCTGACCCCGCAGTTGACCGCGCTGCTGCAAACCAGTGTCTGCCCCCTGATGCCACCGCTGGGAGCCCAGTGCTGGGAACTCGCTGGTATTGCCCTCCTGCGGTATCCGGGGAACCGTGATTGGAGCCCATGCTGACTGTTGCTGGGCAGTTCCAAGGCTGGGTGGCGTCGGGGCTGTCGGGTCGTTCCGATGACGAACCTGCTGCCAGTGCTGCACCATCACAGGACAGCTCCGGTTCCAGGCATGGTGCCTCTTTGAGCAGTTGGCACACTTGGGCTCTGGCCGAAGGGCTTCGCCAGTTGGCTGTTTGAGGATTGCAATGCAGTCCTTCGAGTCGTGTGCCTTGCTGCACACACCACACTTCTTCTCTCGCTGGCAGGTGGCTGCAATATGATTGAACCCCTGGCAGTTGAAGCATTGTACTGGGCCTGACAGGTATGGTCGGGTCTTGAATCTTCCCCAGACCCCAAGGTCCAGGTGCGTGGGAAGTGGACCTTTGTGGTGGATCAGCACCTGGCGGGTGGGCACCTTGTTCACCGTTGCAGTGAGTCGCTCCGCCTTGACAATATTGGGCACTTCCAAAATGGGGTCCAGTGGGAGGGGCACAGGGACGTGTAAAAGCACCCCCTTGTACACCTTCTCCGAAGCAAGCAGTTCCACCATGCTGGGATGGGTCACAACCAGCCCCTTCAACTCCTCGTAAGAGTCTTCGTCCCGAGGAATGACCAGAACCTCGTTCCTGAGAGTGAACTCGCAGCGGAACTTGAGGTGGGGGAGACCTTCCAGATACCTTACAAACCCGTAGTTGGGAACCTTGAATTTGTTGAAGGCCCTGGTTGCTTGTGCCCGAGCTGAGCGGGAACTCCTCCTTCCACGTGGAG